>NW_005371709.1:918455-922914 GCF_000412655.1 Myotis brandtii
GCCCTCACCCCTCCCCTTCCTCCCGCCGCCCCAAAGAGGAATGGAAAGTTGTTTCCTCTGTCAAGCATAGAGCTTCAAAGGGATAAGGAGATGGAGATTGAATATGACCCCTTCCTGGTTAGTGTTCTAACTAGAGATAACGAGTGGGTCTTACTACCACATCGCCTTTATGTCATGTTGGATTGAGCCAATGAGTGGGTGGGTGGATGGATGGATGGATGATTTAATATGCACAGGAATGGATTATATTTTTGGGTTTCCCTTGCCTATGTTTCTTAGATTATGTTGATTCTAGGATTAGTAATATGTGAGTATCAAATTATCGAGTCTATATTATCTCTGAAGTGTGCCAAACTGGATAAGGGATAACAGTTTTCTAAGAGAATCCTGAAGAATGGATGACTCTTGAGTCTAATTTCCCTTCCCAAAGTCACATCAGAATGCAAGTAATAATATGTCCAGTAATAAAGGACTAATTCTTCTCATCCTGCTTCTACTGCCACCCAGCTATCCCCTGTCCCCACCATCTCCCTAGCTAACTTCTATAACTAAACTCAAGTCTCACCTTTTCTCACATTTGCCACCCTCAATCACCCAAACTGAGCTAGTACCTCTTTTCCCTGTCACTCTTTTAGACTCCCAGAACACCATTGTACACATTGTTGTTATTTGGGTTTTATCACATTTTATTACAATCCTTTATTTCCTTGGTTGTCTTACTCACTAGATGGTGAGCTTCTTATTCGGTCCTGTATTCATAGGATCTTTGAGACCTCACACAAGGTACTCAAAGAAATAATTTGCATGCTGATGGACGAAAGAACTGGAACTACACAGTGTTGCCCAGGGGACATGAGCAGTCTTTCCCGGTCAGAATAGAAAGATTCTCAGCATACACATGCATAACCTTACAGCCCTTGACATACTTACTCCAGCAAACCTGTTCACAATCCGGCCTATGGGTGTTGTGTCAAAAAAACTCATGGGTGCTCGAAGGATATTGTTCAGCAGTTGCTTGTGCAGGATGTTTGATGCATGCGTGAAACCATAGACACTCAAGATATTTGCTATGAGCACAAATATACCTAGAAATGGAACCAGTTGAGTCAGTGCTGTGCACATGGATCCCTGAAGTCTTGTGCCTCGGACATAATGGCGATTTTTTCCCTGAGTCCAGGCAAAGTACATTGATCAGAGAAATTATGTAAGAAATGGCTATCGTAGCCATCAGACGTACCTTGTGTTAATCCCAGGGCTCCATAGACGCCAATTCTCATATCCCTCTGAGAGGCTGGGTAGTTGGAGGCATTGAAGGTTTTAGAGTCACTGGTCCAAACACTGAGCCAGAGATTGGATCCAATCAAAGCCACAAAACTGGTGACATAGGCAAAGACGATGAAGAAAATTGAACACCATCCTACTGCTTGTAGGTATTTCAGGTAGATGGAGAACTTGACCTGCAAAGCCCCCATGTCAATGTTAGTAGAATTCCTAATGGCTTTTGGTGGAGAATTACCTAGAATACCAATCACAGGGGGAGTGAAAGTCCCTGGAAAAATGGATGGCGGGTAGCAGAATTTGGTGTCTGTGCTTATCATTTGTGCATTGGGCCAGGCTAATAATCAATGCTTAAATACAATGCAAAGTAAATAATCATGCAATTAAGAGGGGAAGATAGAAAAATGGAGTGAGACAAATGGAGTTATACTGCAGAGCCTGGAATTTGTTTTAGGAATTTGGATTTAAGTTAAGACCTTAAATTTAAGACCTTAATTTTAACTTTTATTCATTTGAATTGTATACTGAGGTTGATGGATTAGTGTTCTCTGGCTCCCAGAATTGCATCTCAAAGCAGTTTTGTTATTTGCTCCACATATCAGAATGGAATCAAACACTCATGAAATGTGCAATGAAGATATTCACAGGAACCATGCCATTCTTCATGAAAATATGATTTGATGGAAAGCTCTGAGTATCTGCCAACATTTCAGTGATGAATTTAAAGATGTGCAAAGCAAGCATAAGACATAGCCCTTTTGTAGATATGTATTCAAGTCATCAAACTTTAAAATGTTGGGATCCCAAGCCTTATATCACCTCTAATGGTACTTTTTACTGTTGTATTCACCTTTCCAGTTTGTATGAATTCCTTCTCAATTAATTTTTGTCCTTTCACTAGTTCTTTCTCCTCTTTCGGGGTATTCACATTCTGAGTTCTCAAGGAGTTTTTCAGGGTCTTCAGACGCCTGCTACTAGACCTAGATCTGAGAAATTGAAAGGGGGAAAGCTTTCCTGAGCATGTAGCTGCATCCCGAGGGTCTTCTTAAAAGCAGATGTCAGTCACTCTGATTGCATCAACATGCATTTCAGAGCAGGTGGCCTTGGAGAATCACACAACCCCAACCCTCTTCCCCAGACAAGGAAACAAAGGAAGAGTTGGGAGTGTTCATGGTGTCCACTATCCACATAGAAGAAGAGAATGGTCAAGTGGAAATACAGAAGGGATGATGGGTGCCAGCTGAGTAGATGACCAACCTGCGGCTAAGTGTTCGATGAAGGCTGTTTTCTCTGTTCATAGTAAAGGAGGCCACATCCTGAGGGACTTCCTCCACACTGGACAGCAGCCCATAGTCATCTTCTTCTCCACTGTCCTCATTGACTAGGAGACACATCAAAGGTTAGAGAGAGTGCATAGAGCTCTCACAGCCATATGAACAAGGAGAGAGATGTCTTTTCTGATATTGCTGGGCTCAGCAAGAAATCCCAGATGTACACATAGGCTGGAATTTTTTACTCCAGAAATACTATTTTTTTGGTACATTTACTCATTGAGAAATACCAGGATGAAGAAGAAATGAGTTAATATTCCACTGAAAAGTAAAATGGTCAAAAGGAGAAAAATATTCCCAGAAGCTTCTAAGTTCCTTTGGAGCAGGAAGGAAGTTTCAAGGGTTATAGTAGACAAACACAGGAATTATAATCTCCAGAATTGACTAAAGAAGTAAGTATAAATTTTAAAATGCTCTTGAAATTAAAATAATTTGACAAACTTTTATAAATTTAAAGCATTTAAAAATCCCTGAAAATAAAATAAAATGTAAACATAACCTGGGCAACATAATAGTATAGTAAGGATCTCAAGAAATTGTTACCTCCATAACATCAATGAGAATACTGGCAAAAAATTGTCCAAATCAACTTTTTTGTAACTCTAAAATTAGCCAAGAGCTTGCAACAATCCAAGGAACATTTATTTCATAAAAATAACTAAATCTTAGTAGGACTAGTAAGTTTCGTGATTATTTAAATTACTACATTCCCATCCCTCTCTCTTCAGATCTGTTGTAGCCTAGAAAACCAACAACCTCATAATCATGGTAACCACGAAAACCAGTAGCCTAGCAGCTGCTGGAGAGAACAGACTGCTTTAGAACTCCCCCAACACCTCATCCCCGGAAAATTATTATTTGACCTGTCTGACAATTCCCTGGAAAACCCCATTCACAGGGCTGGTCTTTATTGGACCTGACTTGGAGCTACCTTAAACAATCAGCAGCAATTGCTTAACATCACAGCTTACTTGTGATTGTCATAAAAGTTGGGGTAAGAGAGAACCAAGATGGCGACATAAGTAAACGCCTGTACTTGCTGCCTCCCACAACCACATCAAAATTACAACTAAAATACAGAACAACTATCATCCAGAACTGCTGGAAAGCTGGTTGAGTGGAAGTACTACAACTAGAGAGGTAAAGAAGAAAGCACCTTGAGACTGGTAGGAGGTGCAGAGGCGCGGAACGAGCTCGTCTGGCACCCGTGTGTGCCGCTTTTTTAATCGGGAGGGAGATCCTTGAGACTGGTAGGAGGTGCGGAGGTACGGAGGCGCGGAACGAGCTCGTCTGCCACCCGTGTGTGCCGCTTTTTTAATCGGGAGGGAGATCGCCTCTGCGGAGGCCACCTGGAGGAGTGAGGGGTCCCAGCCCCACACCAGACCCCCAGCCCAGGGTTCCAGAGCTGGGGAAAGAAGTCCCTATGGGCAATAAGAACTATGGACTGTAAAAACCAGTGCAGATTGGGGCTGAGTGACACACAGGTTGCTGGAGACCCAGCTGCTCTTCTTAAAAGGCCAGCACCATGAACTGAATTTACAAGCTCCCACTTCCTCTGAGCTCCAGTGCCAGGTGAGGCTCTGGGGGACCCAGACACATACAGGGAGAAACTGTACTGTCTGGCATCAGGGCAGGAACTCGGGGGCAGCTTTCTTCCAGATGGAGGTGCTCACAGCTGTCATTGTTCCTGTGCTGGGACCTCCCAGTGCAGGGCCGACTAGCAGTCATTTCTGTTTGCTCTGCCCTGGTGATTCCCTGAGACCCCACCCCACCCAATTTACAACCCCATCCAAGCTGTGCGCAGCAGTTTTCACATATGAATGGTCTGTCCTTTCTCAGGCTAAAACTCT
>NW_005371709.1:924454-970716 GCF_000412655.1 Myotis brandtii
TAAAGACTAATTAAAAAAAAAGTTGGGGTAAAAAAGAAGCTGACCAAAACCTTCAAAGAAAAAGCAGGGGAATAAGATATTCATAAGGAGCTTTGATATCTTCAATATATTTCTGGCAATCTAGAATTAGGGCTGTGCACATGCCCAAGGAAAACTTGACAAGACCTTACTCTCTTACCTCTGGCTACCTTCAGGCTCTATGTGCAAGCAGAAAACAAAGGCTAAGGCAGAATTGTGAATTGTTTGCTGGAGTGATAAAGACATGCCCCCACCCCCTACCCCCAGTCTCTCAGAAAAGGCAGAATGACTTATTGGTTTCCGGCACTTAAGGATATCATGTTCCATCATTAACTGACCCCTCAGCCAACCAAGGATAGACTTCAGTTGCCACATATGACAAAGGATACAGACTTAACAGAATTAGTTCAGAAAAACTTTGTTGTGGAACAACACAACAAACCCTGGCAGAGGAGGGTGGAGAGAGAAATCTTATTTCCAGCATGATTATGTTATTTTAAATTGTCAGTTTTCAACAAAAAAAATTATGAGGCATACAAAAAAGCAGGAAATTATGGGGCCATACACAGGAAAAAACAGTCAACAGAAACTGTTCATGAGGAAGCACAACATTGGACTTACCAAACAAAGATTTTAAATCAGCTATTATAAACATGTTAAAAAACAAAAGAAAATAATATATAAAAATCTACTGGAAAATATGACAATAAGTTCTCACCAAATAGAGAACATCAATAAAGACTAGAGTTGAAAAGTACAATAACTAAAACAAAAAATTTACTAGAAAAGCTCAACAGCAGATTTGCTAAAGAAATTAGTCATGTGACTTGATCCAATCAACCATCTTAAAGTGCTCCAAGCTTGGACTGTAGGGGATAGAAATAAGACAAAATGAAGAAACACTGTCAGAATTCTAGGATCCTATAGGGTCGATAGAGCTATCTAGCCATGAACATGTATTATCCTTCAAGAAAAGGGAAAAATGTTCTGGAAGGCAATCCAGGGATTGGCTGATTCTCAGTTTCAGAGATTGGGACCATTTTGTAAGGCTGGAGGGGGTGGGATCACCACCTGGTGATCCCAGAAAATAGAACCAGATGCTTATTAAACCTTAAAATCGAATGGAACTTGTCCTGCTAGGTTTTGAACTTGCTTGAAATTCATGACCCTCTTTTTCCTTCTGATTTCTCCCTTTCAGAATGGGGATGCCTATCTTGTGCCTGTCTCACCATTGTATTGTATTTTATTATTTAAAAAAATATTTTTATTGATTTCAGAGAGGAAGGTAGAAGGAGAGATAGAAACATCAATGATGAGAGAGAATCATTGATTGGCTGCATCCTGCATGCCCCCTACTGGGGATCCAGCTCACAACCCCAGGCATGTACCCTGACCAGGAATCCAACTGTGACCTCCTGGTTCATAGGTTGACGCTCAACCACTGAGCCACACTGGCCGGGCATCACCATTGTATTTTAGAAGCAAATAACTTGTTTGATTTTACAGGTTCACAGATGAAGAGGAATTTTGCCCCAGAACTCTCAGTCTCAACCACAATGGATTTGTGTGAGCTAGAGATGAAATCAGGATTTTGAGTTGGCATTTAGATGAAATTTTGGACTTAGAACTGATAATGGAATAATTAAGACTTTTGGGAATGTTGGGATGGAGAAGCACATAAATTTTGGTACAACAGAGGATAGATGTTATAGACTGAGTTGTGTCCGCCCCGCAAAAAAAAAATCATACTTTGAAATCCTAATCCACATTGCCTCAGAATGTGGTTCATTGTAGATGGAATTAGTTGTTAAGATGAGGTCAGACTGGAGTAGGATGGGCCCCTAATCCGACATATCTGATGTCCTTATAAAAAATGGGGAGATTTGGACGCAGAAATGTACATAAAGGAGAATACCATGCAAAGATGAAGGCAGAGAGCGATGGAATGTGTCTCCTAGCCAAGAATGCCAAAGATTGCCAGCAAACCACCAGAAGCTAGGAGAGAGGCTTGGAGCAGGTCCTTCCCTCGGAGACCTCAGAAGGACCCAACTCTGCCAACACCTTGATTTTGGACTTCTGGGCTCCAGAACTGTGAGACAACAAATTTCTGCTGATTGAGCCAACCAGTTTGTAGTGCTTTGTTACAACAGCTAGTTAGGAAGCTAATAGAACCAATGTTAATACAGATCACATTGTCCTCCCGCCCTTCCCCTCATTCTACCATCTGGTGGTTTGTGCCTCAAGTTCCAGAACCAGCGCTACAGCTTGCCAGGCACTGGAGCTTACATAACTGCTCAGCATTAGCCTATGAATTTTTACCAGGACATGAGCTTAATGAGATATTTTGCAAAGTATTCTTTGTACATCAAAGATATAATTCTTCAAAGAGGTCATCCACCCATGGGGGTTTATAACAGAATACAAAACTCAGATTCAAGCAAATAGAAAAACAAAAATAGTATATAGCCAAACCGGCTTGGCTCAGTGGATAGAGCGTCGGCCTGCGGACTGAAAGGTCCCAGGTTCGATTCCGGTCAAGGGCATGTACCTGGGTTGCAGGCACATCCCCAGTAGGAGGTGTGCAGGAGGCAGCTGGTTGATGTTTCTCTCTCATCGATGTTTCTAACTCTCTATCCCTCTCCCTTCCTCTCTGTAAAAAAATCAATAAAATATATTTTTAAAAAATAGTATATAATTGGCATAGTAAAACTGTCCAGGTTAGGGTGACTGGTTATCAGAACAGTAACTCAGAGGGCATCAGACACTGGCCTTTGCTTGGACCTTAACTCCCAGGCATGTGCTTTTTGTTTTGTCCAGGCCAGTCCCTAGAGCACATAAAGGTTGATGGAAAGCTTTGACCCCTTCCTTTCTGCTGGTTCCTGGTATCCCTGCCTCACTCTCCTGGGCTGGCTCTGGATCCCCACCACCCACACCATCCTGTTCTTTGTTCCTGCCTTGTCCCTCCAAGGCATACAGTCTTCCTGGTCTTCTCTTTTTCCTTCTCTTGTGCCCCGAAGATGGTTTTAAACCATCATTGTCTTGACCTTGAAGCCTAAATATGCTCCCACTTGCAGGCTCTGTAACTCTCTCTACTGACTGACTTCCGGAATGGCCCAGCGCCCTCCAGGTCTTGCTTTCTCAATCTTGACCTTCTGCTGATAACTGCTACCTGAAGAGAATACCCAGAACTATGCAGAAGACTACCCAAGGTTCTTGGGAACAGGACTCCATTACTGATGGAAGCTAACCAGTGACCCCAATGGTGGTGGTATTAGGGGCTATTTCTGTGGTAATACTGTGAGTTATACTATGCAACTACCATGATTTTTTCTGGTTCAAAACACCCAATGGTTTTTGATGTATTAGTCAAGATTCCTTTGTTAGAGCTTATCAAGAATTTAGCAGTACACTTATCAAGGACTTAGTATTAGCCTATGAAGCTGTCCAGAAAGTTGTTTTAAGGGGTTTGGTGGTGGGTGGGGTGGGATGTGTGACTTAGAGCAGTTAAAGCAAGGCATCAGTAAAAGTGGGCCCCTTGTGCCACTGGTGTTTCTTCCACAAGGGCTGATCACCCCAAACTCCAGTCACACCCTTCCAAAGTGTGCCTTTGATTACATGTCAAAGACCAGATAAGCAGGATGAACCTCCAGTTCGGCTCAGGCATAGAGTTTCTATGTCCATGCTTCTTTACAGAGACTCAACACAGAAAGAACAGATTTTGGATCTCTGGGTAATTCACACTCAAATCTAGTTCACTGGATACTGAGCAGTTCAGGAGGTAGATATTGGTTCACTACTTCCATTCCTTGCCATACCCAAATTCTATCCCCGTTCCAGTTGTCCTTACATACCTGTGGCTTCTCCTTCAGGACCTGCCTGCTTTACAAATGTCTTCAGGTTCTTAGCAAACAGTCCTTTCTTGGCGAGCAGAGCACGGTAGGACCCCTTCTCTGAGATGGTGCCATTCTCCAGAACCACAATCTCATCCACTTGGGGAAGAAAGTGAATGCTATGTGTAACCAAGAGTCGAGTCTGTAAAAATAACAGTAAGTTGTGCTGATAACCCTGTGTCCACCACCTTCCTTGTCCTACTCTAAAGAATGAAAAAAAGATGACTCAATTCACTATGGGGCTTTGCTCCAAAATGTGGCCCTGACCACCTGGCCTCTGTTACTTCCTCTTTCCTTCCTAGCACCTCATCCTAAAACCTGACCCATGTGTAAGATGAGACTCCTGAAAAAAAAAAAAAAGAGAGAGAGAGATTTCTGTCATCATTGTGTATATACTTGGAGATTTT
This sequence comes from Myotis brandtii, assembly GCF_000412655.1. Taxonomy (NCBI): domain Eukaryota; kingdom Metazoa; phylum Chordata; class Mammalia; order Chiroptera; family Vespertilionidae; genus Myotis; species Myotis brandtii. The sequence goes on from NW_005371709.1 coordinate 928,770, forward strand.
TTATAGTGACAATGAAGTATGCATAACACACATTCTCTTCCAGCTTCTTGGGTAGCCAGGAGTTTGGCTTAGGAATGTCACGGGACATAACTAACTAAATAACTAGCTAACCAATTGCCCCTTTTGCTAACCAGCTAACGACCTGAGCTAATAAGAACTGCCCACCCCGGCCAGTGTGGCTCAGTGATTTAGCATCAACTTATGAACCAGACGATCAGAGTTTGATTCACAGTCAGAGCACATGCCCAGGATGCAGGCTGGGTCCCCTGTGGAGTGCGTGCAGAAGGCAGCTGATCAATGATTCTCTCTCATCATAGATGGTTCTCTCTCTCTTTCCCTCTCCCTTCCTCTCAGAAATCAATAAAGATACCTTTAAAAACAAACAAACAAACTGCCCAGATTCTTTCAGCATGTTAGTGACATTGTGTAACAAGAAACTTTGTCTTTGGCCCAGGTCCTCCCTGGTGTGGGATATGACATTCCTTGTATTGCTGTCTATTGATAAATCACATGACTACTGAAACAGGGGTTCCACTCAAAGGAAGACTAACACTCATGGATCATTAATGAAGCTCAGATAGGGGCCATGGGGTTAAAAGAGCCTCTGGAGAGAAAACCCAAGCCCACTGTCTCTGTCTGGAACACAGACACTGTTGGGATGGGAGAGCTTATTAGCATAGACTTATCAGACTTGTAGACTAAGTCACTTATTAGCATAGACTCCTATGTTATCTAAAGGGGCTCACTAGGAATAACAAAAGACACTCCTAGTATCACTCAGGAAATTCCAAGTTTATGAGCTCTGTGCCAAGAACTGGAAACAAAAACCAATAAGTCTTACTATACCACAGATCTCAAAGTGCTTTCTATCATAATCAATCATCCTAATGGGCTCAATGCCCAAGCCACAGAATAAGCTAGAATTTGCCATGACCTCAAGATGGGAGCCCTTATGGGCTTAGCTCCTGGAAGACCAGTCTGACACTGTCTCCTCAGCAGCCCAGGGGGGCAGGTAAATAAGGAAATCTGCTTCAGGACTGCAGCTGACCTAGATGTGTGCCCCCGAAACACATACCTTATGGCTTTGCCCCTTTAAATGATTCCTCACCTTGCTTTTCAATAGGCCATTGGGACCCAAGACCTTATCGAAAATGTGTTTTCCCACGTGAGCATCCACGGCCGACAGGGGGTCATCCAGAATATAGATATCTGCATTTTGATAGGTAGCTCTGGCCAGGCTGATGCGCTGCTTCTGACCCCCACTGAGATTTATACCCTGAAGAAGAAAAGCATTTCTATTAAGCACTGTGCCCCAGGCCTGCCTTCACGGAGGCTACTGAGGAGGGGTAAGAAAGAGATGTTTCTCAATAAGTTATTAAGGGCTTACAAATCTTCAAGTTCCTTTATACAAAAAGTAACTTTAATTCAAATAAAACCCTTTTGGCCCAATAATTAAAGGCAGGCCCAACTTACCATTTTCTACTGTATAATTTACTTATTATTTTTTGTTGCTTCCTGTCCCATAAGAATGTAATGCTATACCAGGCAGATTTTCTCTGTTTTGTTCATGGTTGTAACTCCAGCACTTGAAACAGTCTCTGGCACATAGGTGCTCAGTAAATGTGTGTTGAATCAATGAACAAAATCACTCTAGAGCAGGGGTCCTCAAACTTTTTAAACAGGGGGCCAGTTCACTGTCCCTCAGACCGTTGGAGGGCCGGACTATAGTTTAAAAAAACACTATGAACAAATTCCTATGCACACTGCACATATCTTATTTTGAAGTAAAAAAACAAAACGGGAACAAATACAATATTTGTATTTGCATGTGTCCCGTGGGCCGTAGTTTGAGGACCCCTGCTCTAGAGCTTTATCTTCACAGCTCTTCTAACATTTCAAGATCCTTGTCCCCAAAGACTGCTATAGGCAGTTTTAGTAATGGGGATTGTTCAAGAGAGAACCACAGGCCCAAATGGTGTCACTTGTGCTAAAGCCCAGAAACACCAAACCTAGATGTAATACTTAAGCTAATTTCTGTTTCAACCTCTCCCAGAAACACTTAGTCAACCAGTGTGACATTTTCTAGGCAATGCCAAGGAGGTAATCTATCCTGTGGGCCTTCTCCATCTCCCCCCACCCCCAGCCCCGCCCCAGAAAGAAGAGGCTTTCTGCATGATAAAGACCTTCCCTGGTCTCTTCCTCTAAAAAACAACAACAACAAAAAACCCAAAACACAAAAACAAAACAAACAAACAAACAAACAAAAAAACCAGATGTCCAGGTGCCCCCAAATAATTTCTTTCTTTCTTTCTTTTTTTCTAATAGCTTTCTTTCCCCACCTTTTTTTTTTCCTTTCTATTTTTGTATAACACTTGGAGTGCCCTTAGAATTGCTAGATGGGATTCTGCCCCATTCATATAATCAAGTCAATCAGACCTTCAAATGTACTTGGTTTAATTTTGTTTTTAACAGGAGGGAGGATGAAAACATCCTAAATATGTAATAATCAGGGATTTCTAAACAAATTATTCTCTATCCATACAATGGATAAAATACGCAGTCGTCATTAAAAATCCATTTTTAAGAAAGGCATTTAATAACATCAGGAAATAATCCACACTAAATATCTGTCTGTTCAAAGCAGGTTACTAGAACCCTTCTCTGACCCTTGCTGATGTACAGAAGTAGAGGCAGGACACCTAAGCTCTGGTCCTGCTGCTGTCCCTCCGCCATGACATCAACCTGGGGCCAGTCACTGGTTACTTAACCTCTCCGTCCTACCCTCCTCTTCCCTTCAGAGCACATAATCCCTGTATTTGCTTCCAGGTACCAAATTTAAAATTTCTGGATTACTACATTTGTATAAAATATTGTACAAACTCATGTTTTCTGGTGTTTATTCCCAACATGACCACCGAAATTGGTCAGCTATTTTACTCCTATGTACTTCTTTGCCATCCTCACCATTTTTTCTTTGATATTTCTTCACCCTTTAAGGTTCTAAGTACCTTCTCTCCAATCTCAGCCAGGTCTCCCCCGGGCAGCACTTTCAAGTCTTGGAGGAGGGCACAGGCCTCTAGAACTTGCTGGTATCTCTTTTCATCGAATTCTGATCCAAAAAGGATGTTGTCCTTGATGGTGCCATTCTGGATCCAGGACTGCTGTGGGACGTAGGCTATCGTGCCCTAGATGGGAAATATGAGACCACAAGACAACAGTTGTACCTCCAGAAAATGCAGGGTTGAATGACGGGGTGGCAGGAGCCGGAAGGAACAAGTGGAACTTAGACTTGAAGAAATGTATGTCAAATTGACTGAACATCTGATATTTATAAATGTATTTGAATTTTTGCACAAACCATGGAAAAAGAATTCGAAGTCCTACTCGTCATGTAAAGTCCCCTTTTTTAGACTCTCACTTTCTAGCCTTGATCCTGAAAATGGGAGGATTAGTGCATGTGCTGGCTCTAGAACAGGGTTCTAGTCAGACCCCAGTGAGTATACTAGAAGCAACCGAGGGCTAACACTGCCAGGGGCCTGGTATAGATGACAGCTGAGGAAGCAAGAACTAAGAGATTGGAATTAGGGTGCAGGCTGATGCATGAAGCAGATCATGTCCAAAGAAAGATGAGCCTGACAAAAGCCTGTGTTTGAGGAAAAACTCAGTTATGAGGTAGCAAGAAAACACTTCCTAAAAGGAGTTAAGAAACAGAATTAAATCTGTAGATGCTGCACAGATACAGAGATCAGACCAAAAGGGAGAGGGGAGCTGGGTGAAAAGGTGAAGAGATTAAGGACTACAAATTGGTAGACACAAAATAGTAACAGGGATGTAAAGTACAGCATAGAGAATATAGTCAATAATCTATATATATGAAACCCTAATATGCAAATAGACCGAACGAGCAACCAAAAAACTGGTCACTATTACGTGCATTGACCACCAGGGGGCGTGCACGGAGCATGGCGGGTATCAGCCATGGCGGGATGGTGGAGCAGGGGAGTGGGGGCACTGGTCACTGTCATCAGGGCGCGCCTCTGGTGATTACTGAAAATTCTTTGCTCCTACATGCTGCTATCCCACCAGGCATTTGCACCCACTGCCAGCGCTGCCAGCGGGTGCAAGTGGTGGCTGCCAGCCCCGATCGCCCCTGAGCGCTTCTCTACCTCCCCCTGCTCCTGAGGGGTGATCGGGGCAGCAGCCACCACTCGCACGTGCTGAGGGCACCGGTCCCGCTCACACCCACTGCTGGCACCAGCCCCAATTGCTCCGCGCTGTCAGCAGGTGCGAGTGTCAGGGCATGGAAGCGGCGACGGCAGGAGCGGGGCTGCTGGCAGGCAGGGGACTGGGGGGCCACGGCAGGAGGGCCGGGCCGGGGTGCGAAGGATGCCTGTGCCCTCCGCAGCCTCATGGCCCCAGTTCCTTTCAAGGTGCACAAATTCGTGCATTGGGCCCCTAGTATTGTAATAACCATGTACAGTGCCAGGTGGGTAGTTGAAATAAGGAAGGACCTCTTTATGAAATATATGACTGTCTAACCCCTGTGCTGTACATCTAAAACTAATACAAAATAATACTGAGTGTAAACTGTAATTGAGAAAAGTCTGTAGAGTGTGCTCTGCTACACTGCATGTGGATTAATGCAAATTAGCTCATTAGTTATTGGTAAATCAGGGGATAATGTCAGTATAAAGTAGAAGTTCTTAAAAAGGTCCAAACATGTCAATGTAAAGCAATCAGGAGTGAGCTTTCTCATAATTAAAAAGAAGGCTTAGCGATATATAAAGACCTTAAGGAAAACAGCTAAAGATCTATAGACATGCCTCTTTTTGGTGCAAGTAACGGCTGGTTAAATGACTCAAAGTACCTATAGTTTCCCCTAAATGTAGCTCTCTGAGGAAGGTGAGAGTGCTGATGAGGACGCCATGAAAACATTTTCTCTCTGTTAAAAACATCATAATTGCCTGGCCAGGTAGCTCAGTTGGTTGAGTGTTGTCCCGTACACCAAAAAGGCTGTGGGTTCGATCCCCAGTTGGGATGCATATGGGAGGCAGCCGAGAAATCTCTCTCTCTCTCTCTCTCTCTCTCTCTCTCTCCCTTCTTCTCTCTCTAAAATCAATGAAAAATATCCTCAGGTGAGGTTTACAAAACAAACATAATTGATAAATATGCCTATATCTTACATCAAATTTTTGTATTGGAAGCAAGTGCCCCCAAGGAGGAAAGGGAGGCCCTGAACTAATTGTGATGCTGGGAACAATTGCCAGCAGAGATTTTGCAGTGCTACTGTTTTTATTGCCATTGTTTATTATCTTAAAGTTATACAAGTTTAATAATCTGTTACAACTCTTTCCCCTAAGTCTTGTTATTTTTATTGCACAATTTTGTGGAACTTGAAGTTTTCAGAAACACATATAGGTATAGCAGAACTGCCTATACTCTGAAGGGAAAGATCTCTATTCAACATTTTTCAAACTTTAGTATGCATATGAGAATCACCTGGGTAGCTCATTAAAAATGCAGATTCTTAGCCCTAGTCGGTTTGGCTCAGTGGATAGAGCATCGGCCTGTGGACCTAAGGGTCCCGGGTTCGATTCTGATCAAGCTCTCTCTCTCTCTCTCCCTTCTTCTCTCTCTAAAATCAATGAAAAATATCCTCAGGTGAGGTTTACAAAACAAACATAATTGATAAATATGCCTATATCTTACATCAAATTTTTGTATTGGAAGCAAGTGCCCCCAAGGAGGAAAGGGAGGCCCTGAACTAATTGTGATGCTGGGAACAATTGCCAGCAGAGATTTTGCAGTGCTACTGTTTTTATTGCCATTGTTTATTATCTTAAAGTTATACAAGTTTAATAATCTGTTACAACTCTTTCCCCTAAGTCTTGTTATTTTTATTGCACAATTTTGTGGAACTTGAAGTTTTCAGAAACACATATAGGTATAGCAGAACTGCCTATACTCTGAAGGGAAAGATCTCTATTCAACATTTTTCAAACTTTAGTATGCATATGAGAATCACCTGGGTAGCTCATTAAAAATGCAGATTCTTAGCCCTAGTCGGTTTGGCTCAGTGGATAGAGCATCGGCCTGTGGACCTAAGGGTCCCGGGTTCGATTCTGATCAAGGGCATGTACCTTGGTTGCAGGCTCCTCCCCGGTCTGGGTGCTTGCAGGAGGCAACCAATCGATGTGTTTCTCTCACATCGATATTTCTCTCTGTCTTTCCCTCTCTCTTTCACGCTCTCTGTAAATCAATGGAAAATATCCTCAGGTGAGGATTAAAAAAAAAAGAAGCAGATTCTTGGAATCCACCTTGAATCTGATTATGTATGTAAGGTGAGGCAAAGAATCTACAGTTTACAAGTGGACCAGGTGTCTCCCAGACCTTTTACCTATACAGCAACCTGACAGCAGTGGTGGCCAGATTCTAGTCCTCAGTGCACCCGCCCAGCACGAAGTGGCCCACATTTGAGTCAGAGTCTTCCCCTTGGCATTCCCTCTCACCTTGATGGTGATGTGCCCATGGACATTTTCCATTTCTCCCAGCATGGCTGACATCAAGGAGGATTTCCCAGAGCCCACAGTGCCCACCACAGCCACCAACTGGCCCGGCATGATGTCCAGGTTCACACTGAAAGAGAGAAGTTTATTTGAAGGAGATGAGGGGACTTATTCAAGAGGAGTTAGAGCCACTTCTCAGACTCTCTATGGGAAGTCTGGTATTTGGAGATTTTCTCTCAAGACTGGAAAATTTGTCTTTGGTATATAAGACTCCATAGTGCTTCTTTAATTATTTATTTTTAAGCTCTAAGAGCCTAGAGCGTGAGTCCTAATGTATTCAACTTGTCTATGAGCTGTTTGTGCCAACTTTGGGTTTCCATTGGAAAAATTCTCTTAGAACCAACATGGTACCATTGAACAAGACCCCAGTGGGAGCCTGGAGACCTGAGTTCAAGTCCCAACTTTGTCTCTGCCCAGCTGTGTGATCTTGAAATGTCACGTCCTCTGAATTCTCATTTCTAAACTAGTGGTGTTGGACTAGGTTATTGTTTCCCAAACTTCGCTCTTCAGTGAGACTAGCCATCCAATGAACACCTGCTGAAAGCACAGACTGCTGCCCGCTCCCCTGAGACATGGCTGTGTCTGGCTGGGGAGACATCCACACTGGGCTAGACTCCTAGAAACTCTGTGTGTCGGCCCTGTGGTTTGAGTTCCTGGAATATTAGAACCTCAGAAACTTGTTCATAGTCTTTCCGAAGCTGCCCATCAAGCTGAACTTGTTCTAGACTAATATTAGCAAAGGGGGAGCTGTGCCCAGTCTTCTCTCTGCAAAGAGAGGCTTTCAGGCTGGGAGGGTTCAGGGGAGGAGTTTCTGGCCTGACACATCCTGGGGCAAGCTCCAGAGTCCATGTTCAAGGCTGTGGAAACAGCAAAGAAGGGTGGAAAGGCCTAACTGTAGCAGGGAGATGAAAAGGGGTGCCCGGACGGCCGGCTCAGGCTCCCGGTGTATTGTGTGTGCTGTGCTGGTGGATGGCTGGGTGTTCTGTTACACGTAGTGCTTAAGAAACACATTACATGCAACGCTGTGGCAAGAAGGGGTTGGCTCAGGGCAGAGAAGGTGGCTGCAGCGTGGAATGTAGGGATGGGTTATTTAGATGTAAAACTCCAGACCTGAAATGGAATCTTATAGAAAAAGCTCCCATTGTCCACTCTGGGGAAGGAACGCCAACGTTCTTAATTACATTAAGTGAATGAATGAACTTAAATTGCGTTCATGTTCTTGTGTATATCCTCTACCACACCCGGAGGCCCAGGGCACCTGCCCGCCTCCAGCCACTATCTGCAGAACTATCTGCAGTACCTTCAGCCACAACCTGCAGAACAAATGCCTTCAGGGTTCTCAGCTAGACGTGTGTGGTCCCACAGCAGGAGAGCAGGTTGGCAGGTGCATTCAAGAGCAAAGAGGCCCAGGATCTTTGCTGTCAGCTCATCCTTGCAGCGGCTGAGCCTGCACTGCTATCTAACTGAACATGTGCACACAGCTCGACTTCCCATGTGTTCTGTTATATGGAATTTTTCAGTCACAGGACAGGTAAGGAGAATCGTGAAGAACAGCAGGATGGAAAGGAGGCAACTCACTCTCGAATTGTGGCTTCCGTCTCCCGGTCCCAGGTAAAGGAGGCCTCAGAAAACTGCACGACTTTGTCTGTTGAGAAGAAGGCCCTGCTTTTAGTCAGACGTAGGTCCCCACCTGCCTGTCTGCCTTTCAGCCCTCACGTATCCCTCTCCGCTTCCTCCAGCAGATCCCCAGATCTCTGTCCTGTGCAGGCTCGCTCCTGGGGTAGACCAGAAGTTGCCTGTATACAAAGTCCTTTCTGATTCAGGAGTCCCAGGCCTGTTTTGAGCCTGGATTTCAAACCTACAGACTCTCTGGGTACATTCCCAGGCCCTGTCACCTAGTTTCCTGGTACAAATTCCACCGACATATATACATATCCAGCTACTCCCTACCCCGGATTCCACTCCAACTGCTCGCTCTGGCCAGGAATGCCCTCCCACCGTTAAACCTGCGTTTTCCTTCGCTCCAGCCTACCTTACCCCTCCACAGACTCAGCTCCGTGCTGACTTCTGCTCTCTAGATCCTTTGCAGGATTCCCTGCTTATCCTCAGAACAGCTGGCTTAAATTTGTTTAGCAATCTGGCCAAGCAAGCTGTTCTAAGTGAAAACACAATTAAGTAAAAACAGTACACTTATATGCAAATGTTGGTCGAAGATAAGTCCCCTCACTCCCCCTTTCAATCGATTTGCTACTGCTGAGCCCTTGTATTTCAGAGTTCTGGTGCCAGCACTGTGAATAAGTTTGGGAAACAACTTCCAAGTTCATTTACCAAAATGACAGTCATGTCGAATGGCAGATGTGTCCAAGTCATCCCCTCCCAAGTACTTCTCCAGCCGTTCCAAGGAAACACTGGCCTGGAGAAGAACACAACGCATCTCAAGAGTAAAACATCCAATGACAAGCACAAGCAGGGAGAGGACTGTGACTGTCACCAGCCCTGGTTGTGGAAGGAGACAGTCAATCTGCCAGGCTTCTTGCCCATAATTTGCCACTTGCCCCTGGACCCTCCTGACCCGCACTACAGACGCGGCCTCCCCTCAACCCTGGGAGCCAGCCCGTCCTTCTGGACAGAGATAAATTAAGATGCTCTATTTCAATCCTTCAGAAAACTGAGGAGAGGGGAGCAGGGAGAGGGAGGCAACTCTACTGCTCTCTCTCCAATTTGTAACTAGTTCCAGAAACTGTCTCGCCTTTCTCTAAGATAAAACGCTAACTTCTATCTGGTTCTGGCAACTAGGCCCCTGGCGTGCTCTTCTTTAACTGAGTCCGTGCCTCAAGGACCCATTCAGTGACCTAATGGAGCCACTACTGGGACTCTGTTGAGCAACTGGCCAGGGCGCACTGTGACACAGGCCACATAGGTTGAGCTTCAATTGCAACTGATGTGTGTGTTGGCAGGACACCCAGTGGTCCCCCTGGAATATGAGACATTGGGAAGATTTCCGGGAGCTTTGCAAGGATGTTTCTTACCCCCCCACGCCCCTCTACCCCCTCACCCCGTCTGCCAGGGAGGCTGTCAGGAGATGGTTTCTCGTCACCACCTGGGTTCTGATGAAGTGAGGCTTTCTGCTTTGCCCTCTCCTTAGGGTGCAACCACAGACTATAAAATTGCTCGACAGCTGCAGGGACCAGCTCCTCAGAAACAGAACACCCCCCTCCCCCCACCTCCAAGTGCATTGTCCTCTGGCCCCTTTTGTCTCAGTGTCATCTTGTGGGACAGGGAATATAGGAAGCTGGCACTTTTGCTCTCGCTATCTACGTAATAAACTCAGTCCAAAAAGAGCATGTTGTTTCTTTATCGGCCATACCCGCCAGTTTTTCTTAATGCCATCCAGGACAGGGAGGCCGTCTCCTAAACCCCAGCCTGTTTTGGCCTGAGCTGTTTGAAGTCAGCCACCTCTGAGAGGAACACAGATCACCACACTCTGTCAGCCTGGCTGCCTCGCCTGCCCTGTGGTCTGCCCTGTGGGCTTCCGTCTCCTGGTCCCAGGTAAAGGAACCTGGACATCATGCCGGGCCAGTTGGTGGCTGTGGTGGGCACTGTGGGCTCTGGGAAATCCTCCTTGATGTCAGCCATGCTGGGAGAAATGGAAAATGTCCATGGGCACATCACCATCAAGGTGAGAGGGAATGCCAAGGGGCAGGTGGGGACCTACACAATTATTAATTGTGAATTAATAATTAATTAACATACATAATTAATTATTTCCATTCCAGTGACCAGGCTCAGTTTTCAGGACCCAGAGGCTCCCTCCTGAACTCCAAACTCATTTTCTGACAGCTAAGGCTCCCAAATTGCCTCTGGTCTTACCGTTAGATGGCTCATACAGAGAGAGGGTCTTTTTTCTTCCTTCGTCCCATAGTTCCCTAATGCTACATAAATACCTCAGGAGCTTGGGGAAATGTGTGGACACTAAGTTGGGACAAGGGCTTAGAAATGTTCCAGGTACACAGGGTTAATCACTGCACTGCCTCCCTGTGAGGCAGATGAGAATCCTCACTTTATAGTCAGATCAATGGGCTCAGAGGGCTTGTGATTTTACTAAGATCAAACCATCCTTCTTCAGAGATCAAACAAATCTGTCTGGTTGAAAGTTTACCAGCAGAAGCTGGAAATGAGATATGATAGACGGATCAATTCTAGAATCTAAGGCTTTTACTCAGAGGCCATCAGTTAGCAGTGAAAGTTCCTACCTGGAGCAGCGAGGAGATCATCATGGGAAACATACCCAGGGGGAAGCGTAGGATATTGAAGAGGGTGATGGAGGTGAAGGCCTTTTTTGCATCCAAAATATTATTGCTATCCACCAGGACATAAACTGAAAATGTGACGACAGATACCTGGAAAAGCAAGGTCATGAACAATGTATTCCTAAAAGGGCTCCGGAACACAGTAGATCAGAGTTGAAGGAATCTTAAGGATCATCTCAACCATCCCATGTTACACATGAGAAAGCTGAGCCCAGAAGAGGAGGAAATATCTTTTTAAAAAAAGGAATGCTTCACGAATTTGTATGCCATCCTTGCGCAGGGGCCATGTTAATCTTCTCTGTATCGTTCCAATTTTAGTATATGTGCTGCCGAAGCGAGCACGGGAGGAAATATCTTGCCCGAGTCATAAAGTCAATTAATGGCATTGCTGGGACTTGAACTTGGCTCCTATATCAGTGTTTCTTCCTCTATTGACCCACGTGGCCTCCCTGAGAAGACAAGAGGCCCTCCTTTGCAAACCATTCCTGGACACCCTGGCAACTTGCTCTGGGCCCCCAGACCACCAAACTATACACAAGGGTGAAACTAGAGTTGGGCATGAGGTAGGATAGGGAGTTGAGCAGGGTGGGGCAGAGTTTGGATTTCCTGGTGCGACCTAGAGGTTCTGGGAAGTCTATCTAGGACAGACTTTCTTCTTCAGGAAGCTGACCCGCCTACAGACTGTCACTCACCAGGATTGGAGTTGAGTATAAGAGGAACATTATCATAGACTGCATCTGCCCAAAGGTGAGCAGATTCTTGAGCTCTTTCTTCCGAATGTCATTGACTTGGTTTCTGAATGAAGGTTCCCAGGCAAAATATTTCAGGATCTAATAGGATAGAAAAGAACACAGCTCACACCGTTGCCCCAAAGGACACTGGTATCTCATCTACCCAGGTGTTAGGACATGGCCCCCAAAATTTGGGGAGGGGGCAGAAATCCAGATTATAAAGTTTGATTACAGAAACATAGCTTATATTTGTTGACAACCTACTATGTACAAACATTTTATAGACATTATTTTACTTAATCTTCGTAACAATCTAAGGGTGACCAACTGTCCCAGTTTGCCCAGGACTAAGAGCTGCCCAGTACACAAGGCTTTTGGTGCTAATCCTGGAAAATCCTGGGCAAACTAGGAAGAGTTAGTCTCCTACTTTTGTAGAATTATTTTATTCATTTTTTTACGTTAAGGAAACAAGTTGAGAGAGGCTAAGTAACTTGCTCAACCTCACCAATTATCTGGTAATAGAAGTAAAACTCAAAACCAAGTCTGTTCATTTTGCCACATTAGCAGGAAGGCATATCAGAGCCCTTTGTGGAGACATATCAGGGCATTAGAAGGGGCCTCCATTGCACTTTCAAGAACTTGGGGTGTAAAATCCATGAATTCAAAACAACATATATATTTAAAAAACACCTCATTGGTCACCTTTGGAAGATGAAATGCATTATTTTGAAAGTTGGTAAATAGAGGAAAGAAAAAAAAAGCATTTATCCTTTCTATCCTATATAAATTTTATTTTAGGATAATTCCTTTTTATAGAATTTCAGCTAACCAATGCCAAAGGAATTATAGAATTAAAATATCACCCCTTTGTAACTCCTAATGAAATAATAGATCAAGGCAATGACAATGGGTTTCAACCTTAGCTGCATATTAGAATCACTTAGGGAGCTTTTGAAATATATGCCTGGGGCTTACCCCTAGAGAGTCCAATTTAAATGGTTTGAAGTAGGGCCCAAGCCTCAGTGAGTTTTAACAACTTACTGAGGGATCAAAACATGCTGTCTGGGCCACAAATCAGTGCTCCAGGTGCAAGGATGGCAGGACATTTAATAAGGATGAATATAGACTGACAGGGGTTACTATTGTAGATTAAAAGCACTACCAACTAAATGGCCTATGTGGATATTCTTTGGATCCTTATTCAAACTAACCAACAGTTGCCCTAGCCAGTTTGGTTCAGTGGATAGAGTGTTGGCCTGTGGACTGAAAGGTCCCGGGTTCGATTCTGGTTCAGGGAACATCCCTGGGTTGCAGGCTCAATCCCCAGTAGGGGGCATGAAGGAGGCAGCCGATCAATGATTCTCTCTCATCATTGATGTTTCTATCTCTCTCTCCCTCTCCCTTCCTCTCTGAAATCAATAAAAATACAATTTTTTTTAAAAACAAGTCTTTCTTTTAGAAATATATAGAAAGTATTTACTAATGAAACAACAAGATAATCTGAGATTTGTTTTAAAATAATTCAGCAGAGCATGAAGTGGAGAATGGGGTTATAGATGAAGCTAGTTAGGTCATGTTAATTATTGCTGGAGCTGGCTGATGCCCATGGGGATTGATTGTATCATTTTGTCTACTTTTGTGCACAATCAACAATTTGCAAGGTAATGTAAAACAAAACAAACCACTATGGTAAATAAATAGAAATCAAGGTACAAATGAGGTCCTGAGAGGGGTACTAGGAGAAGAAACAGGAGACTGTTCATTTCACTACTGTATCACATGGCACACGGTAGGGAATCAAATATTGAAAGATGGATTGAATTGAGGGGTAAAGAGAGGCAGCATGTATTGATTCTGGCCTTGCAGACTTTTGATGTCACAGGACACCCCACAGGCCTAGAAGCAGGAGTCCACAGCCTCTACCAGGTTTGTTAAGACCGAGACCTGCCGTCATTGCACACAGAGAAGGGCCAGCTATACCCTCGGCTTCTCACCTTGATTCCATTGAGAATCTCATTCATGATCTTCAAACGTTTGTCTTTCTTATTCATATTTTTTGCCTGCCAGGAAAAAGTAAAACAAAAATAAAACACACTTCCATGTGAAAGGGTCCAGATTTGCTGTAGATGCAGATGGTAGGTCTTGGTGGCACTTGTGGCTGGCAAGAATTTGAGGTGCCAAGTGATGGAATGTGTCTCTCCCACTCTCTTTGCCCACTCTGCCCCTGCCACACCCACCATCTTTCTGATCCTTGAACGTGCCAAGCTTATGTCTGCCCCCAAAGCATTGGCCTAACTATTCTCTCGTCCCAGGTTATTTTTCTCAAGGCTTGCTCCTTCATGGTCAGGCTTGTGTTGTTCAGAGCTCAGCTCAAATATCCCCTCCTCACAGAGGCCTTTCCTGACCCCGTAATCTAAAACAACTACCCACTCACTTGCTATCACATCACCCTATTTAATTCTCTGCATAGTACTTGTCATGACCTGATATTTTTTTCTTTGCTTTTGTTTGTTTATGGCTTGACTCTCCACCCCAAGTAGAATGTAAACTCTACTAGAACAAGAGCCTGCCTACTTGCTGTTGTGTTCCCAGAAAAGCAATATGTACAATAAATATTCTCAAAATAATTTGTAACTAAATGAATGCAAAATGAATGAATAAATCATGTACACCATGGAGTCCACACACCCCACTTATGATTTCTGGCAGCACTAAGGACCACCCACCTAGTGATAGCAAGATTGGTTGCTAGGATTTAGGCTTAAAGTTTGAGTCACTCTGTGAATGCTCTGTGTGGTTGGTGTGTATTGCTATGATGAAGAAACAGGGCCAATAATCACTATTCTAAGAAGAGCCCAGTGGAGCATGGTGGAAGAGATAATTATGTTCAGGGTCTCTGGGCAGTTCTTCTCTATCCAATCAGGCTTGTCCCTGTAACAATGAAGGAAGATAGCGTATATAAACCCTAAGAGTGGTTAGAAGATAAAAAGGGGAGATAGGAAAAACCAAGTTCATTTGGGATGGTGGAAAGTCTTCCATCAGCTTTGCTCTGCCCACACTCCCACCAAGAGTTAGAATAAAATAAGCAAAAGACTTTAGACTTCGAATAAAGTGTATATATCCATAGGGTGCTCTGCTTGTTTACCTGAATAGCCTTATTCTTGGTGGCGATTATCCCATTAGCTGGGATTAGGAGCAACATCACCCCAACACCCGCTAATACTGAGGGTCCCAACTCTATCCATAGGAAGTAGATGGATAACACAATCTGTAGAACATTTGACCACAGCAGGTGGATGAAGTTGGTCACGTCCATGAGCTTCTGGGCATCCACAGACATCAGGTTCACTGTTTCTCCAACGGTGTACAGCTTCCTCGCCCGGTTGGATAGGTTCAGTGCCTAAAGATAAAGATTGAGATTGGGACCCATGGACAAGGCCAAGGATACTGGGAAGTAAAAGGGGGAACTCAGGAAGTGAGAACACAGCAAAAGGATGGGCTCCATGTAGACACAACATTTTCAAGGGGCTGTGCCTTCTTGCCTCCAAATTTCACACACAGTGTTCCCTCATTCTTGACTATGCTTTCCTGTTATTCTCACCTTCTCCAAACCCACACCTCCCCACACTTTTTTGCTCAGAAAATTCCTATTTATTCTTTAGGGTCAGCTTAGATAGAACATATTCTGAGAAGACTTCACTGACTTTCAAGCTTGGGTTTGATACCCCTCCGTGTACTCTTATAACATCTTGTGCTCACCTCTTTCATTCTATTCATCACCCTGAGCTGTAATTGTTTTGTTTTTTTTCTATTTCCCCACCAGATATAAATTCTGTGAGGACAAGGACTACATCTGTCCATTTCACTACTGTATCACATGCCACAGGGTAGGGAATCAAATATTGAAAGATGGATTGAGTGGAGGGGTGAAGAGAGGCAGCATGTATTGATTCTGGCCTTGCAGACTTTTGATGTGGCAATGTCATTTGGAGCCATACTCGAATGAGGAGGTTGCAACCATTCCAAAGAAGGACAGAGATCTTAGAATGGTGAGGAAAGTTGTGGGGTTCACACATTAGAAGAAAAATGACTAGTTTCTTGTCAGAAATTTGCAGACAATGTCTAGATACCTGAATCGTACAGTATGGGCCTCCTGTTTGTTCTCATGTTAAAGAGATCAGAAGGCTGATCCCATAGTTCTGTCACTTACAAGGATGCCTGGCACATTAGAGTTAGAGGTGGATTCTCAAACCAGCTTGCACTGTGCTCACCAGTCACCATCTTCCTGGAAGAAGGAAAGCTTTCTTCTAATTCCCACAAAGATAGTGTATGAGCTACACGTGGCCCTAGATTTTCACCCCAATATTTCTCCTAGAAATTCTACTGTCATCTTAATCCACCAATACATTCTTCTTAGGAACATACCAGGATTCTTGGTTATACAGTAAAAAAGAGGGACATTTCCTAAAATGTTAAGCTACTAAAGTTCTAGAGAAATCAGTCCACTTCTATGCCTCCTCTTCGGTATGGAGAAGAAAAGTAACATCTAATTACCCTTCAAGATAATCACTATACTTTTCTTTTTTCAGTAAATCTCAATGAAGTGGAAAAGTCATTGATTTAGTCCAAATAGCCCTTGTCTGGGGACAGGTCTTGGCTATGTGACTATAGGCATTGCATAGCACTAAGCCTATTTCTCTGTAAAATAAGGATAATGTAATTATTTCACAGGGCTATGGATTGATAATGAATGTTAAAAATGTCTCTTGACATTTCATAAATGAAGCATTGGCTAAACATAGGAAATTAGTCTGTTTTAAATTCTATTTTATTAGCAATATTTATTTGTCTCACTAAGAGCTCTATTTTATAAATTCCTTTTAGATTGTAACAGTTGCAAAACCTGGAATATATTAAGAATCAAAATAGTGGGAATGGATGATCACAATTGTAAAAATGTACATTTGTAGAAATGGCTGAGACGGCCTAGTTAGTGACCTTATATCCTGCAAACCAGCAGAAATCTAGTATCTTCAGAGGGAATAAGGTGACTAAAACACTGATTTGTGAGGAGGCAAATGCCAGTGTGAGGGTTTCTGGGAGTTCCAAGGACTTGATCAGACTTTTAACCCAAAGACATCTGGATTACTTGTCTGGGTGTCTTGATGAGTTAACATCTACTGAGGGAATAAAAAGACACATTGGTGTCGTAAGAGAGGAAAGCAAAGGAGAAACCCAGGGACTACCATGGAGAAATCAATGATGGAACTCTCTAGTGGTGAAAGAATACCAGGAAGAAAAGGCAACTGTTTGATGTTCTGGCCTACAAAAATTCCTGTCTCCTCATGTATGAATTCTCTCCTTAGGCTTATAGTCACTGCTCATAACTATTATAGTTCCATTTCTTTCTTTTTACTTGTTTCTTCTTTATTGAGATACAATGAACTCTATTTTCATTTTTAAGGGACAAAATGAGACTTCCTTCACCTTAGTATCTAGGATATAAGAAAAATACAGTTAAAACATTAAAAGCAGCACATCAGAGGGAAGATGAGGAAAACCATCATAAGGAGATGGAAAAGCTCCCAGGTCTGCAGAACTCAGAAGGCAGAGTGAACATATTTAAAAAAAAAAAAAAAAAAAAAAAGAGTCAGGCAGAGGAGGGATTAGTCAGCCACTAAAGATTTAGAAAAAGAAGTCTCTAAGCAAAAGTGGGACTAGAGGGATAAAGCCCTGGTCCATAGAGCATTCTAGCCTATGGCAAAATTGCAATTTGAGATGGATGCCCAGGCCTTATGAATGCTGTTTCATGTAGTATTGCATTTAAATGTTGGTGGTTTTAAGAGTCTGCCCTTGGCCTGCTTCTTTCTGACTTTAAATTCTTTCCCAAGACGTTTTCACCTTGTTGAGAGGTAGGAAGAAGAAGAGGTTTGCAAGGCTGAAAAGGCAGGTCCTGGGCAGAGAACAGCTTGCCAATTTTCCCCTAGATTGCATCTCCCCCTCCTCCCCAGATACCTATATCTATGTACACACATTTCATATTTTAATTTCCAAAGAAACATTAAATAAGGCTGTATAGCTAGTCAAAATTAAGAGTTAAGGCCAGTTATCATTTTCACCAAATTTTCCTCAATCTTGGAATACTAGTAAGTGCTCACATTTACTAAGGGGGCGTTCTTTGGTGATGCCCAACACAGTCCACTTACCTTTTTATATACGGAAGCCATGATGGTTGTCCGTACATTTACGCCCAGCGTGAAGCACAATTGAAAGTAATACTGAAGACAGCAAGACTGGAGGAGGGCCACAACGAAGAAAAGGATTGAATAGAGATACCCAATCCACACATAGGCGTCACGGTCATTTGCGAAGGAGATCAGCAATCTGCCAGAGCAAAACCGAGTAAGTGATGGCCGCCAAGCCTCCGAGGGCTCCACACTCCTCGCGCACAGCCAGCTACCCTCCCCTGCCCTGTAGGTGACAAAGTGACCAGAACTGCCCAATGCTCTTGGAAGACTGAGTGTCACAATCATGCTAGCGCTCTTGCTTTGGTTTGAAGATGAGCAGGAAGAGCTTGGGTTTGATGACCCATGGCTATGAGACAGGATTATGGATGATGTACAGAGCTTTGTCCCTGTCTCCCTCCAGCCCTTGGTATAAATCGACTTGTGGGACAAATCGATTTGTTCCTAGACAAGGCAAGCCTGGAAGGAATTAGGACATGTATCCAGAATGAGTTAGAAGGGCTTCCCCTGGAGGATCGTTCATTCATAGATCCGGGCAGATTGTTAGGTCTTGTCATGATTAACCTGAACCTCCCATTGAAGGCTGAGACTGTGGAGCAATGAGGTTACAGACACGAGGTACAAGGCTCTCCTGGGATATGCTGCCCACCTCTTGGATGTGGCTCAACCCATAGAAGTTTTGTTTAACAAGAAAGAACACCTAACAAGTATCTGGCTTCCAGGGGGACAAGGGGAGGGAAGGGAGAGTTGGAATGGAGGGAGACCTGAAAAAGAGGGAGGCTAAAGGACATATCTTAGATTTGGAAAGCTACCTTGCACCTTTCCTGAACACAACACTGTACATTGGAAGAAAATTGTGAGCATTTTTTAAAATGGAAGTTTAATGGCCTGGCCAGCGTGGCTCAGTGTTTGAGCATCGACCTATGAACCAGGAGGTCAGTTTGATTCCCAGTCAGGGCACACGCCTGGGTTGCAAGATCGATCTCCAGTTGGGGGAGTGCAGGAAGCAGCCGATCAATGATTCTCTCTCATCATTGATGTTTCTCTCTCTCTTCCTCTCTCTTCCTCTCTGATATCAATAAAAAATATATATTTTTAAATGGTAATTTAATGATAAGTTCCTGCCTGCAGACACAGGGGGCAAAAGGGAGAGTGGTAGAGGAGGCGCCGAGACAGCGCTGGGCTGAGACTCACTTCAGCAGCTGTGGGTTCAGAAACGTGAGCGTGTCGTATACCAGCTTCAGCAGGAATGACTTCAGGAGTATGCCATAGAAGGTTTTGAAGAGGGTCTTGACCAACCAGGACTTAGGAAAGTCTTCTGCGGTCCCAGACTTCTTTTTTTTCTTTTTAGCTTCTTCCTAGGTACAACACCAAACAGCAACAGTGTCCCCAGAGCTGCGAGTGTAGGTTCTGTCCTGCACTGACAGCTCCAGGGCAGAGCCCTGAGCCCTGTCGCCTTCTTGTACAGGTTTGGTGATGCACAGTGACTTTCAAGAAGTATTTTCAAGTAAAAAAAAAGTCAAAGAATTAACTGCCAATGCTAAATTCCACTAAGGTACAAATTCTAGAACGCTAAGGTATTATTTTATTTTATCTTTCTATTTGAAAAAACATTTTATTAGCCCTAGCCAGATTGGCTCAGTGGATAGAGTGTTGGCCTATGGACCGAAGGGTCCCAGGTTTGATTCTGGTCAAGGGCATGTACTTCAGTTGCAGGCTCCTCCCTGGCCCGGCCCTAGTCAGGGGCGTGCAGGGGGCAACCAATCGATGTGCTTTCTCTCACTTCGATGTTTCTTGCTATCTTTCCCTCTCTCTTCTACTCTCTCTGAAATCAATGGGAAAATATCCTCGGGTGAGGATTAAACAAACAAACGCTTTCTCTCTCGATGTTTCTTGCTATCTTTCCCTCTCTCTTCTACTCTCTCTGAAATCAATGGGAAAATATCCTCGGGTGAGGATTAAAAAACAAAACAAACAAACATTTATTATAGAAAATTTCAAATATACCTCAAAGGAAAGCAAATAGTACATCATACCCCTATGTTTCCATCGCTAAGGTATTCTTAGTGTTGTGACTACAAATAATAATATAAAATACACTACAAAGTATAAATGATGTAAAAAATGTGAGAACAGAATCACCATGACACGGATGTCCTCTTGCCTGAGACATACAACACATTCACACAGACCCTCATGGAAAAGTTACCAGGACAAGGACATCTTGGCTTTGACTCTGGTTCTTGTTCAGCCCGTGCAGCTTGGTGGTTCCAGACCTCTGGGCTTTTTGCTGCCGTCTCTGCAGTGCCCGCCTGGCCTTCGGCAGCTCCCCGGCCATGCGTGTTTCAAATTTGCTGCCTAGCACCTTGGTTTTACTCTGTTCATCCACATCCCAGACATCTTCGAGCGTCAGAGGCTGCTTGTAGCCTTTCAGAACAATGCTAGAATGAGATGAGCCAGAGGCTGAGACCTTACAGGCTGGGTCAGAAGCTGTCTCCTGGAAGCCTCTATCAAAGCCCACGCCCCAGTTCTGGGGTGGAGGGCCAGAAGAATGAGACTTCTCCCTTGCTCCACTACTCCATCTCCTGACCCTTTAATCTTGACAGAAGAGTGAGGAGAACAGGAAAGGGGCCCAGTGTGGGTAACAGAAGGTGGTAGAAGACAAGAGAAGAGAAGGGGAGGGGCTTTACTGAATTAAGAGTCAAAACGGCATCACCTCCCCCTACTCCTGCTCCTTCCTCCTCAACACTGGCTGCCTCTTTGCTGCTCTGGCATCTCCTGCAGGGCCTCCATGATGCTCTTAAGGAACTGAGCAGATCTGGAGGCCACCTCCATATTGTCTCCCTAGGTCAGAGCTCCTCAACCTAGGATTTGAGAAAAGGGATAGAAAACAAATTATGTCTTTATTTTTAAAAGCTTGTAACTGATATTTAGCCTTTCCTTCTAATATGAGTAAAGGCAGCCAACCAGAGTTGTAAAAAGGAGTACCTGTGCCTTTGTCCCTGGGAGAAATCACAGACGTTTTCATAGCTCATTTACACTCATCACTACTGTGAAACTATGGTCATTGTTAGACCCATCACTAGATCTTGTTATTTAATGCATTAATCAAGAAGCACTTGATTTCCACATCACACATTTGGTCTTTAAAAAAATATTTAGATAACCATATTTCAATATATTTGTTTTCCTTAATAACCTTTGTCTTTTGTTTTATTCATTGAAAACATTACCTGGGTGTTACCAGACAAAAGAGTCTATGGAACTACAAAGGACAAGAATGCCTGCTCCAGATCCTCTGGGAGCCCAGGACAACTAATTCATCCCTTGCCCTCCAAATCTGTGCCTCACTGCCTGCCCCCACATTCCCCTGTTCCTATTCTACTGCCACCTTTTCTTATAGCCCTTCCTTTTCTCCAAGGAACCCCCAGGCTACCAAGAGCAAATATATCCCATCTTTTCCTCAGTTTTCCAATCTGCCCAATGAAGGGAATTAACTAAATTAATCTGTCAGAACATCCTCAGACTCTAAGAAGAGGAGATATGGAGGCCACAGGAGGCATTTTGAAAAATTAAGATTTCCATCACTTTCAAACGATTGAGGAGGTGGGGATAGAGACAACCCATTCTCCAGGCATTTCCTACCTGTCATACCAACTAAAGGTAATTTTACTCAGAAATGAAGCCGTGAGTGATGGATTCTGCAAAACACACAAAAAAATCAGAAAATAAATCAATTGGAAACAGGAACTCCATGGGACTCTAAAATCAGAACCTGATCTATGTTCTAGAAACTAGATATGGTACCGAAATAGGCTGGTCAACATACATTTATTTGGAGACCCTAAGGTCACCAATTGAACAACCATCAGACCTTCTGGCATAGAGGTATGGATTAACTGTCTATGCTAAAGACTGGTGGGTCAATATCCAAGTCAATATTTCCATATTCTAGTCACCTTCCATTGCCTTATGTCACAAAATGGTCTTATACTGTATTCTGGGCTCGGGGGACCTCCAAGAGACATAGCCATCTCGGGGAACCTGTGTAAGACCTAGACACCTAGCCCTTGATGCCTTATATATTGATCAAGGGGCCATCCAAAAAAATAATCTATGCGGTGGGTCTATTTCAAGTCTCACATCTGATGAGCCTTTTTCTGAAAATGCTGAAAGGACCAGGATCAGGATCTGGAATGCATAGCAGATGAAGAACAGGCAGGAGTAGGCTAGACTGGAGTTGTTGTCCTATGGGGAAAGGAAAAACAAAACAAAGAGAAAATGAACCTTTCATCCAAATGAAGTCTACACAGCCCACATAGGTGAATATTTGTGATTAAAGCCTATATCAAATCCCCTAAATATGATTCTATCCTGGAGCTCAACTTACTGAATGCCCTTGGCTGAGACTGAGAAGTGGCCTCGCAGTTTCCTCTCGTGTCACCCTCTCTTCCCTCCTTACCTTTAAAAGCATCCGGATCAGAGTCTGTAACTGGAAAGTGCCGCAGAGTACTGAGAGAATCCAGAAGAGGGACAGGAACCAAGAGTCCTTCTGCACACACCAGCGCCTGCTGTGTTGGATCAGCAAAACCAGGAGCTAGAGAGACAGTCACATCAAGTTCTGAAATACATTGTCACTAGCCAAGGAAAAGAGGCAAAAGGGATGTCAGAAAACAAAGGAAGAAAGGAGGACCACGGGAGGAGTTGTCCACTGTTGTCCTTAATCTGGCCGGGCAGAAAGCACACAGATGCCAAACTGTAGATTTCCTCCCTGACACCACCCAACTGTCTCTTTTCAGGGCCTCCATGCTCTCCCTGGGACCCCCGTTCGCACCCATCTCTATTCACCACACTTGGGTGGGAAGTTAGCAAAGAAGGCAGAAGGTCACCATCTGCATTTTAATGTAGTTACTTCGGGAGTCAGAAAAATCTTTTCAAGACCCAAGGAAATTAACGTCAGGCACTGCAGTAGTCGGGTGATGGAGGCATATTCTGCTGGATAGGTGCAAGGTGTCTGCATCACGATTTTCTAATGGTATCACAGATTAAGCAGTCAATAAAAACACTTCCCTTGTAACATCTCACTTATTAGTAGATGTAATTGATTAAATGTTGGTTTCCTAAACTCAGTAAACCAATATTCTGGGGGGAAGGGGAGAAGCCATGATTTAAGCAGTTGCCAATTTCTATGGTATAAATACTCCCACTGTAGTGGGTTTCAAGTTCCAGCACGAAGTCCCCAGATGCAGGATTGGGAAGAGATGCACACAATCAGCTCTGTGAGCTGGCTGCAGCACACCACCTCTTAGACCAGTGATGGCGAACCTTTTGAGCTCGGCGTGTCAGCATTTTGAAAAACCCTAACTTAACTCTGGTGCCGTGTCACATATAGAAATTTTTTGATATTTGCAACCACAGTAAAACAAAGACTTATATTTTTGATATTTATTTTATATATTTAAATGCCATTTAACAAAGAAAAATCAACCAAAAAAATGAGTGTCATAGGTTCGCCATCACTGTCTTAGACCCTTCTTTGTTTGTTCTAAGCGGGGTTAACAAACAGGATGCCTGCAGGGGTCAGGCAGACCATGTTTCTGAGTGAAGTGTGGGAGACTGTACTGAGCTCACGACTGGTCTAATGGGGGCAACTGCTACTCAATCCTAGTTGACCATTGCCCTGTGGGAATGGAGGCCCTGATTTTTCAAGAAAGACGGGAAGTCCAAATAATTATGAGGCATAATTAAAATGATGGCATCAATTCAATTGCTTTTAAAACACTGAATAGGCAGCCCCCAAAAATCATGCTTGTGGAAGAAACATCAATTTCTGTCATCAGGCTTATACAAACAATGCTATACACAGTGATCCATTGATTATAGTCTACAGTCAATCAATTTAAAAGTAATATTTATGGCATTTAAGAAAACTATTTCATATCAATAAACCTGAGTTTCACATATGATCCTTAGATGGCGAAATATGAGTACACAAGATACATATCTTAGTCATTAAAGGTAGTACTTGCCCTAAGGAGAAGGCTCTATAAACTAGTGTTCGAAAGAGGATGAAAAGCTAAAATTTGTTTTGTCCCATTATAATCAAGCTTTGCCTCATCACAGGTCCCTTGAAAAAGGTAGATGACATTGGACTTTATTTCATTTCAAAAGAGCAAATTTCAGCTACATGACTTTGAATAGAGATAAGATAAACAGGGCTGTTCAAGCGATGGAATAAAGTTCGAAGTATGCTAAGTGTTTTTGAGGAATGTTGAGTGTGATGGTTTTAAAGTAAGTCCACAAATTCTTTGATATGCCTCTCTTCCATAAAGCTCCTCTTTCCCTGAGTGTGAGCTAACTTAGTGATTTGTTTCTAAAGAGTAGAATACGGTGGGAGTGACAGTGTGTGACTCCCAAGACTAGCTGGCTTCCTCCTTGTTCTTTCTCTTAGATCACTCACTGCCCCATCATGAGGACGTTCTAGCTCTATGTGGAGGTTCGCTTGGTAAGGAACTGAGACCTGCCAACATGTGAGTGAGTTATCTTAGAATCAGATCCTCTAGCCACAATCAAAACTTCAGATAACCTTAGTCCCAGCATAGTAACTATCAGTTCCTGAGAGACCCTGAAGCAGAACCCAGATAAGCTGCTACCAGATCCCTGATGCAGAGAAACTGTGAGATAAAAACTGTTTACTCTTAAGCTGCTAAGTTTGATGTAATCAGTCACACAGCTACAGATACCTAAGGCAATAGATTTAAAAGGAGGATCCCCCACTCCAGTTGGAATGGCACAATTACCTTTCTTTGGTCTTAGTCCCACCCGTTTCCCCATATAACCTTTGAAGTTAACATTGCAAACAATTGCAACTCTGTCATCCTAAAATGACTACAAGCCAATCAATATTTGTCCTATGAGCTAATGAGACATGATATACTTGTACTGTTCTAAAGGACCACCCCCCCTCATCAGGATGGAGAATTACTACCTCTGCTGAGGAGGTCCACCAGCATCTTAACTCTCAAAATAAAGATCTTTAGTACTGCCTTGCTTACTCTTTTTACTTCCATCCATCTATCCCAACTCATTCCCATGTCTCATTCATCCAGAATGACTCAGGCAGAGATACTGGGCCCTTTGTAATGAAAACCAGCCAAGGAGGGAAACGAATCACTTTTAACCATAGAAACAGTGCTATTACTTATTTCTGGAGTATATAATATGCTGCACAGTATTATGCTTTCCTCACATGAGACTGTGAATTGTTTTTTAGGGAAAAAAATAATTGCTCTTGCAGTGCTAATTTATGTTTGCTCTTAGGTAAATTAGGAGGTAAAATAGAGCAAGTTGGAGCTAAAGCACCCACCCTTGAGGTAAAGAGAATACCAACCAGCACACCGCTCCCCAGGCCAAGGAAAAGGAGGGGTCCTTGTCATGGGCTTACATATTTAAACTCATACAAATTTATTAAAAATACATGAAGCAATCCATATAAAAAAAAGGACCAATTTACACTATAAAGAACTCTTACAAAGCAATTTTTAAAAACCAACAAACCAACAACCAATGCAAAATATCTATATATATAAAAGCCCAAGTGACCGAACAACCAGTCGACCAGTCACTATGACGCACACTAACCACCAGGGGGCAGATGCTCAATGCACAGGATCAGGCCTGTGGGGACGGGGCTCCCTCCTGTCTGGATCGGGCCTGCGGGGATCGGGCTGAAACTGGCTCTCTGACATCCCCCAAGGGGTCCTGGATTGAGAGAGGGCACAGGCCAGGCCCAGGGACCCCACTGCTGCACGAATCCGTGGATCAGGCCTCTAGTAGAATATAAATGGTTAATTTAAAGAAAAAGAATTCAAAAGGCTTTTAACCATAAGAAAAGTTGTTTAATCTCATTAATAAAAAAAGAATGCAATTTCAAATTATGACATACCACTTTTCACTTATCTGATTAGCAAATATAAAAAAGTTTGATAATAAAAAGTTGGTTAGAGGAAAAACCTCAATGCAGGGAACTTTATACTATCTATAAAAATTTTGAGTCCACATACCCTTAGCCCAGTAATTTCATTTCCAGGAGTTCATCCTACAGACACACTCATATCTATGAAGCTATTTATTACAGCATTGCTTATGATAGTAGAAGATTAGAAACCACCTAGATTTCTATCATTAGGGCACATGAATTATGGTACACTCAAATAACAACATCTCAAAATGCCAATAAAAAGAAGCAGATCTTTATGTGCCAAATGGAAAAACTTTTAAGACACAGAAGAGTATATATGTGACATTAACATTTGTGTGAAAAAATATATGTAGGTAGTTCTTGTACAAGTATGAATTATCTCTGGAAATGGTATTGATGGTTGCCAACTCAAACAGGAATGAGTAACTGGAGTATCATGTACTTTTTTGTACCTTTTAAATTTTGTAACCCTCTGTAAATTATCTATTAAAAAGATAGAAAGTTAAATACACTAATGCCCCCATTTTAAAAAATGAGCAAGTGATGTGAATAGACAATTCACAAATGAAAAATAACAAAAAATTTTTAAAACATATTTTTATTGATTTCAGAAAGGAAGGAAGAGGGAGAGAGATAAAAAACATCTATGATGAGAGAATAATTGATCGGCTGCCTCCTGCACACCCCATACTGGGAATCGAACCTGCATATGCCCTGACCGGGAATTGAACCGTGACCTCCTGGTTCATAGGTCGATGCTCAACCACTGAGCCACTCCGGCCAGGCAATCTTAACAAATTTCAAAAAAATCAATTGTATTAGTACATATAGAAATGCAAGGTAAAACAATATGATGCCATTTTGCATGTAAAGTTAAAAACATATGATGTAATGCTGGCAAGGGTGCAAAGATTAATTTTAATGCACTTTTAAGACTATAAGTTCACAAAAATCTTCCTAGATTATGAAAGGTTTCCATTATGTTTCAAAAGACTTAAACTGATCATATACTTTGATATAGTAATTTTACTTTGAAGAATCTATTCTGAAGAAATATTCTGAATTGTAGGCAAATATTTATGCACAAGAATGTTAACTGGAGCCTCATTTTTTAAAAATATTTTTTATTAAATTCAGAGAGGAAGAAAGAGTGAGAGAGAGAGAGGAACATCAATGCTGAGAGAATCATTGATTGGCTGCCTCCTGCATGCCTCCTACTGGGGACCGAGTCCACAACCTGGGCATGTGCCCTGACTGGGAATCAAATCATGACCTCCTGGTTCATAGGTTGATGCTCAATCATTGAGCCACACCCGGTTGGGCCTGGAGCCTCATTTTTACTAGTGAAACACTTATAAAACAAAAATTACCCCAAAACAGTTGTGGAGAGATTTGTTGGGAGGAGTTAATGCTGCAAGAGTTGTTAAAATAAGAGTTGTATGGTATACTCAGGTGATGAACGATTTTAGTGATCAGAATTATGTTTAAAATAATGTTAGCCCTGGCTGAGTTGGTTAGAGCATTGTCTCGATATGCTAAGGTTGTGGGTTTGATCCTCTGTCAGGGCATATACAGGAATCAACCAGTGAATGCATAAATAAGTGGAACAACAAATCTATCTATCTCTCTCTCTCAAAATCAATCAATAAAAATTTTTTAGAAGAATAATGTTAACTCAGGGAAATGCTTTTTATATCATCTGAAGTTAAAAGAAAGTAGACTACAAAATTGCATATACAATGAGTTCAATTATAATTTAGAAAAAGGCAAGAGTTTCCTGTCTAAGATACAGGTTTAGTACTTTATCTCCCATCCTTCCCAACCCCTTGAACTGGTAGTAAAGTACCCAAGAAATAAATGCATAATTGCACTGAGGATATGAATGAAAAAGGGTAAGCTCCGTAGATCAGATAAGTTTTAGAAGACAAAAAGCATACATATCAGTAGTGACAGGTAAAAGCAGAGAAAACCATCGCCCAAAACACAAGAAAAGACAACAATGAAGGGGGGTTAAGATTGACATCACTGGTTGCTGTGCTTGTATCTTCTATCTGCCCCACCAGACTCACTCTCCACTCTTGTTCCTTCAAGCCTAGAGTGGTAAGTTTGCTGCTTACCCTCCAGGCCCCTCTGTAAATACAACTTCCTCATATTATCCTGTTTTGCTTTAGCCATCTATTTCCTCCTGGGACCCTGACTGGTAGAGTTGCCTCCTCACAGCCATTCTCCTCTTCCTAACAGGACTCCTCTATTGTAAAATACCTCCCCTACTCAGCTCAGCCATATGTTTGGTGGAAGTTGGACCCATTTCCAACCCCACGAGGTGAATTAAAACCAGTGATAATGGTTCCATTCCACTGGCCTGTGACTGCTTTAGCCATGGACATATGATACAATTCTGGCCAAAGAGAAGTGGGGACAGCTTGTGGGAACTAGCTTTTGGGGGCTTCTGGGAAAAGTTTTCTTCACCGTTCAAAGTGATATATAGATCCAGAAGATAAAGAACTCTTTACAACTCAACGATAGAAAGACACAAATAACCTAACTAAAAATAGGCAAAAGGTTTATTCAAATAAAACATTTTTCCAAAGAAGGTATTCAAATGGCCAAAAGCATATGAAAAGATGCTCAACATTATTAGTCATTAGGGCAATGTAAATCAAAACCACAATGAGATACCACTTCACATCTAGGATAGTGACAATCAAAAAGGTGACAATAACAAGTATTGGTGAGGATGAGCATAGTAGTCCCCCCTTATCCTCAGGGGGATATGTTCCAAGACCCACTGTGGATGCTAAAACTGCAGATAGTACTGAACACTATATACACTATGTTTTTTCATATATATACATAAGCTTGATGGCTTCTCTTTGGCAGATCTGAACTGCCAGCATCACTATTCTTGCACTTGGTGCCTTTGTTAAGTAAAACAAGGGTTCCTTTACACAAGTGCTCCAATACTGAGACAATCAATCTGATCGCCCAGAAGGCTACTAAGTGACTAACGGGTGGGTAGTGTATACAGCATGGAGACAAAGGAGTGATTCCCATCCCAGGCAAAACAGCTGGATGATAAGAGGTTTCACCACACTCGTCAGAACAGCATACAATTTAAAACTTATGAATTGTTTATTTCTGAAACTTTCCATTTACTATTTTCAGACTGTGGTTGACCTCAGGTGACTGAGGCCACGGAATGAAAAGGATAAGGAAGGACTACTGTGTTCGAAAGTCACACATTGCTGGCAGGAATATAACACGGTGCAGGCACTTTGGTAAACAGTTTGTCGGTTCCTCAAAAGATAGAGTTCCCATAAACTTACCAAATGAGTCAGCAATTCTATCCCTAAATATACACCCAAGAAAACTGGAAACCTATGTCCACCCAAAAACTTGTACACAAATGTTTCTAACATCATTATTTAAAACAGGCAAAAAAAAATAGAAACAATGCAAATATCCATCAACTAATGATTAGATAAATAAAATATGGTATGCCCATACAATGGTATAACCCTAAGCGACCGGTCGACCGTTTGGTTGCTATGATGTGCACTGACCATTAGGGGGCAGACACTCAATGCAGGAGCTGCCCCCTGGTCAGCGCACTCCCACAGCGGGAGGGCCGCTCAGCTGACCAATAGGTGCCAGACGCCGGGCTCAAGGCTGGCAAGCCCAGCTGTGGCAGTGTGAGCCTCTCCCGCCTCCACAGCAGTGCTACCAAGCAGCAGCGGTGGCGGCAGGTGCAGCGGGGCCAGGATGAGCGGGAGTGGCGCAGCGCCCGGCGGGGCTCGGGGTCCTCCCAGCTGCATGCCACTTTGCGCACTACTACATCCACCGAGGGGTCCCGGATTGCGAGAAGGCACAGGCCAAGCTGAGGGACCCCACCAGTGCACGAATCTGTGCATCGAGCTTCTAGTTCAGCCATAAAAAGGAATGAAATACTGATACAAGCTACAACCTGGATGAACTTTGAAAACATAATGCTAAATGAAAGAAGACAGACACAAAAAGCCACATACTGTATGATTGCATTTATATATGAAATATCCAGACTGGGCATTTAGAGAGACCAAAAGCCGATTTGTGTTGCCAGGGGAGAGGGGGAGGAGGGGATGAGAAGCAATTGTTTCATGGGTAAAAGATTCCCATTTCAGGTGATGAAAAAGGCCTGGAATCAGATAGTAGCGATGACTATACAACATTATGAATGTATTTAATGCCACTGAATTGTATACTTTAAAATGGTTAAAATGGTTAATTTTACCTTATGTGTATTCTACTACAACAAAAAAAAATCTTTCAAAAAAATGAAGTACTGATTCATGCTACAACATGTATAAAACCTTGAAAAATCCTATGCTAAGTAAAATAAATCAGACACTAGGCAGTGGTTCTCAACCTTCCTAATGCTGCGACCCTTTAATACAGTTCCTCATGTTGTGGTGACCCCCAACCATAAAATTATTTTTGTTGCTACTTCATAACTGTAATTTTGCTACTGTTATGAATCGTAATGTAAATATCTGATATGCTATATGTGTTTTCCGATGGTCGCGTCCCACAGGTTGAGAACCGCTGCACTAGAGGTTACGTATTGCATAATTCCAAGTATAAGAAATGTCCTGGATAGACAAATTCATAGAGACAGAAAGTAGATTTAGAATTGCCAGGGACTGGCAGAGAGGAGGAGGAGAACAGGGAGCTACTACTGCTTAATAGGTCCAGGGTTTCATTTTGGAGCGATGAAAATATTCTGGAATTTAGACAGTGGTGATGGTGACTATACTAAAAAACCTCTGAATCACCCACTTTAAAGAGGTGCCTTCTATGGTATGCGGATTATATCTCAATAAAGGTATTTGTTGAAGTGACACATAGGAGCACCTGACCTCTTTATCTGCCTCTGGACACTGACATGGGTGTGATGCCTGGAGCTGCTGCAACCATCCTGCAGTCATGTGCTAGCTTGGCAATTGCCTTGATGTGCTGAGTAATCAGAAGAAAGATAAAGACAATCAGCTACCTGCTGATGTTGTTGAGCTGCTATGTTAACAAATCCTGGAGTTACACTACCTCTGGACTGTTTGTTATATAAGAAAAATTCTTTACTGTTTAAACCAGAAGGTATGACTTCCAGGTGAGAGAGTCTTAACCAATATAAATCTGTTCTCTGTAGTCAGCCCTGACAGTGAGTAAGAATGGGAAACAGGACAGAAGTCAGTCTTAATTGAAATTCCGTGTACAGAACTAGTATAGTTCCACCAGTCACTTTCTCCTCTTCCTGACCCCAACCCATCACTGCAAATCCAGACAACAATTTTATTTACCACACATACCCTCAAACAGTCTAAAACAGGAGTACTCTCTAAAGAAACAGAATCCTTCCCCTGAAAAAGGCCCAGTGGGTAGAAGGGGTATTGTTGCCCCATAGTAACTTCATCCAGAGTAAATTCATTGGGCACGCAGTAGGGGTAGAAATGTACCACCCAAGATCCTGCTCTTGGGGAAGCCCATAGTCCAGATAGTCATCCAAGTCTCAGAGCTCACAGACAGTCCTCCCATCAGGAAGAGGCTAGATGGGGAAGCAGACATATATAATGGCAGAGGAACCTACTCCACCCACATATGTTCATTAACATATAAACATATTTAAAAAATCAGAACACTAATAACCACCAGAAAGTTGAGAAAAACCAGTACTATTGAAGAAGAAAACCAATATAATTAATCAGAACAACTGATTCTTGGATGAAACAAACAGGAATTATTAACTGAACAGAAAAGAATGATTATTTTAAAATTAATATCCTATGAGAGATTTGAGAAGACACTGCATCCATTAATAGGTTGTTGGTTTGTATTGTTGCTTTCTTAAGAGGTACACTCAAAAAGTAGGAAGAATTCTTAGAAGTCAAATCTGTGATTACTAAAACAAAAGCTCTTTAGCATGACAGGAAGAAAAATTGGAGAAATTTTTCAAAGCATAGAAAGAGAAAAAGAAATTTTAAAAAGAAAATTTAAAAAGAGACAAGTTGAGAAGGATGGCCAATTCAGAGTCCAACAGCGATCTAAACAAAGTCCTGGAGAAATAGAATTTCAAAATTGGAGGGGAAAAATGAAAAGGGTAATATATGAAAGTTAGTATATAATATATTAAAAGGGTAAGATAAAAAAAAAAAGTACTTAGGTTGAGAGTGTAGAACCCATCAAACGTAAACAGCCTCTCATGAAATTTCAGGACATCAAGAATAAAGAGGAGAGCCTGCCTGGCGTGGTTCAGTAGTTGAACGTCTACCTAGGAACCAGGAGGTCACGGTTTGATTCCCAGTCAGGGCACATGCCCGGGTTGCGGGCTCAGTCCCAGTGTGAGGCATGTAGGAGGTAGACGATCAATGATTCTCATCAATGATGTTTCTCTCTCTCTCTCTCTCTCTCTCTCCTCTCTCTCTCCTTTTCTCTCTGAAATCAATAAAAATATATATTTTAAAAAATGAATACAGAGAACAAAAGCTTCTAGAGAGGATAACAAGGAATGAGGAAATCCTAATTCGACAGCTCAGGATACAGGCGAACAATGTAGTGACATCTTCAGAATGAAAAAAAAAATCTTTTGTGGGCCTAACATTCCATATTCAGATGAACATTTTCAGAAAGCAAAGATGTAGAGACTTTTTCTACTGTTACACTTTCTGAAATTTTTATTTGAGGATGTTCTCTAGATCCAAGAAATTTGGGAGCCCTGATTCTCTCATCTTACACAAGAGGCATCAAGATGTAGAGTCTAAAATTGATGGCAGGTCATTTTTAGGTATAAAGGTAACCAACAGAAGAACTGAAAATAATCATACAAAATTAAAAAACTGAGAGAAAGAGAACGAAAGAAAAAGGAAGCTGAGAATTGGGTCAATGAGAGCAGAAATATATATACATATTTGATAGATCAAGAAATACAGGTATAAATATATTATTTGCAGATATGGAGGTAGCCATCAAAATAATTTTAAATGGCCTGGACAATAGGACTGGGAGGTAGTGGAAAATTAACCATTTTAACCATTTTAAAGTATACAATTCAGCGAGAGACTCTTTTCTTTTTAAGAGAGTGGAAGGAAACATACCAAAATGTAATAAGAGTATATCAGAGTGATACAATTACCAATAGATTTTTAGGATGACAAACTTCCTATTTCCCAAACTTTCTACAATAACCATGCATTATTTTTATAATCAGAAACATATACACACTTTGCTTATTTAGGATCAGGGAAATCTTGCAGTTTAATGATTACCAAGTCCTCTTAATAGTCTTTGCCCTTGATCTCTAATTTATTGGAGGAACTTCAATTTGAGTTTACTAAACTCAATTCCCTAAGGAGATACAATCACATTCGTATTAAGAAAGGAAGGGGAATGGTTTGGCCATATGTAATATCTCTCCATCTCTTCAGTCCTCCTTTTCCTAGCACTTTCTGAATGACAAGGTACTCTGGTTGAATCTTTTACCCACTACAGAGAATTTCAACTTCCACCACTTCCCTGGCAGACAAATGTCTAACTTCAGTTCCAATATTTCAGTTCATTCTATTATCAGACAGCTATTATTATTAGCAAGTTATTTTGTATATTTAGCCGAAGTTGACTTCCCTGGAACAACCTCCACCCACTTACCTTGATCTTGCTCTCTGAAACTTTTCAGCACAAGCTAGGCAATCTTCTGTGATATACTTTTGCAAATACTTGAAGATGATTCCCACGTCTCATTGGCTCAACACAAGTTCATTTTTGCTATACATCTTTCTCACACCTCAGCACTTACACAACCTCCAGAACCAGATTTCTCTTTTGTTCTCCTAGAACTATGTCATCATTCATTCACTCACTCACTCACTCATTTTGTAATTCAATTCATTCAATTAACTATGCATCAAGTCCTTTCCAGTAAGGATGCACCTTTAAACAAATAAATTTCCAGAGTCTCTCACCCGCTTGGTCAAGCAAATGGACTTACTTCAGATGAGGTAAACACTGCACTAGTGACTAAACAAGAATGGCAGTAACAGCTATTCAGGAAAGAGGGAGAGGAACAAAAAGGCCAAAGGTAGATAGAAGAAGAAGCAGAAAAATAAAATCAAGTTGAGGAGTGAGTTAAGAAGATACTTGTAGAAGACAGAAGTTTTACTTTGTGAGGAATTATACTTCTGACTTTTTTCAGAGAAAAACTAATTATTTTGAAATTTTTAAGAGAAAGCTAACCTGTGTCTTCACCCTCAAAATAGAGGACAAAAAAAGTAAAGTATAAATTATAAATGGAGCTCCTAAGACCATGAGCAAGGGCAAGTGGATTATTTGCTACAGGGGGGAAAAAAGCAAATACATTGCTTTTCTCTTTCTCCATAGAGATTTGTGTTTATGAAAGTTAAACAAAATGTGATATATTCAAACAGTGAACTATTATTCAGCCATAAAAGGGAATGAAGTACTGATAAATGCTACAACATAGATGAACCTTGAAAACCTAGGCAAGTAAAAGAAGCCAATCATAAAAGACCACATAGGATTCCATTTATATGAAACTAGAGGCCTGGGGCACAAAATTCATGCATGGGTGGGTCCCCTCAGCCCAGTCTGCACACTCTCCAATCCAGGATCCCTCAGGGGATGTCTGAAACTGGCAGTTGGACATCCCTCTCACAATCGTGAACTGCTGGCTCCTAATCGCTCACCTGCCTTCCTGCCTAACTGCCCCCCGCTGCTGGCCAGGTCACTCCCAACTGCCCCCTCCCCCTGCTTACCTGGTCACCCCACACAGCCTGCTGTTTAGTCGTTTGGTTGTCCCTCACTAACCCCTCTGCCGGCCTGGTCGCCCCACACAGCCTGCTTGTTCAGTCATTTGGTCGTCCCTCACTAACCCCCCTGCCAGCCTGGTCGTAGGCAGCCATCTTGTGAGGGCATGAGGGTTAATTTGCATATTACCTCTTTATTATATAGGAGGATGTCTAAACTAGAGACAGAAAATAGATTAGCCGTTACTTAGAGCTAAGGGGGACAAGGAGATAGGGGGTTTCTTTTTGAGAGAATGAAAATGTTCTAAAATTGACTGTGGTGATGATTGCACCTATCTGTGATATACTTAAAAATAGAATTGTATTTAAATGGGAGAATTATATGGTAATGTGAATTATATCTCAAGAAAGTTGTTTTTTAAAACATTGATTAAAAGCTATCATTAGGATGGGATACCGATTTACTCACTACCCAGGCTTTCCTTAGATACTCCAGAAAATGGCAGAATCCCCCTAACTTGACTGACAGTATAGAGCAAGAGCAGAGCAAATGTTTTGGACATCTTTGACAATCCAACAGGGAGTCACTGCCAGCCATGACAGTTACCTCAAGTGCTGTGTCAAGACTGAGGCAATTGGTGTAATGGGAACACCTTTAGGAGGAGCCCAAACCACAAGTCTGGACTCTTGGATAAGGGCTCCATCTGGACACCAATATGAGAGGAACTTCCACCCCTGGTGGGCTACAAGAACTCAGAGCTCCAACCGCCCCACCCAATAACGGAGCTTGGCTGTGCCATGGGCCGCACTTGGTGCCACCTGGCGTGAGATCGACGCCTGCAGATGCCGTCAGTGACAGATACTTCCCACCAGCGCTGGCTCTGATGGCTTGTACACCGTAAGTTCCCCCCCTCTCTGTGTGCAACCTGCTTGTGACTCTGTTGGCTTACTGGGGAGGTTTCCCCCAATACACCTGGCATTACAGAAAGAGACAAACATGGGATGACTCCTTTCAGGATGCGCCCTTGCTCGTGACCAAAAAGCTGGCTCTGGCCAAAAGCTGAGTCATTCCCGAGAGTATTGAAGCATGTTGTTTGACGTTCAGAGTCTAAAGCTCTCTTGCCTCTACAGTGCATTTAATACCAACATCCAACAAATGCCCCCTGAGTGCTAGGTCCTATGCTGAGCACTCAAAACAACAGGGCAGACCGTGACCCTGCTCCAGGCTCCCAGACACTGTTCTTTTCCTATCCAGATCCCTCCCAAACTCCCACCAGCCCCATCTCAGAGCATCAGTGCAAATCCCACTTCCTTCGGCCAAGTTCCTTTTTTCTTCTTTTTAGACTGCAGGTAGCCTGAGATCATTGGTGTGCATGCTCATAGAACTCCGAGTCTAATTTGTCTTTCTAAAACCCCGCTGAAAGATCAGGATGGATAGGGGGGAAACCAGTGAAAAGATGGTGGATTTTCTGAGGTAGCAACCTCAGCTGAGGGTCTTTCATTTCCCACAAGAAACTCCCTGCATTCATCAGTGCAGCTGGCTCCTGAGGGGCTCCTCCCTCATTCTTCCCGGGCTCTCTCCTGCCTGCCCTGTCCTTCCCATTATTTCCCTACTCAGGCATGTCACTATAAGCACTCACCCTTCCTCCCTCTCTGTGAGTGATCATCTATGTATGGAAGACTGGGAGAATGAAAGCCCTATTTCAGATCCAAGTTTGGGGAGATGAGCCATGATGGCTGGATTGCCTGAATCGAGAGGACAGAGGCCACATCATATAGTTCATTTTCACCTCATTGTAGGTGCCAACTGAATTACAGTCTCCTGATATAGAACAGCTTAAAGATAGGAAATCCCATGTTCCCTTCTCAAATACTAAAAAGACAATAACTACATATTTTACTGATTTGGTACCCACTATTGGTGTTCAGGGTGTCCGCTCCCCAGAAGATTTCTAAGACACGATTCTTTTGCAAAATTCAAAATCACCTTAACTAAGCAATATAGCAAGGGACCAGGGAGGCATAAGGCAGGTGGAGAGAGGGACGCTCACAGAACATGTCTCTACCTGAGTCAACAACACTTGGGAAGGCTGGTTAAAGACAGGGAAGGAGACACTTAAACCACCAAGAAAATGTCTCTATGGTGCACCAAGGAATTAGTTAGAAAATACTTGGGTTCCATACCTGCTTAGCAAGGTAGAGTTTGGTTATAGAAGATTTCTTGTTCCTGGATCTGTACACATGGAGAAGTTGCCAAGGGGCCAGGAGCCAAAGGAAGCCCAAGGGAATCCATACCAGAACAGTTTGCTCAAAGCAAAGTGGCAGGTCCGCCTCCGGGCTATCCAGCAATGAGGAATTCTGGGGGACCAAAATGTAAGGATTGTTGGTTACATGAGTTTGAAGACAGAAGACCAGCCCTAGCCCACACCCTCCACCCCAACCCGTTTCCAAACAATTTTAACTAAGTTATATATCTACATCCAGTCTGACCCTTGTGCTGTATTTTTCTATTCATCTCCATTGATACAAATTCACAATTTAATGACATTTAGTGACTTTTTTGGCCAATGCAACCTTTAAAGGCCTTTCTTCCTGTGATTCTCAGTGAATTTTCCCACCAGTCATTGAGTAAACTTCGCCAATGCATTTGCCAAGTTGTGGGAAGAAGAGGGACCTTTCTCCAATCCAAATGGGGAGAATAGTTCCTTGGGATATAAAAACTTTTTCTTATTCTAGTCTTTAGCACCGAATGAACTCACTGTCAGACACTCAAATATGCAGGCAGGCAGAATGCTTAGTCATGCTATGACATTTAGACTCCAGAGAGCTTCTGTCAGAGCCCAAGGGCTTATGTCAGAAACCCAGGGGGCATCAGCACAGAAGCACAATGAAACTGTTGAACAGAAGGCTTATTCCCAGCAAGTTCTGTACTGGTCTTTGCATTCTGCAATAATGAGAAGTGTCTTGTGAGTTGAGGGTGGGGGGCACTAGTTCTTATATTTGAGTCATGTGAGAATAGATTTTTCTCTCCCAATAAATATTTTTGAATTGTTTTGTATGGCTGTTTGAACAGATTCTCTAAAGAAAAGGTTAAGGTGCCCTGATCAAGATGATCTGCCAGATAACTCTTAGAGAGAATTCTCAAGGGTTGGCTATTAAGCCCCACCTTCCTGAGGTATGTGGTTTCTGGTCTTGGGGCCCACATTCTTTCTAAGTCTGGGAAGTGCTGCCCACGTGCTCTGCTATCTCACTTCTGCTCTTCTTATCTCTCCATAAGGTTACCTAACTTTAGAATCAAGAAGATGTAGCTAAGATATTTAAACTACTTTAACATTCTAGGTAATTCTGATGATGATGCTAAGAGTTTGTAGACCACATTTTCTTAATATCACTAAATCCAAGGTCCCTTCTCATTCCCTCTTCCATTAAACCATTTGTTTTTGTTGCTCACACTGTTTATCTCAAAATTCTCTGCTCTAATATTTCGAAAAATTGTCTCAGTGCTCATGATACCCAGATTTGCATCCATATCTTCAACTTCCAGTCCACATCACTAATCGCCAGTTACTCTAGTTCATAGCATTATTGTTTCATCATCGGCATATCTCAACAGGACTGTCGTGGACCTTCTCTTCTTCCTCCTACCCCACAAATTACACAATTCCTACTCTTAACATTGATGAAATTAGAAGCCATTTCCCTATTTCTCTTTAGAGAGGCAATTTTGAAGATAGCTTGTCCAAGAAAAGAGTCTGGGATACAATAAACATATGTTATAAAATAAATATATTACTCCCCAAATGATGTGGCTCAGTGATTGAGCATTGACCTATGAACCAGGAGGTCACAGTTCGATTCCTGGTCAGGGCACATGCTAGGGTTACAGGCTCTGTCCCCAGTGTGGGGTGTGCAGGAGGCAGCCGATCAATGATTCTCTCTCATCATCGATGTTTCTCTCTCTCCCTCTCCCTTCCTCTCTGAAATGAATTTTTTAAAAAGTATTTTTTTTTAAATTTAAAAATAAATAAGTAAATATATTACTTCTCCCACATAGAATATCCTCTGGAGATATTATGACATTCTTTTATTTTAAAAAAAATACCCTGAGCTTTAGACCAACTGCATATCTAACTTTTCTGGTTCTGCCTTGTGGCCACTCTAGGCTAATCTATTGCTTGTTCTGGTTTGAGAAGAGAATAAGTGTAATTTCTTACCCAAAAAGTAGAGTTGCAGAACTTCTCCAGCATGATTCCTGGAGCTCTTTCGAAATGAAGACTCCTGGATCACTGTTGTTTCTTATTCACTCTTTTGCTCAGAGAAGGTGGAAGGTGAGTAGTGATGTGTCATCTCCCATTCTGATGTTACAACTCAAGGCAATTCTCCTGACCTTTCATCCCAACAATTTAATCGTTAACCTTGCTTGAAGGTATGTTTACATGATCCCAGTGGATAGACACGTGACCGAGGAGACCTGGGGACACAGATTCACCAGTTCACACAAGCACCAGAAGCCTCTGTAGGTGTGAGCATATGTAAAAGGAACTACTGCCCAGCCGGCGTGACTCAGTGGTTGAGCGTCGACCTACGAATCAGGGGGTCACAGTTCCATTCCCAATCAGGGCACATGCCCGGGTTGCTGGCTCAACCCCCAGTGTGGGGTTTGCAGGATGCAGCTGATCAATGATTCTCTCTCATCATTGATGCTTCTATCTCTCTCTCCCTCTCCCTGCCTCTCTAAAATCAATAAAAATACATTAAAAAATGAAAGGAACTACTGAAAGATGTTAGCAGAGCTGACTGACAGATCAGGAGTGGAGAAGACTTTACTTCTCCAGAGGACACATGACATAAAGAAAGAAGCATCAATGGAGGGGTATGCACCCCTACACGTGCAGTTTCACTTCTGTTTAAGGCCTTAGAGTTCATAGAAGTGTGAAATATCCT
The DNA here is from genome assembly GCF_000412655.1 of Myotis brandtii. Taxonomy (NCBI): domain Eukaryota; kingdom Metazoa; phylum Chordata; class Mammalia; order Chiroptera; family Vespertilionidae; genus Myotis; species Myotis brandtii. The sequence continues at coordinate 968,336 of NW_005371709.1, forward strand.
ACTCCTTTGGATTTTTAATTAAGAACATAGAACTTAACAGATGGTTACAAATCATGTAAACGCTGAAAAAGGTTACAAAATAGCATATTCATATGGAATTTATGCATTTATGCAAAAAAATGTTAACCTTAGCTGTAGGATCATGGGTGATTTTTATGTTTGCTTGCCTGTATGTTCTGATTTTTCCATAATTATCAGGTATTATACATGTAATAATATTTTTAAAGCAAATTTTTGTATTGTGGTAAAAAACACAGCACATGACATAAAATTTACCATCCCAACCATTTCTAAGTGTACAGTTCAGTAGTACTAAATATATTCACATTGTTGTTCAACCAATCTCCAGAACTTTTTCATCTTGCAAAACTGAAATTCAATACCCATTAGACAACAACTCCTCCTTGCTCTATTCCCCTAGTAAAGCAAGTATTCTTTTAAAATCAGGACATCCTAAATTAGCAGTACACTTGCCAACATATTGAAGGGCAAACACCATCATTTGGAGGATCATGTGAAACCATTTTGGTTGTCAACACACACAAAAAAGCCACTTCTGTGTTCCGTGAGTATATACAGACTGTAGTATCTACAGAGATTAACAAGAAAATACCATCTCACACCTGTCAGAATGGCTATCATCAACAAATAAACAAACGACAAGTGCTGGAGAGGATGTGGAGAAAAAGGAACACTTGTGCACTGCTGGTGGGAATGCAGACTGGTGCAGCCACTATGGAAGACAGTATGGAGTTTCCTCAAAAAGCTGGAAATGGAACTCCCATTTGACCCTGTGATCCCACTTCTAGGAATATATCCCAAGAAACCAGAAACACCAATCAGAAAGGATATATGCACCCATATGTTCATAGCAGCACAATTCACCATAGCTAAGATCTGGAAACAGCCTAAGTGCCCATCAGTAGATGAATGGATTAGAAAACTGTGGTACATCTACACGATGGAATACTATGCTGCTGTAAAAAAGAAGGAACTCTTACAATTTGCAACGGCATGGATGGAGCTGGAGAGCATTATGCTAAGTGAAACAAGCCAGTCAATGAAGGAAAAATACCACATGATCTCACTCATTCATGGATAATAAAGACCATTACAAACTTTTGAACAATAATAGATACAGAGGCAGAGCTGCCTCAAACTGATTGTCAAACTGCAGTGGGAAGGCCAGAGAGGGTTGGGGGGCAGAAGGGAGGGGAGTAAGAGATCAACCGAAGGACTTGTATGCATCCATATAAGCATAACCAATGGAGGGGAAGGACACATATGTAATACCCTTTGTAATACTTATTATAATATTTTTTTAAAAAGAATTAAAAAAAAAGAAAATAACATATATTTTAATGTACACATACATACACATATATTCTAATGTATACTTAATACCTGGCCCAAGTATTAAGTAATGTATACTTAATACCTCTGGTTATCTTAAATTCACAAATAATAAAAATATTTACCACTAGTACCAGTGGATATGTTCTGGGTTATTAATATTGAAAGATATATAAATGTTATTAGGACATTTATTCAGTTATTGTCCCATAGACGGACTTCCACCCTTTTCTGTGTGCCTATAACAGGGTTAAAATGATTTAGGATAAAGGCATGATCAGAGTTCACTGGCTTTGGTACAGACCTCTGATCATACCAACAGAAGCAAGCTGGAAAGATGACAATTATAAACGTTTAAAAATCCATCAGGGCTGAAGTAAAATATTAAGGTGCGGAGTGCATGCGGAGCGGGCTGGAGGCTGAGGGCGCGGTTGTCGTTTTCAATCGGGAGGGAGTCTCAGGCTCTGAGCTCCAGTTCCGGGCAAGTCTCTAAGGACCCACACTCATACGGGAGAAGCGGGACTGTCTGGCATCGCTCAGAACCCTAGGGCAGCTTTCTCTCCGTGGGGCTTGCAGCGACTACTGGGACACTGAGAAGCAGAGCCTCTGAGGGCAAGACTGAGAGCAGCCATAATTGCTAACCCCGCCCTGTGATCCCGTGGGACCCGCCCCGCCCAAGCCCTGCAGGGAGGCTTTTGCTGGATAGCCTCAGGCAAAGGCTAGATTAGCACCTCCCTAGAGATCCAGGAGCCAGGAAGCCCAGAGGTCAGAGTGGGACCATCCAGTTTGCAGCTCCGTGGAACCATAAAAGACACACTCAGGGGGCAGACTCAGTGAGCACCAAAGCCCCATTGAAGCAAGTCTTCCCCCAGAGGGGTGTCTCCAGCACAGAAGTTCTCCCACTGCAGACACAGCTGATTCTCACAGCCAATTGGCCTGGAGGTCAATTCCTCACAGTGATAACTACAACAATCAAGGCTTAACTACAACAAGACTGTGCACAAAGACCACAAGGGGGTGCACCAAGA
>NW_005371709.1:971797-976214 GCF_000412655.1 Myotis brandtii
AAAATCAAGTGAATAAATAATCTGATGAACTGGTGATTGTAATAGAATCAGGGACATAGAAAGAGAATGGACTGACTATTCTTGGGGGCAGGGGAGAAAGGGGTGTGGGGGTGAGTGAAGAGATTAGACAACAATCATGCACCTATGGATGAGGACAGTGGGTGGGGAGTGAGGGCAGAGGGTGGGGTTGAAACTGGGTGGAGGGGAGTTATGGTGGGAAAAAAGAGTAACTAATGTAATAATCTGAACAATAAAGATTTAATTAAAAAAAATAAAAATAAAATAAAAATCCATCAGTGAAGACAGAAAGAATCCTAAATGAGGCAAAGCAGGGGTTGATTTGGCCCATAAGCCAAGTCCAGTTGACCCCTGTTTTCAACTGACCCTTGTTTTTACATTTTTTAACTATAAAACTCAACCTGAACAGTCTGTCCATAAGGACTCTTCAATTGGACTCTTGGTCCACAAAGCCCCAAATATTTACTATATGACCTTTAAAGAATAAGTTTGCTAACCCCTAAACTAAACTCCAGAAATGACAAGACCTTCTAAGATAGAAGAGAGCCATAGCAGCTTTCATCTCTGCCTAAAGCAGAGCAGGAGGAGAAGCCTACCACTAATGGCTCCCTAACTTCTAACGAATCTTTCAGGGCCATGTGTGGGGAAATGGCTCGGGAGAAACCAGCCTAACTTCTAACGAATCTTTCAGGGCCATGTGTGGGGCTGGCATCTAAAAGAGCCCCAGAAATAGTCACACTGCACTGTCCCCAGCTCTTTGTCACACTGGTCTTCACCAACTGCTGAGATTCATACTACAAAATGGGAGGGAACAGTTAGGAGAACTGAGAGAAAACTCCCTATGCACTCTAAGCTTTCACCTCTGGAAGACTTAAAAACAGCTAACAGAAACCCCTCCCATGCAATTCCACCTTCACAGAGAGTAAAGCAGCCCCATTCATTCTTGGAATGGCTAACGGAAGCAGCAAGCAGCGGGCAGAAGGGGTTGATATCTCCACAACAACCCAGAGAATTTTATCAAGAATTTTCCCACCTAAGACTTACCATCAAAGTATGCAGCATGAAGGTGCGCCTTGTCCCAGCTTAGATCCCGCAGGTCCACAGCTCACCTTCCCTGGCTCATCTGGTAAGTGGTACAGACAGTGATTAAGTTTTTTGGCTCTTAGAAGCCAAGTCATTTTTCAGATTTGCATTTATTCAATATTCTTCCCCTCTGGCGTCAGTGATGTAGGATTTTGGTTCTCTGACCATTGGTGGTGATTTCTGCCAGGTGGCTTTCTTTCTTTCTTTCTTTCTTTCTTTCTTTCTTTCTTTCTTTCTTTCTTTCTTTCTTTCTTTTCTTTCTTTCTCTTTCTTTCTTTCTCTTTCTTTCTTTCTTTCTTCTTTCTTTCTTTCTTTCTTTCTTTCTTCCTTTCTTTCCTTTCTTTCCTTCCTTCCTTCCTTCCTTCCTTCCTTCCTTCCTTCCTTCCTTTCTTTCTTTCTTTCTTTCTTTCTTTCTTTCTTTCTTTCTTTCTTTCTTTCTTGTCTAAAGTTTTCAGGTGGCTTTCAATAAAAATCCATTCGTTGGCTGGTGGCAGATACCAGGAAAAACTAGTTTGTTAACCTTGTTTGTTTTTGTCTGTTTGTCTTGAAGATTCTGGTATTTCCTGGTATTTATAATTGCAAGTTTGAGAAGTTAATACCATGTGCTTCTGACCAGCAATAGAATGCACTGTGTACATTTGCTTTGTATGTGCACCCATATAGGTTCCTATTATTCTAAATATCAGAGTCTTCTTCCTCCCTCTAAACATCTAGGTTTTTTTTCATGTTTACCCATTTGTTGTAAATATCTGAAAAATGGAATTCTTATACCAGGGAATGATGAAAATATCCAGTAGGTCTCTATAGGAACTTTTGACTTTAATAAAGGACAGTATCTTAGGGGAGCCTTAAAACAGACAGGAACAAAATCCATAACAGACAGGGGTCAGCTTTTTTGATTAGCATACTAAAGTCTCTAAATGAACCCAATGAACATCAAGAAAGACAAAAGCATACAGCAAGCAGCGGCCCAATTACTTTCTCATATTATTATGTTTTTGGGGACTTTTATTTGTTTTTAAGATTTTAAAATTGATTTTTAGAGACACAGGAAAGGAGAGGGAGAGAGAGAGAAACATCAATGTGAGAGCAGAACATCAATCTGCTGCCTCCTGCATGCCTCCTACTGGGTTCGAGCCCACAACCCAGGCAATGTCCCCTGACCTGGAATCAAACCAGCAACCTCCCAGCGCATGGAATGACACCCAACCAACTGAACCACACTGGCCAGGGCTCATATGATCATGTTTTATGACTTATTTACTTCCAAGGTATTTCTCATCCATAATTGGGTCAACTAAATTTTGACAGAAATTTGTAATGTTTACCTTCTAGTTCCTCAATATGTACATTCTAAACTACTCATGTAATCAAATGGTCTTCTCATACTTATCACATAAATGTATGGAAGCATGAATAAAACCTGGATAAAAATAAGGTGCCAATGTTTGTTAGAGATTGTGATTATTCTCATACTTGCTGCCTGCTTCCACGGTTAAATATCTGAATGATTAAATGTGATATGGCCATTATCCCATCAACATCCAACCGATGACATTTTTTCAAAAAGGGAATGAAATCCTCATGTCTGAATCCATTCCTTTAGGAGCTAATTTTGACCAAAGAGGGGAAATGAGAAATTCTGATGAGTGAAATTATTGGTACTAACCTGGCTTACCTGAAGTGGTGATACTAATGGCACATGGGGAGACATTAGACAGCTCTGTCATGCTTGCTTCAAAGCCAAACTCCAAAGGCTTTATAGAAAATTCACAAATACCTGAAATTGGTTTCCATGATGACCCAGCCAGCATACTTGATATTGGCCTTCCCATACTTTGCCCCCAGCTAATCAGCTTAATAAAAAAAAACAAAAAAAAAACACACACACCTTATTTTTCCTAATCTGTATACTTTCCTTCCTTCCATCTCTTTTATAAATCTGGTTTTGCCTTTGTGTATTGACAACAGTGTAGTAACAATCTCCCTCATGTATAAAAGCACTTGCATACAGACATCTTACTAAATATCTGAACTGTTCTTTGACAATGATGTCAATCTTCTACCTCTCTACTTAACAGATGGAAGAGGATCTATTGCCTGGGTTCATCTAGCAAGTAGTTGGAAGAGCAAATTGGCTATGCTTGGAAATGTTCATTGGGACTGAAGAGAAGACCTAGTGAGTAGTATGGTATGAGTAGGATCATTTTCTAAAAATAATATGTAAGTCCCCTGCGATGTCTACTGCAAATAAGAGGAACAAAAGTAATTGATAGGAATTATAATCATGTGTGGGACAGGTGTATGTAAGAAATCTCTATGTTCAGCCCTGACTGGTTTGGCTCAGTGGATAGAGCATCGCCCTGTGGACTGGAGGGTCCCAGGTTCGATTCCGGTCAAGGGCATGTACCGTGGTTGCGGGCACATCCCCAGTGGGGAGTGTGCAGGAGGCAGCTGACCGATGTTTCTCTCTCATCGATGTTTCTAACTCTCTATCCCTTTCCCTTCCTCTCTGTAAAAAATCAATAAAATATATTTTAAAAAAAAGAAATCTCTATGTTCAATTCTTCTGTGAACCTAAAACTGTTCTAAAATATAGTCTATTTAAAAAAAAAAAAAGCAAAAAATTAAAAAGCAACTGGCAGGATTCTCCCACTGCCCCCATCGCGGGCCGAGCAGCTTGGGCGGTGGGAGATGTGGCAGGGGCCAGGCAGTCCAGGTTCGCCAAGCCACTAGGCACGATGCCCAAGAGGAAGGTCAGCTCTGCGGAGGGGGTGGCCAAAGAGGAGCCGAAGAGGAGGTCGGCCAGGTTGTCAGCCAAACCCGCTCCTGCAAAAGTGGAAGCGATGCCCAAAAAGGCGGCAGGAAAGGATAAGTCTGCAGGCAAAAAAGTGCAAACGAAAGGGGGGGAAAGGGCAAAGGGAAAGCAGGCGGAAGTGGCTGACCAGGAACCTAAAGAAGATCTACCTGCGGAAAACGGAGAAACTAAAAACGAGGAGGAGCCCACCTCAGATGAAGCAGGAGAAAAAGAAGCCAAGTCTGATTGATGTCACATACCAGGTCTTATCGGTGGTCCCTGTCTCCCTTCTTGTACAATCCAGAGGAATATTTTTATCAACTATTTTGTAAATGCACGTTTTTTAGTAGCACTAGAAACATCTTTAAGAAGGAGGGAATTCCACCTCATCCCATTTTTTAAAGTGCAAATGCTTTTTTTTAAGAGGTGAAATCATTTGCTGGTTGTTTATTTTTTGGTACAACCAGAAAATAGTGGGATATTGAATATGGGAGACTTTGATTGTCTTGGGTGTCAGCT
>NW_005371709.1:978394-989480 GCF_000412655.1 Myotis brandtii
GCGGGGCGGGGCCCCCCCCCCCCCCCCCGTGCACAAATTTTTGTGCACCGGGCCTCTAGTATTCAAATAATATGTATTAATTCAAGCGAACTGTCAATATTGATTATTCCATGGGCAACGGAGAGCAGGATCTTTGGACACTTCACTGTTTACATTATACATTGGCAAGGGTGGCATAAATGTCAGAGAAGTTTCTGCAAACCAAAACAGGTTCTGAAAGAACTAATAGAGGTAATTGCAGAACCATTATCTGAAATCTTTTAAATCACTGAGAACAGGAAAAGTATTATAAGACTGAATGAGCAAATGCCTTGATTTTTTAAATATAAAGGTGCTAAAAATCAGGTAAAATCTGACATTAACTACTGGAAAGATCTGGAAAGGTTTGCTAAATGAAGAAAAATTTTGGAGTTTTGAAAGGAAGGTAATCATTAAGAACCAGAATGAGTACTTTAAGAACAAACCAGGCAACCTAACTGAATTATCTTTTTTGATGTGATTATTACACTGGCAACTGGTATAAGTGTATCCTGAATTCAGCAAGGCCTTTAGTTGTCTGAAGAAATGTAACCCAAAGAAGACCTCTACACGCATTCCAAAAGGGTCAGCGGTAGCTTCAGCACCTTCAACATTTTTATCAATGGCTGATAGGCATTAAGAGAACTCACATTTACTGGATATCTATTATATGTTAACCTCACATAGGTTTCTTAAATTAAAGAATATATTCCTATGTTTGGCACTCTACAATTTATGTCTCATTTAATCTTCCCCATAATCCTTAGAGGTAGGTATTTTTATTCCAATTTTACCAATTAGGAAACTGAGGTTCAGAAAGGTTAAGAAAACTGAACACCGAAGAAAGAATATATGCTCTGGGGAGGTCTGATGAGAAGATCTTGAAAATTTTATGATTTAATGAACATAATATTTACACAAAAGACAAACTACTGTAATGATTCCCGTTACCTAAGGATACACCATAGGACTTCTTTAAATCACAAGCTCTCCTAGGGTCCTGAAAATGCAATCTGAATACGTCAAAAATAAACAAGTTTTCAGGGATGATCCTATTCTATAGGATGAGGTGCTCTGTGAATTCCTCCCTTTTATGTTATGGATATTTAAAGACTGCACTGGGAAAGACCAGAAGATCTACAGGAGTCAGAAAGCCTGGATTCTGGCCTTAGCTCTGCTGGTCTTTATGTAAAATGATTTCTCCTAAATCTCTTCTTAATGGTTCAATGTGTGTGCTATAAGTAATTGATCACATAGAAATAACTCAATAGGAAGGAATGTTCACAATGACTCAGGGGAAAATATGCTGTATCATTTCTACTTAGTAAGCAAATGTTAATAAGTGAATTTCAATAGCTTTGAAAAACCTACAAGAGTTCAATGTTCAAGATAACTACAGAGTTGTATACTTTTAGTTAATGATTACAAACAGACTTAAAAAGAGTTTCTCTTCTTGTGCAAGATCTTAGAGTAGATATCCAGATTTAAGTGGTAACAATAAAAAGATTATTTTTTCCTTTACATTTTTTTCTCATTAAACTTTTAATAGGTCTCAAAATTCTATTAAAATTACTGATTTTAAAAACTACAGACTGAAAAAATGCCACACACAAAAACCCCAAATTAGTTCACAAACATTCTCCTTTCCTTCTGAAGGTTTCACGATGCATTCTTATCATTAACTAGCCATTTACTATTAAACTTAAATGGCCAACTGAGACAAATGGTTCAGAGACCGTTCTTCCACCACTGATTAAGAGTCAGGTGGCAGGTATTGGGTTAATAATGTTCATTTAGCCTTCTGAGCTTTCTGGGCAGACTTGGTGACTTTCCCGGCTCCAGCTGCCTTCTTGTCCACTGCTTTGATGACACCCACAGCAACTGTCTCATGTCACAAACAGCAAAATGATCCAGAGGAGGGTAGTCAGAGAAACTCTCAACACACATGGGCTTGCCAGAAACCATATCAACGATGGCGGAATCACTAGATTTCAAAAACTTGAGGCCATCTTCCAGCTTCTTCGCAGAATAATGATCAATCTTCTTCAGCTCAGCAAACTTTAAGCAATATGAGCTGTGAGACAAGCTAGCACAGGTGCACATCTGGCATTGATTTGACCTGGATGGTTCAGGATAATCACATGAGCTGTGAAGCCAGCTGCTTCCATTGGTGGGTCATTTTTGCTGTCACCAGCCACATTGTCATGATGAATACCGTTGACCGACACTGAAGTCCAGATTGTCCCCGGGAAGAGCTTCCCTCAAAGCTTCATAGTGCATTTCAGCAGACTTTACTTCAGTTGTAACACTGAAGCTAAGGTGACCTCTATGCCAGATCTGAGCACACCAGTCTACATTTGGCCCATGGGGACAGTACCAGTACCACCAATTTTGTGGACATCCTAGAGGAACAAATGCAAGGGCGTATCAGTTGGATGAGATAGCGGCAGGAAGCAATCCTGAGATTCAAGTAGCATGGTTCCACTGGCATTGCCGTCTTTATAGGTGACTTTTCATCCCTTGAACCAAAGCTCCAGCATGTTGTTGCCATTCCAACCAGAAACTGCTATAAATGCTACTGTGTCAAAGTTGTAGCCAATTTTCTTGATGTAGATGCTGACATCCTTAACAATTTCCTCCTCTCTCTCTGGCTGTGGGGTGGCTCAGTGGAATCCATTTTGTTAACACCAACAATTAGTTGTTTCACATCCAGTGTGAAAGCCAGAAGGGCATGCTCATGGCACTCCTTGGAGGCCATGCGGACCCTAAGGTCCACCACCCTGTTGCTATACCAAATTAATTGTCATACCAGGAAATGAGTTTGACAGAGTGGTCACTGAGGACAACGCCAGCCCCAGAGTCGAAGGTGGAGGGGTGTCACTGTTAAAGTTGCAGGAGACAGCTAGTCCTCAGTATAGCCCAGGATGCTCGTGAGGGGGCCCTCAGACACCTGCTTCACAACCTGCTTGATGGCATCGTATTTGGCAGCTTTCTCCAGGTGGTAGGTCAGATCCACAACCAACACATTGGGGGTGGGGACATTTACCTTGTTATTCTATCTCCCTCCTTCCCAATCCCTAATTTCAAGATTAGGGCAAGGAGGAAAGGACTAAGAAAAAAGGCAAAGATAACTTCACTGAGCTGGTAGGGTAACCAAAATTTTCCAGTTCATCTGGCACTGAGGAGTTTCCCAGGATATGGGACTTTCAATACTAAAATCAGAAAAGTTCCAAACAAACTGGGATGGTTGGCCACCGTATGAGCTGTTTATAGTTCACTATTGCTTAATCAGTGGCTAACCATCGCACTGTTACAGCCGCTTCCCACAAGGTCCAACTCTTAGCTCTTCTAACATTGGAGACCTCCAAACAGCAATTTCCCATCACAGCTTATACCCTCAAGATGACCTCTTCCCCTTTCAAATCCTGTCCTTCAGCAATATAGTCTTTGCTGCTAGTAATATTTATTACTGGGTTAAGGTGGTAGCAACCAGATAGCTCTATTATAAGGGCAAGTTTCTACTTTTATGATTAGCAAATAATCTATAGGGGGATGTTTTTGGTTTTTTAAAAAATATATTTTTATTGATTTCTGAGAAGAAGGGAGAGCGAGAGAGAGAGAGATGGAAATATCAATGATGAGAGAGAATCATTGATTGGCTGCCTCCTGCCCATCCCCACACTGGGGATCGAGCTTGTAACCCGGGTATGTGCCCTGACCGGGAATTGAACTGTGACCTCCTGTTTCATAGGTTGACGCTCAACGACTGAGCCACGCTGGCCGGGCAAGTCTGGAAACTTTTATATCCTGCTTCCCAAGTCTGGGAACTTTTATGCTGTACCATTTTACTCAGTATCCTTGGCATCTTGCCCAGGGCAACATACCTAATTAATACATAATAAAAGAGAAAATGAAGGTAAAACAAAACAAAAATCTTCTCTTTCAGATTTTGCCAGACTCTATTCAGGGTAAAAATAAGAGACTGCTGTAACAGTATAGACATTTTTATTTTATAAAAGAAAATGCAAAATACAGCTATGAAACTGTACCTAAAGTCACACTCTAAATTCATATCTTGCAATTGAATTTTCTCAGTTCATCAATTAATTCCAATGAAACCAGACTAAACTTCTGTCCATGGAAGAAACATAGACCAGATTTAAACATGACAATGAAGATGGTTGGCAAGATTAGGCACAGGGAGTGATTTTAGCTCTGTTTCATGTTTTCTTCTTGGAAACATTCTCCATGACCATGTGAGACTTAAAGCAAACACCGTGACTGTCCTGGCCAGAGAAGAAGGTTAAAGCAGTGTTATAGAGAATTGTGAACTATTCTTCTGCCTTCATCCTGTGATAACCATGTCTCTCAGAGAGGTCTGGCTAAACCAGACTATTATTTGCAATAGCATTCAAAGTCCTTACTTGGGTCACATCTGTTACCTTTCGAGAATATTCTGAGGTACAAAGAGAGGCTCCCATGGCAACAGAGGGATTTCTGCAATAGAAATAATAAAGGAACAGATAATTATATGAGTTGTTAAATGAGCCCTCCTATACTGGCACTTCATTTTGTGAAGTGGTTCTCAACCTTCTGGCCCTTTAAATACAGTTCCTCATGTTGTGACCCAACCATAAAATTATTTTTGTTGCTACTTCATAACTGTAATGTTGCTACTGTTATGAATCGTAATGTAAATATCTGATATGCAGGATGGTCTTAAGCGACCCCTGTGAAAGGGTTGTTCGACCGCCAAAGGGGTCGCGACCCACAGGTTGAGAACCGCTGTTTTATAGGCTATTTCATGGCCTAGAACAAGGGTAAGTCAAGGACTTTGGACTACTATATTTCATAATTTTTATTAATTACTTGAAATATCTAGTAGCCAAATCTACCAGACAATATAACTGATTTTGCATCTAAAATGTAAGTTATAAGGCTCTTGCTTCTTTTACGTCTCACTTTTCCCAACTTATAAATTATCAACTGCTAACTATTAAATTATAGGAGTCCTGTCAAGTATAATAAAAAACACATAATAGTTTCAATTCCTTAATGTGATAAAATTTCAAAATAACTGAAAATAGAGAGCAAAGGTAAAGGAAGACTAAGTATTAAAGGTAGGAGAGATAAAAATAACTCTGACTCTTCCATTCTTACACCATAGTTATTGTTTGCTAAAGGAAAGCACAGGTGAAGGAGCACACATACTTATCTGACTGATTTGAAGCTGAGATACTAAATTAGTTTATTATTAACTTTTAACAATGACTTAATGAAATAATGGTTCACCTATGTTCAGAAGAGCCTGCTTTTTTAATGCAGGATAAGAACCGTTTTGCATTGTTTTGTGTGTGTTTTTAAAGAGACTGCCACATGCAGCACCTCATTTGGATGTGTCTGGAGTCTTGGAAACTTGACTACCTTACATTCTCCTACAAATGGACCTTGAGAGCTTATCTGGAGGGTCTAGCAGGGGAGCGTAGCTATGCGTATACCCGTGACCGAAGAACGGTCCTCTCCTCTATCAGGGAAGGTCGTCCGCTCTGACCTCCCGTGTGTGGCTTTGGCAGGGATGCACATGGAGCAGTGAGGGAGGAAGGGGACACCCGCCTAGCCAGCTAGATCAGCAGAATCAACCCTGGTGATCAATGGGGTGACAGATGTTGCAGCCAGATCCCCCTCACATCAATACTTATGTACTAATCACAACATTACATTCATTTATCAAGCCATTAACTAAGGTTTTCCTATGGGGGAAATAAAGATTAATCTCATCCCTTCTTGAATGAGTCAAATAATACACTTTTACCGAAACTTCATTCCTGAATCTCTAGCAGACCGAGCAGAACAGTGGAATTCTGTAGCACCAGAACCCTCAAGGATTCTTTGTAGATTTCTGTCTGTTATGCCACCCCCTGTTGGAAAAAATAAGTAATACATTAAAGTAGAATAGAACTTTGCATAAAATTTAATAAATAATAAATTTCCATACTGAAGTTTCTCATTAACTCAAGAATTATTCTCTCTCTTCTAAGCTAGAATAAAGTTAGAAAAGAATGATAAATACAAACTACAGATTTTGAAGAACAACTGATAAGGTCATAGAACCTATGATGGAATCTTCTATATCCATTGGTTTATATAACAATGTTATATGTTACAGACTTTAAATCTAAAGAGATTATTCTAGGGCAAGGAAAATCATCGAGCGCTCTATCCCTGCTCCCCCTCAATTAAAAAAAAAATCAAATTAAAACAAAAGGAGGCCAGGCTAGAGGACAAAACTACAAAAGCACAGCCTTAGAAATGTGTCTGAAACGGAACCTCCAAGATTTTCTCTCTGGATCAGCATTCAAAGACCATGATGTCATTGGAAATGGGAATAATGACGGGTATTATACAGTTTATTCATTATAATATCAAATTCTTATTTCATTTCACAGAAGAATCTGAATCTACTTTATAAAAACTGCAGTCAAGTACTTTATGATGACTCATTTGTTTTGATGAACAATATCTAAAAGCTTGTATATAAAGAATCATATTCTCAACTGATTCCAGATTATAAATATAAAATTACTGATCTTTATATCCTTGTCTCCTAATATATAGGAGTATTAAATAAATATTTTTAATGACTGATAAAATATGTACTTTGTATCTCAAGTTGCTGAAGTAACTTGACTTTACACACTCTTTTGGACTCATTAACTTTTTTTTTCTTAGAGGCACAGTAACATCACTGAGCCCTAAGAAGTAAAAAGAATACAGACTGAGGAGTTAGATCTGGATTGGAATTCTGGCTTCAGCACTGTAACTCCTCACAGCTATGTGATCTTAGATAAATTACTTTAAACCATTGAGCCTCAACTTTTTTAACCAAAAGAGGGATTTCCTCAGAGCTTGTTATAAGGATTAAAAGGCAAATATGTTATTTCCTTCTAACACATAACAAGATGCCTGGCTACTGAACCTATGTTGTTCCAGTTATCAACAACCTTAGGACACAGGTAATATATTTTCGAAACACAGAGTAACACATCTTTACAGTGGAACCAAAGAGGACAATTAGTTCAATATCCTCTCTTTACAGGTGAGGAAACGAACCTAATTATGTTGTAAGCTTCATTATGAAAATCCCTAAAGGGAAACCACTATGTTCTATTTATCTTTAGATTTCTCCATGATCAGGAGCACATGATTCAACTGTGCTGACTACATGGAAGAATATTCATTAGACATTCAGTTTGACTTATCTAGGAATTTTTCCTTGCTGGTACTTATTTTCATGAAATTTTAATCATTTCTTTTTTTTTTTTTTTAATATTTTATTGATTTTTTACAGAGAGAAAGGGAGAGAGATAGAGAGTTAGAAGCATCGATGAGAGAGAAACATCGATCAGCTGCCTCCTGCACATCTCCTACTGGAGATGTGCCTGCAACCCAGGTACATGCCCTTGACCGGAATCGAACCTGGGACCTTTCAGTCCGCAGGCCGACGCTCTATCCACTGAGCCAAACCGGTTTCGGCAATCATTTCTTTATAGATCCATTCTGTGAGCTCCTCGAGTAAAATGATTACTTCATATTCATTTCTGTTTTTCATATCCACCACAAAACTTAGCATATAATTATCACTTGCTTGGTAAGGTTTGTTAAATAATCACAAATATTTTTGTATACAACATCTTCTCACCTCAAGAGTAAGCCTTTTGAGGAAGTAGTTCCTTATGTAACTCTGCATGCCTTGCACATAGTAGATAACTTGAAAATTACATAATAAGCAAAGGCAACCTTAATATTAACAACTATCTAAGCCCGGCTATTAACTGTCAAGACTAAATACATTTAGTTTTAAATGGAAATGCATTAAAAACAGTTAAGTGTCTTTAATAAAGGGTCTCAATTTGACAGATAACATATGCTTTCTATCTGTTCACATTTCAGGGACTTGCTACTGGTCAAAACTATCCTAAATTTCTGATGCTATCCTTTTACCTGGCCTCTTTTTAAAAGTTGACCTTTATTTGGCTATCACCATTTTGACCCCTAGTTAGTCTTGGCATCACTGGTAGTGAGACAACCAGACACGCTATGCCTTCTGATGTGATATAATATGATATATACAGCTTCACCCACAAAGTACTCTTACCAAAAATATTTAGAGAAAATCTAATCAAGCCTTATGATCTAGCTACCAGTTTATAGGCAGTGCAGTGGCTAGGAAATACACACTAAACAATATCAAAAGGAAGCAATTTGATAAATCCAGAAAGTAGGACATTTTACAGGTAAGTGGCCCAAACTGTTTAAATTTCTTTTTTTTTAAAATATATTTTATTGATTTTTTACAGAGAAGAAGGGAGAGGGATAGAGAGTTAGAAACATCAATGAGAGAGCGAGAAACATCGATCAGCTGCCTCCTGCACACCTCCCACTGGGGATGTGCCCGCAACCAAGGTACATGCCCTTTACCGGAATCGAACCCGGGACCCTTCAGTCCGCAGGCCGACGCTCTATCCACTGAGCCAAACCGGTTAGGGCTTAAATTTCATTTTTTTAAAAGACAAGAAAAAAGAAAAGAAAAACTTCTATATTAAAAAAATATTAAGATAACAACCAAGTGCAATACTTATTCTTTGATGGGATCCTGATTTGAACATATCAGCTATAAAAAACATTCTGGGGGCAACTAGAGAAAAGAGGGTATTGATTATTAAATGGCATTAAAGAATTAGAGTTTATTTTGATAAATATAATAATGGTATTGTGATTACAGTAAAATGCCCTTATTTTTTAAAGATGCATAAAGATAAAATGTCAGGATGCCTTTAATTGAACTTTAAAATACCTCAGGATAAGAAGAAACAAATGTTACAAAATGTTAAATCTATAAAATGAGTATATGCCTTTTTCTACTCTTTTATATGTTTGAGAAATTTAATAATAAGAAAAATTAAGATAATATTTATATTTGTCTCCCTCTGCTTCCAGGTCACCTTATCCAATTCTTTAAAAATTATTCATTTTTGCCCTAACTGGCTTGGCTCAATGGATAGAGTGTCGGCCTGCAGACTGAAGGGTCCCAGGTTCGATTCTGGTCAAGGGCATGTACCTTGGTTGCGGGCACATCCCCAGTAGGGGGTGTGCAGGAGGCAGCTGATCGATGTTTCTCTCTCATCGATATTTCTAACTCTCTATCCCTCTCCCTTCCTCTCTGTAAAAAATCAATAAAATATATTTAAAAAAATTATTCATTTCTAATGATCTGTAATGTACTTAATTGATCTTATAGTTATCATCAGGAGCACATGATCTAACTGTGCTGACTACAAGGAAGAATGTGGTGATCAGATTTTCAGGAACTGAGTATTACATCTATCCAGGGATATTACGTTTGCTTATACTTTGTTAACAACTTGGACATTTGGCCCTAACACAGAGTAGCAGCAAATTTGGTGTGCCTCACTAGAGATGAACATCTTCACTCATAACATTCTACACTATAGGAGCACAAACATGGGGAAAGCCCAAGTCTAATCTACTTCCTTTTTTTGCTCTTCTCTGAGCTTATCCCTGCTAAAATGTTCTCTTCCTTCTAAAGTTTTAAATTCCAGCAGAGATCTGCCATCTTAAACAATTTAATCAAATGATATGTTCTTTCTGAACACCATGCACTAAAACTTTCCCCCATACTGCCCTGCCTCCTCTGCTCTTCCTTCATCAGAGTTCAGTGTTATACTAGTGAATGGGTAGATAGATAAATACCTGGCATTACCACAATCCTGCCTTTTGCCTGAAAAAAGAAAAAAAAATAAACAAGTAAATTTTAATATCTTTCTCTAAATGAGATAGTAAGGCAATGAGAACAGAAACATAAGTATATTAAACTTTAAAAATTACTATTAATGTTTACTTTTCAGTAGATCTTTTGTTTCTCTGGGACCTTAGGTAAGTAAGATGTTCAGCAAAGCAACTCTTTCTATCCAGTTATTTATTGTATTACTTTAAGAACTTGTACTGTTATGAACACAAAGAATAGAAGGCTACAATATAAATACAGAATAATCACACCACTTTAAGAAAAGTCATTACTGAAAGATAACACTAATCTGAGCTTTTGGTATATGATGGGATGGAAGTAGGGGGGTGCAGAAGACAGCCTATCCGTGTTTCACTCTCACATAAATGTTTCTCTCTCTCCCTCTCCCTCTTGCTCTAAAAAGCAATTAAAAATGTTTTGTTTTGTTTTAAAGTGTTTCTTCCCTGACATGGTGAACAAGAGCAAGTTCCTACTCTCATGGAGTTTACATGTTCAAGGAAGACAGGTATATTTATGTAATAAAATTTCAGGTAGCAATAAGTACAATGGGAAAAAAATTAAGCAAGGTAATAAAGAGTAAAAGGGAGGGGATACTTCATAAAATGTAATAACTGTTAGAGAAATAAGTGGAACAAGACTGTTTAGTATTCTCAAATGTACTGAAGGAAGTATCTATAAAACAAAATATTATCTAGAAAGGTGAAATGATTTTAAGAAGGAAAAAGTATTATTTAACTGTTTCTTCTAAGTGAAAACTTTCTAAGACAGAAAAATGATACTTTTAAGAGATTAATTATATCACTTTTTTTGGATTATTTACAGCTATATGCTCGCCTAAGGTTATAAAGTGATTTAACAATATAAAGCACACTTTTTGTTATCTGAAGTAATCCACAACTATTCTAGGTGGTAGGCACCATTATTATGCTAACTTTGTAGTGGAGGAAACTGAAGTTTATGATGTTAGTGCAAGGTCACTATAAATAAGAGGCAAAGCCAGGATTTAAACACAGACCTTTCTAATCCCAAGGCCTAGGTAGGCTTTAACCAGCACATGTATAATATATCTTGAAGGTAATTGCTTCAAGAAGTAAGTTAGGCCATAACCGGTTTGGCTCAGTGAATAGAGCATTGGCCTGCGGACTGAGGGGTCCCGGGTTCGATTCCGGTCAAGGGCATGTACCTTGGTTGCGGGCACATCCCCAGGGGGAGGTGTGCAGGAGGCGGCTGATCGATGTTTCT
>NW_005371709.1:992410-1008886 GCF_000412655.1 Myotis brandtii
GCCTGCGGACTGAAAGGTTCCAGGTTCGATTCCGGTCAAGGGCATGTACCTTGGTTGCGGGCACATCCCCAGGGGGAGGTGTGCAGGAGGCGGCTGATCGATGTTTCTAACTCTCTCTCTCCCTTTCTCTCTGTAAAAAATAAAATATATATATAAAAAAATAATAATAATAAAAAAAGAAGTAAGTTAGCATGATCCCACTTACACATGAAATCTGAAAAGGTCGAATACATAGAAGCGGAGAGTAGAATGGTGGATACTAGGGGCAGGGAGCTGGAGGAAACAGGGAGATGTTGGTCGACGGGCAGTTGCAGTTATGAGGACGTGTAAGTCTGGAGATCTAATGTATAGCATTTTGGGGGGGGGCGTGGCGTTCAGAACAAGCCATTCCAAGATGTGACTCAGTAGCATGCTAATTAATTTGAGCTTTACTTTGAAGTTTAGCAGCAGGCTTAAGAGAACTTCTGCCTCTCCCTCCCCTCTAACTAATTAGAAGAACAGAGATCTTGCCCATAATAAGCTATTATCAGAGATAACTTCTTTTGACCTATCCATAGGGTAGGGCAAACTTCAATTTACTAAACCTCTGTTCTTATCATCCTGCAATGACCCTTGGAAGCCCTCATCATGCATCCCTAACTTAGGATGTCCTATATACTCATGCGCCCTTTCTTCCTCTGAACTTATGGGGTTCCCATACATATGTATGTATTAAATTTGATTATTTTCTCTTGTTAATCTGTCTCATATTTATATGATTATTAGACCAGCCAGAAGAACCTTGAGGGTAGAGGAGAGTTTGTTTCTCCCCCACAATATTATAACTACAGTTAATAATGCTGTATTTAAAATTTGCTAAGAGTAGATTTCAGGTGCTCTCACCACACACACACACACACACACACACACACACACAGGCACACCACTTGGTCATGACCATAATACAAATGCCCTGTACTTACTATATACTTAATAAATATTTGTAAAATCAGTAAGTTCCAGACTAGCAAAGTCACATCAGATTCTTATGTGAAATTCCTAAAAATTATTTTCATGATTATACAAAAGATGTCTACCCAGGAACACTAAATATTATTATTAAAAATAGCAGTAGTAATAATAATAGAAACTAACATGTATTAAGGTGTATTAAATGCCAAGCCCTGTGCTAAGGCTTTTAGATATCTTATTTCTACCAACCTTCAGAGCAATCCTATAAAAGGAGTATTAAACTTATCTCAACTTCACAATGGAGAAAACAGAGGTTTAAAGGTTAGTGATCTACTCCACATTACACAGCAAATAACTCTCAAACCTAAGTCTCAAATCCAGAACACTTTCTTCTCAAAGTCCATACTCACTAATTAGAATGCCTCTATACTGATGTCAGAAAAATATAGGCATCCCCCAATTATAAAGCCACCTTC
This sequence comes from Myotis brandtii, assembly GCF_000412655.1. Taxonomy (NCBI): domain Eukaryota; kingdom Metazoa; phylum Chordata; class Mammalia; order Chiroptera; family Vespertilionidae; genus Myotis; species Myotis brandtii. Next base: position 993,838 of record NW_005371709.1, read on the forward strand.
TGACTGCTCTGCAAACGATGCTAATTAATGCACCAGGGCATACAAGAGAAAAATATTGTATTTCCTCCTATCCTATATAACAGTGGTTCTCAACCTTCCTAATGCCGCGACCCTTTAATACAGTTCCTCATGTTGTGGTGACCCCCAACCATAAAATTATTTTCGTTGCTACTTCATAACTGTAATTTTGCTACTGTTATGAATCGTAATGTAAATATCTGATATGCAGGATGTATTTTCATTGTTACAAATTGAACATAATTAAAGCATAGTGATTAATCACAAAAACAATATGTAATTATATATGTATTTTCCGATGGTCTTAGGCGACCCCTGTGAAAGGGTCAAGGGGTTACGACCCACAGGTTGAGAACCGCTGCTATATAATAAAAGGCTAATATGCAAATCAACCAAACTGCGGAATGACCTGTCGCTATGACACACACTGACCACCACCAGGGAGATGCTCAATGCAGGAGCTGCCCCCTGGTGGCCAGTGCGCTCCCACAGGGGGAGCACCGCTCAGCCAGAAGTCGGGCTCCTCGCTGGCGAGTGCAGCGGCAGTGGCAGGAGCCTCTCCTGCCTCCGCAGCAGAGCTAAGGATGTTTGACTGCAGGCTTAAGGGGAGCAGGCCTAACCGGGCAGTCAGACATCCCCTGAGGGCTCGCGGACTTCGAGAGGACCCTCCCCCCCCACCCCCAAGTGCACGAATCTCATGCATCGGGCCTCTAGTCTTGATATAAAGAAAGTAATGAGAGAAGAATATAGTTTTAGTTGTAGAATTCACCTAAAATGATAATTACCTCAAATTTTATATGGGATCCCCTGAGTATACGTAGACAGTCAGTGAGAAGATATGGCTTAAAACTATGCAATGCTGATGGCAGAGAAAAAGTAAAATTTGCTCTGGTTACCCAAATTAGGAAAGATCCTTAGGCATTGTCTATAATCTGATTTTAAGAGCCTTGATTACTAAAAGAGCTCATGTGAAAGAAGTAAGAATTATATAAATATATTATTGCATGCTTGTTTTTTTTTCCTATAGAGTAAACTTGAAGTCAGTAATATTTAGTTTCACAACCCATCTGAACAGCAGAATATAGGAAGAACCACAACAGTCTTAGGAAGAAAAGAAATTGCATGTACCTGATCTATGAGTCGCTTTATTAGAGGTAGCCCTTCTAGCGCTGAACTGTCACAGCCACTGGTCAATACGCGTTCAAATCCCAAGGTTAACAGAGTCTCTAGCGCTGCCATTGGATCGTGAACCATGTCAAAGGCTGAAATAAATAAAATTGATTTGAATTTTGAACAGATATCAGTAACACAGTGATGATTAAAATGTAGTATACTAGTTAGTATACACAGTGGTATGCTGGACCTGGCTGGTACTGGCTTGCAGGAGTCCATTGTTAAATATTCAGAAATTTTGTAAGCATGATTGTTAATCCATTGGCAGCTGGAAATCACTTAAGGTGGGAGTATTTTTTTTAAATCCTCACCCGAGTTTATGTTATTATCGATTTTAGAGAGAGAAACATCAATTGGTTCCCTCCTGTACGACCTGCAACCTGGGTATATGCTCTGACTGGGAATTGAACCCTAGACCTTTTGGTATACAGGGTGATGCTTCAACAAACTGAGCCACACTGGCCAGAGCAAGGGGGGAGTATTTAAACCACAGAAATCAACAAATACTACATCAGGGTTTTTCCCCCAAGAGCCAGTTTACCAGCACACCACAGTCTGCATACAACTGGTGGTGTGCATGATCATTTAGGTGGTACACATCTGAATAGATGCATTTACTTAAATGCAGATTAGAGTGAAATTTTTCCATTTCTCATTACTTATAAAAATTTCTCTTTAAAATAAATTTATTTAAGATTTATTTTAAGAAAATTATTAAATAAATTTGCACAGGAAGCAATCAGGTATGGTAAAATTATAAATGTGATAGGCAAGTGACTCAAATTTGGGAAAGTCTGCCTGAGGCTTCAGACAAACTGAGTAAGTAGGATGAAACATTACTCACCAGTTCTAAAAAAGACCTTGGTTCACATTCTCGTTATTGACTAATAGCTTGTACTAATCTATTTACCCTGCATACCCCAGGCTCATTGTACAAAGACAGTTGTTTACAACGGATTGCATGAGGTTTCTTTCCCATCTTACTTTCTAAAAGACATCTCTCCTCCTCTAAGAGTAAAGTGGTACTAGAAACCTCAAACAGAAAAATTACTTGTGCTTTGGTTTTCAGTATCGTTATATGATATGGAAGTTCTATATATGAGGAATTAGGTGCTAGGACCCTTCCTTTCATCATTAAGTGTATGGAGGCAGCTAAATCTACTATTTTCCTTTTTTGGTGGCAGCATCTTCTCATCAGTGATTACACTATCATACTATCTCATTAAATACATGAGTGAGAAAAATGTGGAACCCAAGCCTATATAAAAATTTGAGAACATGAAAACATTTTTTAAACTTATTGAATAGTTTAGTAAACTTATATAAAATAGGTTAGTATAAGTGCCTGCAGGTATGACTAAAAAGTCAGTTTTGTGATATGAAGGAAAAGAACAGAAATTTGAAATGATTTTAAAAAAAATAGAGTAGAGAACTGCATTAAAATATATATATATAATTTCAGAGTGGGAGAGGGAGAGGGAGAGAGAGATAGAAACATCAATGATAAGAGAGAATCATTGATCAGTTGCCTCCTGCATGCCCCCTATACTGGGGATCGAGCCTGCAACCTGACATGTGCCCTTGACCAGAACTGAACCCAGGACCCTTCAGTCCACAGGTTAATACTCTATCCACTGAGCCAAACTGGCCAGGGCTGAAATGATTTTCTTAGTTTAAGAACAAAAAAATATATTCAATATGATGGGTTTATTTTGAATTATTTACAATATCAAATTTTAAACTATATGTTTTTCAGATAAATGTTTACTAATTAAAATTACTTGCCATATTCAAACACTTTTTTTGACTAGCCTCAAGGTTCTGATTTTTAAGCAACCTAACACTTTTAGTTATTGCTAGTTAATGAAAAGCACTGCTAAATAGCATGTCAAAAAAAGTTTTGTGTGGTATTACCCATTTAAAGAAAAACAAGGTAATAATTGCTTTATTTCTAGTTTATATAAATGGATGCAAGTGCTGGTATCTACTCTTATCCTAATCTCTGAATGCCTACAAAAGGTCAGAAAAACATTCAACAATTTCTCAAACATGCTACCAAGTCAAAAAAAGATTGACTGAAGACTTCCTTCTTTTCTTGTACAATAGCAGTGCCCTCTGAAGGCAAAATGAAATGTTCCTTCATTTTACCAATGTTTAGAAAAGTGTATAGAAATTATAACTCTGATTTATAGATAGGAAGTACTTTTATATGAAATTAGATACATTTTAGAAATTATTCTGATGTAGATAAGTTATCAATACTATAAAGCAATTTTGCGCACTGTAGTGAACATGTATCTGTTCATTGACAATCCAGCATCTATTTCTTCTTTCCTCCTTCCTAACAGAATCCAGTTCTTTTTCATATATCCACCCCCTCTCTGCCCATGAATCAAATGTTCTTCTAGGGAAGCTGACCTCACTCCTAGATACAGAAATAGTCTTATCAACCTTAACAAGCAGTAAATTTCATTTCACTGGTCACAGTAACTTATTCTTTTGGGGGTTGCATAAGACCTAAGGCAACCTAATAAAAATGAATCTCAGGATTGTTGCTTAGAATGCTGTGACAAGTATATGTACTCGTAGGCAGTGCTTATTCTCTCCCTCTATTATAGTCCCCCACCATCTATATATATACATATGTGTGTGTGTATATATATATGTAAATAGATTAATTTCAGAGAGGAGGGGAGAGGGAGAGAAATAGAAACATCAATAATGAGAGAGAATCATTGATTAGCTGCTTCCTGCACAATCCCTACTGGGGATCGAGCCCGCAATGCAGGCATGTGCCCTTGACCGGAATTGAACCTGGGACTCTTCATTCTGCAGGTTGATGCTGTATCCGCTGAGCCAAACCAGCTAGGGCCCCACCATCTATTTTTCTTCACCACCATCTATTTTTAACAACTTTTCAAAACTAAGGCTTCATATATTCTAGAAACTGCATTTCTAAATTTACAACTGTTAGTCCCAAGATCAGTATAAAGAAACCAATTGGGCCCTGGCTGGTGTGGCTCAGTTGGTTGAGAGTCATCCGCTGAGCACCGAAAGGTTGCAGGTTCAATTCCTGGTCAGGGCACATACCCAGGTTGCTGGTTCGATCCCCAGTAGGAGCAGGTGTGGGAGACAGCTGATTGTTGTTTCTCTCTCACATTGATGTTTCCCTCCCCTCTCACTTCCACTCTCTCTAAAATAAAAAAATAGAAGAAAAAACCAATTGGTAACACTGTAACACTATAGAATTGTGTTCCAAACAAAGTTTGTGGCATTTGGTGAAATTAGAAAGCTGGCACTATTCAATAGAATTTCTAAAATGGAAATGACTCACCTCGGTGGAAAGTGACTGGCAGAGGACGGCACATAGCTATAAAAGAAAGTCACATAACAACATGAATGATGAGATCATCACTGATTACTATATATAGAATTCCCCATGTTAGATGGGACTTTTATGTATCTTCCTCTCCTAAGTGAACTGAAATAATAATAAAATGGCAGCCTTTCAAATTCAAAAGTCCTATGTTTCCATTAATCTCTGATTTTTATATTTAAAAAATGATCATATACTTCTTAGAGGCACTAAATAAAAATTATATAATCTGGCTACTATAAGGGCAGCATTATATCCTCTGAGAATCTTCAAGAATACTTGGCCTAATAATATAGATAGTTTACTTCTGTCCTCTCCACATTTCCCCATCCTCACCAAATGCAAAAGCTTTTGTGGTTTTTGGTGCAATAATTGAAAGAATCAAGGTAAACTTTCCTTTAATTCTTCAGGAATGTGGCAAAACCTGATCTACAGAAAAGAGTCAGGAAGACTATGCCACACATACCCCCTGCTCAAACATCTAAAAAAACGACTATTTATTATAGTTTATACTAACTTATACTAGTGCCTGAAAAGTCAGCTTTGTGATTGTGCTTTTCTATATTGGAAATATTAAAATGCAAGCATCATTAGAGGCTTTTCGGTCTCAGATATAAATTCTTACCCACAAGCGACGTGCACAGCTCTTTGTCAATGTGTCCATCTTCAGTCAATGCCCCAAATACCAAACCATCAGCACCATAAAGCTTGGCAAGACGAATGTCAGCCTTCATTACCTCAACTTCACGATCTGAATATAAAAAATCACCTCCGCGTGGCCGAATCATCACAAAAACTGGGATCTGGACACATTGCTTCACTACTTGAAGGACACCTGCAAGAATAGGAATCAGACTAATTAAAATACAAATATGAGCTAGAAGCTCAAGGAAGTCAATAAAATATTATTGGTCTTGCCCTGGCCGGTTTGGCTCAGTGGATAGAGTGTCAGCCTGCGGACTCAAGGGTCCCAGGTTCGATTCCGGTCAAGGGCACATGCCCGGGGTTGTGGGCTCGATCCCTAGTAGGGGGCGTGCAGGAGGGAGCCGATCAATGATTCCCTCTCATCATTGATGTCTCCATCTCTCTCTTCCTTTCCCTTCCTCTCTGAAATCAATAAAAATATATTTTAAAAATATTATTGGTCTTTTTTATATACTCTTATGATAGTATCACTTCTACAAGAAAAGGAAGAGTTGACTGAGGAGACCAGAGAAAAGTGGACCTAAAAGGAAAGAGGATACTGAGAAGAAAAAAATAGCCCCAGAAGTTAAGTAATAAGAAAATCAAAGATAAAAGAGAACAACTTAGAAAACAGAAGGAAGTTACTGCATTTTAAAAGCTCTTGTCAGTTCCCAGAACCAGGAGGTCGAAGTTCGATTCCCAGCCAGGGCACGTCAGGGTGGCAGACTCGATCCCCAGTAGGGGGCATGCAGGAGGCTGCCGATCAGTGATTCTCATCATTGATTTTTCTCTCTCTCTCTTCCTCTCTTTCCTCTCTCTGAAATCAATAAAAATATATATTTTTTAAATTACCAAGCAGGAAAACAAGATACATCATGTGGCAATAAATCAACCAAACAAAACCAACCTAGAACTCATACAGATGTTAGAATAAGCAGTAAAGTCATTAAAATAGCTATTATAACTTTATTCCATTCAAAATGTTAAGAAGCTGCATGGGAGATATTATAGACTCAAATTTCTAGAGATGAAAACTAAAATGTGTAAGATGAAAAACACAGTAGGTGGGATTAACAGTGATAAGACATTGCAGAGCAAAGTTTAGTAAACTTGAAAACAAAGCAACAGGATCTATACAAAATGAAACAGAGAGAAAAAGAAGACAAGAGCAGTTCATCAGTGAATTATAGAACAAATTTAATCAATTGAAAATATTCAATTATAAGTGTAACTGAAGTCTCTAAAAGAGGGAGTGAAGGTCATTGAAAGCTGAAAATTTTCCAAATGTGATAAAAAGTATAAATGTACAGATCTAAGAAACATGAAGAAAACTACACTCAGGTACATCATAATCAAATTGCTCCAAACCAAAAATAAAGAAAAAATATCTTAAAAGCAACCAGAGCTTGTTTGGAGGTTCCAGCAGGGGAGCACAGCTACTCCTATACCCTTGACCAGAGACCGGTCCTCTCCTCTTCACTCAAACACACACGCAGCTTCGGGAGGGACACGCATGGATCAGTGAGGGAGGAAGGGGACACCCACCCAGCCAGCCAGTTCAGCCCTGTGGTGATCAATGGGGTAACAGATGTCGCAGCCAGACTGCCCTCACATCCTAACAGATAACTGACTCTTTAAAAAATATCAGAGTTGTGAAAATTGTTGTGAACCTTGCGGGCAGGTTAAACAAGTGTGGAGTGATCAACCCCAGATTTGATGTGTAACTCAAGATCTAGAAAATGGCAGACTAACCTGCTTCTGGCACATCAGTTTGGTTTCATTGTACTGACAACATCAGTGGGCCTCACAGATGATGAAGAAGCAAGACCAAAACACACAGGAGGGAAAAGCCTGGGATTCTTTTTCTAGGGATGTACGGCATGTGTGCAAATAAAATGCCTCAGTGAAAATAATAATAAGTAGTGTGCAATTTTTAACATACGTAGAAGTAAAATGTATGTCAACAACACAAAGACCAGAAGGGGAGAAATGAAAACAAAACTCAATAAACTAAGGATGCCAAAATGGAAAGATAACAGAAAACTCTGGTTGTTGATATTACTGCACAGCAACTGAACCAATATTAAGAGCAGCTACCTACATCTCAACTTTTTAATGTCTAAAAAATCTACTTGATCACATCTTTGATAGACAAGTTTATTTACAACCATAAGCATATCTAACTAATACAATATCCATAGCATAGTTAACATGTTAGTAACATTGTAAAGGATTCCAATGAAACAAATTATCAATTGTCTCCAGGAACCCAAAAAATGGATACTTACCCATGCTGGGTGTGGTTCCTCCTTCCAGTAAGCCAGAACATAATTCAATCCGACTAGCACCTGTGATTAAAAAAAAAAAAAAGCATTGCTCAGCACAAAAAATTTTGAAAATTAAAAAATATTTTTAAAGGCACCAAAGGACTTGTATGCATGCACATAATCATAACCAATGGAAACAGACACTAGGGAGGTAAGGGCGGGGGGTGGGGTGTGTGGCAGGGGAGAGGTCAATGGGGGAAAAAGGAGACATATGTAATACTATATGTAATACTTTAAACAATAAAGAATGTTAAAACAAAGCATTGCTCAAAAATTACTGCCCCAAATAAACTCTTATTAAATAGCAAACTTAATATTTTTTCCAAATATAGAACAAAAAGTGTTAGAAATAGAGAAATCAAATTATAAAACTAAAGAAAAAGTCTATTTTTAATTCCACCTATATTCTCCAACTCACATTATGTTACTGGTAGTCAACTTTAAGTGTTAACTCAAGTTAAACTAGGTCTCTTAAAATTTTGTATTACAGTGTTGTCTCTCCATGTACAAGAAACAGACTTAGAATAAAGAAGTTTCTAGCCTTAGCTGGTTTCGCTCAGTGGATAGAGCATCAGCCTGCGGACTGAAGGGTCCCGGGCTCAATTCCGGTCAAGGGCACATGCCTGGTTGCAGGCTAAATCCCCAGTAGGGGGTGTGCAGGAGGCAGCCAATCAATGACTCTCATCATTGATGTTTCTATCTCTCTCTCTCCCTCTCCCTCTCCCTTCCTCTCTAAAATCAATAAAAATATGTTTTAAAAAAAGAAGAAGTTTCTAGATTGACCATAGTGGAACTCTGGACTCTTCACTAATAAGAAAATAACAATGTTTTCCAAGAGAGTCTTTATTATTCTAAGCTTTAAAAAAGCATAGTTAATTTAAATAGCTTAACTCAAGGTAATCTCAAGAATAGGAAAATACTGAAAGCTAAATAACTATCAGACTATGGGTTATGTCAAAAGATCTCAGGGCCAAAACCGGTTTGGCTCAGTGGATAGAGCGTCGGCCTGCAGACTGAAAGGTCCCAGGTTCGATTCCGGTCAAGGGCATGTACCTGGGTTGCGGGCACATCCCCAGTAGGGAGTGTGCAGGAGGCAGCTGATTGATGTTTCTAACTCTCTATCCCTCTCCCTTCCTCTCTGTAGAAAATCAATAAAATATATTTTAAAAAAAAGATCTCAGGAACTAGTTTGAAAAGGCTACTCCCTACCAGCCAAAGATGGGACCTTTTGAGCATCAACAAAAAGAATAACTACAGTGTGTTAAAATACATCAAATATGTCTAAATCTAGGTTTATAATGATAAAAAAATTCACTGAAGAATAGAGAACAAACTCATTATCTCAAAAATCAGTAAATAAGGGAAAAGAAGCAAGTATTTATTCTGCCTTTCTTGTATACCCAAACAGATGATGAGGGAAAATCTTCTTTACAGAAGTATACTGCTAATAAAATGTAAACAAATGCTAACCTTAATACTGTACCATTCTGCAAACCCTGCTAAAATTATTAGATGAAAGTTAACAAGCAACCTTATAAAGAATCGATTAAGCTGACAATATCTGAATCCATTGATCAATCTTAATATCACAAAATAGAAGAAACTAAGATGTTATCCTCTTAATTGATGTAACACAGAGTAGTATAACAATGTTATCTGTAAAGTACCTATAAGAAACTCAGATCTGAATTTGATTAAGCCTCTGGGTTAACCATAATTTTACAGGAAGCATAAGAGTCTGAGGAACATATTAAATGATACTAAATATACAGTCAGCAAAAATATTCTAGCCGAAACCGGTTTGGCTCAGTGGATAGAGCGTCGGCTTGCGGACTGAAAGGTCCCAGGTTCGATTCCGGTCAAGGGCATGTACCTGGGTTGCGGGCACATCCCCAGTAGGAGATGTGCAGGAGGCAGCTGATCGATGTTTCTCTCTCATCGATGTTTCTAACTCTCTATCTCTCTCCCTTCCTCTCTGTAAAAAAATCAATAAAATATATTTTAAAAAAATATTCTAAAAGATGAAAACCACAGTTTCATTAACAAACTACAAGGGAAAAAAAAGAATTAAAGAAGAGAAACATTGAAATAGACAAAAGACATAACAAATAAAATGTTTGGGTCTTGACTCAAAGAACTGTAAAACAAAACAAAACAAAACTGTATGAGCTAATAGGAGAAATCTGAAAACTAACTGGGTATTTTTGATGATATTAAGAAACAAAGTTTTAAGACATGTTAGTGATACTAAGGTTATTATTTTTTAAAATTGTCCTTTTAAAGATACATACTAAATTATTTGAGGATGAAGTGACATGGTGTCTGATATTTGCTCCAGAATAATCTAAGGGTGGAGGAGGGAAGGTAGTTATATAGATCAGGGGTCAGCAAACTACTATGGCTCACAGGCCAAAGGTCAACAGTTTATTTTTGTTATGGCCTGCAAGTTGAAAAAGTTAAAAATAAAATAACATCTTTATTGACATATAATTCACATACCATACAATGCACCCATTTAAAGTGGATAATTCAATGGTTTTTAGCATACTCACAAAGTTTTGCAACCATTACCATAATCAATCTTACAACATTTTTAATCCCACCCCTAAAAAAACTCCCACCCATTAGCAGTCACTTTCCTCTCTCTCCATGTTCCTCAGTCTTAGGCAACCACTAATCTACTTCTGTCTCCATAAATTTGCTTATTCTTGACATTTCATAAAAGTGGAATCATACACTACATGGTTTTATTTTTACTATTTGTTTTCCCACTTATAATAATCTTTTAAAATTCATCTGTGCTGCAGCATGTACCAGTACTTCATTGTTTTTTATTGCCAAATTAAGAATGGTTTTTACATTTTCAAAGGATATGTTTAAATATATATTTTTATTGATTTCAGAGAGGAAGGGAGAGGGAGAGAGAGATAGACACATCAATGATCAGAGAGATAATTACTTTATGGACTGCCTCCTGCACTGCTTGCACTGGGGATTGAGCCCACAACCTGGACATGTGCCCTAACTGGGAATCAAACTGTGACCTCCTAGTTCATAGGTCGATGCTCAACCACTGAGCCACCCAGGTCAGACTCAAAGGATTATATTTAAAAACAAAGATGATGCAGTCCTGGCCTGGTAAGTCAGTTGGTTAGAGCATCGTCTGGGTATGCCAACGTTGCAGGTTGGATCCCTACTCAGGGCACATACAAAAATCAACTAATGAATGCATAAATAAGTGAAACAACGAATTGATCTCTCTCTAAAAAAAACAAACAAACAAATTAATTAATTAATTAAAAAATATTTTTAAAAAAAAGATGCAACAAAGACCAAATGTGGCCAGCAAAGTTGAAAATATAAACTATGTTGCTCTTTACAAAAAAGTTTGCAGACACCACCACCACCCTTCCACCCCCCTCCAACACTCAAAAGAGATGAAAGATTGGTCATGTACTGAAAATGAGTGAAGCAAAGTAATGGGTACATGTGGATTCATTATACTATTTTCTCTATTTTTATATATGTTTGAAGTTTTCCATAATAAAAAACTAAAAAATTTCCTGATCCTGAGATGCTTCCTTATTAAAGCAGTTCACAGTGCAAAAGAAATCTTAAGGTAAAAAAAAAAAAAAAAAGATTAGCTAGAAGTCCTAATAATGAAAATGGTAACAAATCTCTAAAATCATCTTTAAATCAATTAATTTGAAAAAATTTAAATCTTTGCTAAGTTCAATAAAAAAAGATGAAGTTGATGAGTAAGCACTATTGTGGACACTAACTCAAAATGTAAACTACTAGGGAGTAAGACTAAAAAATCATAATTTTCCAGGTTTTTTAGTTGTTTTCAAAAGAATTAATAGAATCCTTCCTAATCACAAAGGCTCCCAAGGTCAGTTCACAGGATGCATTTTCAGACTCTTAAAAGGACTGTAGCCCGGCTGGTGTGGCTCAGTGGTTGAGTGTTGACCCATGATCCAAGAGGTCACTGGTTCAATTCCCGGTCAGGGCACATGACCAGGTTGCAGGTTTAATCCCCAGTTGGGCACATGCAGGAGGCAGCCAATTGGTGATGTTTTTCTCCCATCGATGTTTCTATCTCTCTATTCCTCTCCCTTCCTCTCTCTCTAAAAATCAATAAAAAAACGTATTTTTTAAAAAAGGACTGGAAACTGTCATTCAGTCTCTAATTTTTCTTACCTCCTCTTTCTGCATTTACAGCCGACTCCACTGAATCAACACACACTTCCATGAGAAATCCATTTGCTGTTCCTAAAATACATGAAAAACAATGCAATACCATGATGGGACTATTTATCCAGACCCATCTACCACTATCATTTTATATTTTGCTGCCAAAATTCAAATGTCCAATATAGTAAAGTGTATAAGTATATAAGGGGCCATGAATGCAATAAAATATCATGTTAATTATAAAACTGATGTCTTTGGACTATGAAATAAGAACACTAACATATAAAAAATTATACTAAAAACAATATTTACTGAATGCCGAATTAATCTTCCTAAAACACAGACCTCATCACATTCCAGGTCCAGATTCTTTCAATGCTTCTCAATGAGTGCCTGCAGAATACGTTTAAACTTCTTTACAAGGAATATATGTTTAAGTGCTAGGATGGACCTTAAATCCTGGCCCCCTCCAAACTTGTATGACTTTAGACAAATTACTTAGTCTAAATTGTCTGTACAACAGAGTAGATTGCAGTACCTACCCCAGAGTAGTGAAGATAAATCATGTAAAGTGATACTACCAACTAAGTGTACAAAAAGTACTAGTTTCATTAACTACAAGGTATTTTCTCTATATGCCTCCAGTTGTCCCTAATCCTCATTCCTGCTCTTGCTTATGCCATCTCCTCAATCCACAAAGTCCTCCCAGCTCCATCTTTGACTGCTAAACTCTTTCAAGACTCATGTCAAACCATATTTCCATACTTCCTGTCTCCCAAAGTAGGAAATTGTATCTCCCTTTTTTGAACTCATATAACTTTTTTTAAAATATATTTTTATTGATTTTTTACAGAGAGGAAGGGAGAGGGATAGAGAGTTAGAAACATCGATCAGCTGCCTCCTGCACACCCCCTACTGGGGATGTGCCCGCAACCAAGGTACATGCCCTTGACTGGAATCGAACCTGGGACCCTTCAGTCTGCAGGCAGACAGTCTATCCACTGAGCCAAACTGGTCAGGGCTGAACTCATATAATTCTTTATAAGTTATATGGTCTTCTTTAAAACACTAACTGTATCTCTTCAAGACACGATTTTCTATCTATTATTATTTATGTAGATAAGTGTTTGATCACTCTTACTTTATCTAAAGTTCACAAATAAGGTCTTTTTCCCCACAAAGGTTATTTTTTAACTTACTTATTGATTTTAGACAGGGAGGAGGGGGGAGGGGAGAGAGAGAGAAAGAAAGAGAAACATCAATCTGTTATTCCACTTATTCATGCATTCACTGATTGATTCTTGTATGTGCCCTGACCAGGGATCGAACCCACAACCTTGGCACATTGTGAGGATGCTCTAATGAGCTAAGCCACCTGGCCAGGGCCTAAGTAAGGTCTTTATGTGAGAAATCTTTATTATCACCAACAGTAAGCACAGTGTCTACCATGGTCCACAACAGTCAAACAAACATTTACTAAAGTCTGAATAATTACAAATTCATAAAGTCACATATCTACACTAAAAAGCATGATGAAAATAGAGTTTTGCGTTTTTTTCTGTAAGCTAAACACATAACTTTTAAAAATTAAGAATTCTGAATGCATATTTCATGCAATATCTGAAAGAATGGTTACCACATACTGATAATGACTATAACTAGGTGCTGGGATTTGGAATGCCTTTACTATGTTTTTACTTTCCTACATTGCTTGATTTTTCTTCTACCCAATATTGCTTTTATCATTTTTTTAAAAGCAATTTTTAATTTAAAAACCAAAAATCTAGCCTGGCTGGAGTGGCTCAGTAGTTGAGCATCGACCTATGAACCAGGTCAGGGCACATGCCTGGGTTACGGGCTCGGTCCCCAGTGGGGGGCGGGCGGGAGGCAGCCCATCATGATTCTCTCTCATCATTGATGTTTCTATCTCTCTCTCCTTCCCTGAAATAAAAAAAAAACAAAAACAAACATATTTTAAAAAAAGAAAAACATATCATCTGCTAAGATCAAGTTGCAACTGTCTCATTTATTTAAAAGAAGACTATCAGTCTCAAACTGTGAAAGAGTTAAGCGCCACCCTGTGCCCTTAACCCACAGAGCTGCATTAATTCTATGAGTTTCCTGATAGCCACCCGGACCAGCTGTCAGGTCAATCTAACTGGACAATGCTGCAGGGGTACCGTTTGCCTCGTGCAAGAAAGGGCCTTGGCTAGGAGAGGGTGGGGACGCACACAAAAGGCTATGACAGAAGGCAGAGTAAGGCAAAGCAAAGTTCTTATGGGGATCAAAGAAAAAGGTATTTGTTTGGAGCAGTTCTCAAAGTGCAGTAGGTCAGCTAGCTCTGGGGGCCTTCGGGATCTTAGAATCTTCGATGATCCTTTCAGGGTCTGTGCAGTGAAAAATTGCATGATATTAAAATTTTATTTGCCTTTTGCACTTTCATTCTTTCACAAGTGGAGTTTTGGGGAGGCTACCTGACATGTCAGACTGAATGCAGAAGCAGGTATAAGAACACAGGCATGAGAATTCCATTAAGCCTGATGGTCAAGAGGTCTGCAAAAACACAAAACATCGGCACTATTCCATTTTGTTTGTTGAGGAAAACAGTTCTTCAGGGGGGAAAAAATGTTATTTGCGTTAACATGTAATGGGTTTATTATGGTTATTTTCTAGTTAATAACTATTTTAAAACTTTGTTTTAATTTTAAATACAGTCAGTATCAATAGATTTAACCTATATAAAAACGGTCTTTGCGGTCCTCAATAATTTTTAGGAGGGAAAGGGGATCCGAGGACCGCTGGTTTGGAGGAACCCGGAACTCACGGAGGGGTCTGCCAAACCCCTGCACCTGCCACGCCTCCTACCCTGGCGCGACAGGAGGAAGTCGGGACTCCGGGCGCCAGCTCTGCCCCTGATGGCTGCGTGGCTCCGGAGAACCCCCTCCGCCGCTGCAGCAGCCGCAGGTGATGGAGCGGTCAGCACAGGGTAGGCGCTGGGCTCACAGCGATGCTCGAGTGGCGACGCGAAACGTGAGGCTCGGAGAAGTTAACCAACTTGAAGACAATCGCACGACGATACACGGGGGCCCCGGGACTCGAACCCACACCTCTGGCTCCAGAGCCGGGCAGCTCTCACTGCACGCCCTTCTCAGGCACCCCTTCCCACGTGTTTACAGCCGGAATGGCAGAACCCGTCGCGCAGGGGACCCCGAGGGAAATTGCGACCAATCCACTGGCCGATCAGAAACCCCGGCAGGCCCGCCCGCTCCCGGCAGCG
>NW_005371709.1:1009042-1061176 GCF_000412655.1 Myotis brandtii
GACGTCCACGACCCAGCAGCCCCCGCGAACGCCAAGTCGCCGGCGCAGGCGCAGTCACTGCTCACCCTGCCGTCTCAGGAGGAGGGGCTTGTTAGTGTGACTCGGAAGTGCTTCTTCCCCGAAGCCAAGAGGAGAGACCTCGGAGCGCTGGGGCGTAGAGGTGGCTGCCGGGCCCCGTCCTCAATATGCAGCGATTACTCCTTCCGCCCTTGAAGGCCTTGATGGGGGGCCCGTGTCTCCGACTCCTGGTTCCCAGGGCGGCGCCTAGAACGCAGGTACCGCACCGCAGCGGAAGCGGACACGGGCAGGAAGACGGTAGATGACCCACATCACGTTTCCGTAGCTCCTTAGAGTTCAAGGCGCGCGTCCTTGTTTCCGGAGCCCCTGCGCTCCGCACTGGACCTGCCACTTACTAGCTGTGTGTTAGTTACTAGCCAAGTTAGGTAACCTTTCTGTGCCTCAGTTTCCTCATCTCTAAAAATGGGGATGACGACAAAATACTTAATTCATAAGACTTCTGGAAGGATTACATTTAATATACCTAAGCACTTAGCACAAAGTAAACGCTCAGTAAATTTTATCCAGATATTTGATTCTTGCTAAAAGTCCCCAGGTAACCAGGTTAAGGATTGTGTAACTCCCTTCTGCAAAGAAGGAAATTGAGGCCTAATTTAAGTTGTCTACAGTTACTTAATTAGAAGCAGGAAACCAGATATGGTCTTTTGGTCCTCAGGGATGTCTCCCCTCCACTAACAATTGCTGCATTGAGTGACTGCTATGTGTTAGGAACTGGGAAGCAAAAGAAACTATCAAAAGGCTACTGCCCTGGAGGAGGGCACAGTGTAGTTATTTATAATTCATTTATGAAGGTTTTGTTGGGTAAGGAAACTGTGTTTGAAACAAAGGAAGCAGGAGAGAAGGGACCAGACCCTGTTGTCCCACAGCTCAGAGTTTAGTGGGAGACAGGGAGGAACCTAAAGTGTGCTGAGAGTGACCTGTTGCGGACCTAGGATAGTCTGGGAACACTTCCCAGAGGAAAGAGGTGACAATATCAACCAGAGAAGGTGGCTTCTAAACTGAGGTCTGCAGTGGGCATTACAGGCACACCTCGGAGGTAATGCAGGTTCGGTTCCAGACCCTTGCAATAAATTGAATGTCACATAAGCGAGTTACATGAATTGTTGGGTTTCCCAGTGCATATAAAAGTTATATCTTCATTATACTATCGTCTATTAAGTGTGCAATGACATTATGTCTAAAAATTCAATGCACATACCTTATTTAAAAATACCTTACTGCTAAAAACTGGTGACCATCATCTGAGCCTTCAGTGAGTCATCTTTTTGCTTGTGGAGGGTCTTGCCTTGATATTTATTGATGGCTGCTGGCCGATCAGGGTGAAGGTTGGGGTGGCTGTAGCAATTATTTAAAATAAGATAACAATGAAGTTTACTACATTGATGGACTTCCTTTCATGAGAATGATTTCTCTATAGCATGGGATGCTGTGTGATAGCATTCTACCCACAGTGGAACTTCTTTCAAAATTGGAGTCAATCCACTCAAACCCTGCCACTGCTTTAGCACTAAGTTTATGTAATATTCTAAGTCCTTTGTTGCCATTTCAACAGTCTTCACAGTATCTTCACCAAGAGTAGATTCCATCTCAAGGAACCACTTTTTCTCCTTCTCCAAAAGAAGCAATTTCTCGTTTGTTCAAGTTTTATCATGAGGTTACAGCAGTTGAGTCACACTTCAGGCTCCAGTTCTAATTCTAGTTCTCTTGCTGTTTCTACATCTGTAGTTATTTCTTCCACGGAAGACTTGAGCCCCTCAATGTCATCCATGAGGGTTGGAGTCAATTTCCAAACTCCTGTTAATATTGATATTTTCACCTCTTTCTGTGAATCACAAATGTTCTAAATGGCATCTAGAATGGTGACTCCTTTCTGGGAAGTTTTCAATTTGTTCAATGCAGGGTTGCCACAAACCTTCAATTTGTAAAATAAACGCAATATCTGCAAAGCGCAAAAATTGAAGCACAATAAAACGAGGTATGCCTGTATTTTCATATATACGTATATATTAATTGATTGCAGAGAGGAAGGGAGGTAGAAACATCAATGATGAGAGAGAATCATTGATCTGCTGCCTCTTGCATGCCCCCTGCTGGGGTTCAAGCCCACATTCCAGGCATGTTCCCTGACTGGGAATTCCTGGTTCATAGGTTGATGCTCAGCGAATGAGCCACACTGGCCAGGCTGCCTGTATTTTCTATCAGGGAACAAGGGTGTCCCAGAAGTCTTATTTAAAGATCCACAGAAGAAATCAAAGAACCCATGTCTAGGTGTAGACTAGAGTTAAGTCTGGGGGAAGTAGGCAGAGATCAGAAGGTTCATGTAGTGTGGCAATGGATTGGAATGAGGCCAAGACTACAGGCAGGAAGACTAGTAGGAAGGTGGATACCGTAATCCAGCGAAGAGATGATTTACCGGGGCAGCAGCAGTGGAGATGTTGCACAGCACAGTGGGACTAGGATGAGTAGCAGTAAAGTGAGGTCTTTCCCTCTCTCTCCAGTTGTAATTTATCTGTCTTGATCCTTAGTGTGGTTGCAGCTGTGGGATCAGGATCCCCTTGAGGCCAGGGCAGTACAGCACCATCTCTGAAGTAGCTTTACAATCTGGAAGGGGTACAGTGTCCCTCCCTTCAAAGGCTGCTGAGCGGGTGGTGGGCCGATGGCTCCTGGTCTGCAGTGGAACAGTGGCTGGAGCAGTTATTCTTGGTGGAGTAACTAGGTGAGTAATTTGCTCATAGCAGTTGTCAGCTGTTTGGGTTGTCAGTAGAGGTACAGGATGACCAAGGGGGAAAGGACCCCAGGAATCATGTAGTCTAGCTCCTTCATTTAACAAATGCAGAAACTGAGGCCTAAAGAGGGAATATGACTGATGACTGATAGCTTGCCCCGACATAGAACAGTTTAGGGTTTATTTAATAAGAGCACTTCATAAAGACTGGTTTAGATCTTAATTGTTAGCTGTACATTGTTTGTGTCTATTTCGCCCTATAATCAGAGTTCAAATTTGTCTCAAAATTTTGTATATAGTTAGTTTGAATTAAACCCAAATAAGTTTGATACATCAAAATTAGTTCATATGCCTCTTAGGTCTCTTTATACCTCCCCTCATTTGTCCTATAGAGTTTCCCAGTCTGGATTTTTCTGGTTGCATACAATGGTGGGGGTGGTTAACAAGTCCCATTGTCCCCGGTATTTCCTGTAAACTGGTTATTGCTTGATCAGCTTCAGGTTGGGACGGGGGCAAAATACTTAATAGGTGATTATAACAGTTACAAATATTTAGTGTCTATTAGAGATGCCAACCACCATTGGTGATCATTGCCCAGATCCATTATTTCATTAGAGTTTAAAATTGTAATATTCTAGTAGCTCAGCTCTAAAGAGAAACTTTCCCTCATCAACAGTTGGGTTATCCTAAGGTACATTGTATATAGGAAAAACAGGGTAAATACTTGATTCTTTCCCTTCATTTACCAGTTTTCAAAATAATAAATTGGTTCCCACGTACCCTCCAAAGGTAAACAATAAAGTGTGCATTTTTAAGTATCCTATGAGCTCACAGGTTTAAACATACTTGGTATGTTTCAATCCATTGCAGTGATGTTTTGCTCAAATTGTCCCATCCTTAGTGAGAACCTCTCAAATTGGCTCCAGAGTCGTTTTGACAGGACCCTGGTAACCTTTGAGTCCTTGCTTTCTGGATAAAATATTCCAGGCTCTTCTTGTACATTTCCTGCCTCAAGCCTAAAATCAGCCTTTTACTTACGGAACACTAACTCCTTTTGGTGAAAATACCTTTGGTTTTAATTATGTATGTGTTCTCAAATTCTCTCCACGTTCCCTGTGCCCTTATTTCAAATACTGTATGTGTTATATAGGCTGTTATGGGAACTGACAAATTTGAATT
The DNA here is from genome assembly GCF_000412655.1 of Myotis brandtii. Taxonomy (NCBI): domain Eukaryota; kingdom Metazoa; phylum Chordata; class Mammalia; order Chiroptera; family Vespertilionidae; genus Myotis; species Myotis brandtii. The sequence continues at coordinate 1,013,025 of NW_005371709.1, forward strand.
TTACTGTCTTTAAATTTACTCAAGAACCTAAAGTGTATTATCCCTATATCAAATCTCTTTTCCTTGGTTATGCATTTAGGGCAAATTTCTTTGGCCTAAGGGTTGATTTTGCTGTTTCTGTCAAAATTCTAAGCAGTAAGAGAAGAGAAAGGTGTCAGGAAACAACGAAACGTTTACCTTTAGACCACTTGTTGCCATAAACTATCTATGAGTAATCCATCATTGAGCATTCTTTCTCTCTCTCTCTCTCTCTCTCTCTCTCTCTCTTTCTCTCAAATTTCTTTCCTTTCCTAAGATTGACAGAGTCTGGCCTCTCAATGGTAGATTGGCATTTAATAAAGGAGATGAAGCCACCTACAAGCCAAGAGGAATGGGAAGCAGAATTCCAAAAATATCAGCAATTTCCAGAATTTAAAATGTAAGTATTATAAAAAATCAGGTAAATATCCCACGAGATTCACTCAGTCTCTTGCTCATTTAAACGTGTCAGAAGATTAGATCCCATTATTTCTTGACATTTGGCTCTGTTTAGTGAGCTTCCTACGCTAAACCTTCAATTCCAAAGTGATCCTGAGGTCACTGATGAGGAAGAGGGTAGACCTATCAAGCATCAAGACTGAAAATGTTCCTGCATTCCGTTGGGAAATAAAATTGAGATGGATGTTTCCTCTTGCTTATTTTTTGACTTCCCTTTTCACCCAGCTTAAATCATGATATGACACTGGCGGAATTCAAGTTCATCTGGTACATGGAGTACTCACACCGAATGTGGGGTCGGCTTGTAGGCCTCGCATACATCCTGCCTGCTGCCTACTTTTGGAGAAAGGGCTGGCTCAGCCACAACATGAAAGGACGTGTTCTTGCCCTTTGTGGTTTAGTGTGCTTCCAGGTGAGACTTATTCAAGTTTGGGAAACAAGAGATGTTCCCAAGAGCTTCCTAGCTGGCATTGTTTAACAGAATAGGTGAGCATGTGGATTTTAGTGTAGCATGCCTGGCTTTAAGGCCCAGCTCTACCACATAGTAGGCAAGTTCTAACCTCTGTAGGCTATGCTTCCCTTGTGTGTAAATAGAGATAATAATAGTACCTACTGTTTAGGTTGCATGAATATTAAATGAGATTATGCATATAAAGAACTTAGGTTAGTGCCTGGAATCAGTAAGCACTCAAATATATTTTTGTGTCACAAGAATTAGAGTTTCTTTCCCACCATGGCTCTCCTGGATTCTCATCTCTTCCCTTTTTCTATCTGTGCAGAACTGGGATCTCTATGGTAGAATGGCTATAGAAGCAAATAAGAAAATTCCAAAAGATAAACAGTTTGTGGGATGAGGGACTTTAAGATATAGATGTAGCCGAGAGGTATTAAAGTACTGTATCTATAAATGGTAGGAAAAGATCATTGAATGACTCTGAGGCTGAGAGCCAAGAAAAGGGGTATTAGAAAAGACATGAGTATTTGCGTCAAAGTATACAGGCCCTAAGGGAGAGTATCAAAACATCAAAGAAGTATCAAAATTTGATCAGGAGGAAGTGAGTTGGTTAATTTAACGTGGAAATGGTGAAATTATGAACCAAATAGAAGGAAATGAGGGAATTGGAAGAGATGTAATATAGGCAGTAGAAGCAAATAATAAGGAATTAGACATTAATAAAAGTCTAATGGAAACTAGGGGAGAGGGGAATGCCTGGCTGGCTTGGCTCCGAGGTTGAGCATCAACCTGTGAACCAGGAAGTCTTGGTTCAATTCCCAGTCATGGCTCATGCCCGGAGTGTGGGCTTGATCCCCAATGGGGGACGTGCAGGAGGCAGCCAATCAATGATTCTCATCATTGATGTTTCTGTCTCACTCCCTCAATAAAAATATATTTTAGAGAGAGAAAGAAACTAGGGGAGGGAGGGTAAAACAAAATGAAAATTTGTTTAAAAATGGGAAAAAATGCCACTAAGGACAGACTCTAAGAGAAGCAGAAAATTGAAGATGGCAAATAGGGTATGGAAAAAAGAAAGTGAAGGCTAGCAAATCACACTCTATACTCCTTCATCTTCCAATGTCCTATGCAAATGAAATCAAGATGGGACATCCAGGATAGTCATAAAGGGGGAAGAAATGCCCAAAAAGGATTTCCCGAGGAGCATATATTTAGAAGAGGTGGGAGAATTCCACCTTTTGACATGATTCTATTGTCCTGGCAGGGCGGGGGTGACAGGGCTAGCCTATATAATAAAAGCATAATATGCAAATCGACCAAATGGCCAAACAGTGGAATGACCATCCAGGACCACGCTATGACACCCACTGGCTCCAGGCCAGCCAAGGCGGGGGCGATGCAATTGGTCAGGGGCCCAGCCATTGCCCCATGATCACCCTGCAGAGGGAGGCCCAGTGATCAACTGGGGGGCTCCATGATCACCCCAAAGAGGGAGGCTCAGGCCACTGACCAGCAGGCTGCGGTGGGTGGGCAGGGCCTACCTCTGCAAGGGAAGCCCAGGTGCCAGCAGCCGGAGGGAAGCCCAAGTCCCAGGTGCTGGAGGGAAGCCGGTGCTGGCAGCCAGGGGAAGGAAGGCCTACTCTTGTACAAATTTTGTGCATCGGGCCTCTAGTATTTATATGATTGGAACTCACACTTGCTTGGGTTACTTGAAAAAGTTAGTAAAAGCAGAGAATCATAGAATAATAATACATACCTTAACTTTTAAACATGTACTTTCATTACCTTTATTTTAAAACTAGAGGCCCGGTGCACGAATTTGTGCACTGATGGGGTCTTGCTCGCCCGCCCTGATGGGGGCCCATTGGACAAGGCCGGCCGTGGGGTCTCATGCTGGAAGCTATAGCTTTCCCCCAGCTGGATCTAATTATACTTTAAGGATGCCAAAAGAAAACCCACAACAGAACTGTTTTGCATTTCATGTGCCATGAGATGAAGTTGTTTATGTGTTGTTTGCAAACATATATCAAGATGGATGTTGGCCCTTTAATCATTTTTGCATCTTCCCGGTGCTCTGCCCTCAGTTTCCCAATATGATCTTCATGTCTGTTTGTTTAAAAGTTTTTCTTTTTTTGAATGTGCCTACCCTTCGCTGTTGCTCCTGGCAGCCTGTGGGTCCTCTTCGCCGTCCCTTTTAAAGAGAGATTGAAAGTTCACCTAATCTGCAAGGCACCGCAGTTTCACAAAATCCCCACCCAGCCTCTCTACATTCCTCAGCAAAGGGCCGCCTTCCTGTTAATGCTTAGGTCGCCTTTTTGGCTAATTTGGAAGGTCTCCTGGGGCTGCGGGCTGTGGAGGGAGAATTCCACACCTTGGCTGCAGTATTAGCACAGCCCTCTGGAGACTCTGGTTGGGGACAGAAGGGACTGATCATTATTTTCTTGTGTTTTCACTAAATGTTCATGCACCAGGGAGCCAGGCAGTGATTAGGGGTGTTGGGGGCTGGCTGGAGCGAGGGGCTGCAGGCGGTTTGCCGGCTTGCCCTGTCCCCATTGGGGTGGGGGGGCCCGCTCAAGGGCAGGGCTAGCTGGGTGAGGGGCCGTGGTCGTCCGGTTGGTCTGCCATTTGGTCGCTGGGCTTTTATTATATAGGATGAAGAGCCAACGCCTGTTTTTTAGTCCTCTGATTGGAGTTCAAGCTCAGATCTCTTACACCCCCATAAACTATCATTTTATTTCATTTCTCTTAAGAGAGAGCTTAGATACTTGCAAAGCAATCTGACTGCAAAGCCTTACAGATTTTTACCCCCACAAAGCTTTTTTAATTTTCTATTCCCACCTAACTTGACAGTAGTGGTTTTTAAGCTTTCTCAAGCTTTCCAAAACATTCAATCTGGTTTTTATAGAAACAGCTCTCTTTGTATTCTCCTATTTCAGTGGTTCACATAATGTTAAATTATATCAAGTATATGTAAGGTTTTGCCCACAGATAAGCTTTTGTATGCTTTTCTATATTTGACTTATACTTCAATAAAATGATAATCTAATCAGCAGTTAAATATTTCTGGTGCTGTATGTGGAAGTGTCAGGTAGGGAGTATGCCTGATAATCGATAACTCACTTTCTCCAAGAGTAAAGTTGAATAGACAGTTTCAACTTTGTTTTCTTTGCCTCTTCTCTTTTTGGTTCTAGGGTCTGTTGGGATGGTATATGGTGAAAAGTGGATTAGAAGAAAAACCAGATTCTCATGACATCCCTCGGGTCAGTCAGTACCGCCTTGCTGCCCACCTGGGGTCAGCCCTGGTTCTTTATTGCGCCAGCTTGTGGACTTCGCTCTCACTGCTGCTTCCTCAGCACAAGGTAAAAGTCAGTCTATATTGTTACCAGTTCTACACACGGCTGACAGGTAATTCCGGTTCTACTAGGAAGTTATGTCAAAATGTACATATTCCCTTGGTGACATCTACCAGTTTACCAGCAACCAGATAAAACCAAAGTTTAGAGGAACATTAAACTTTGGGACTGGATAGCTTTGAGACTGCAAAGTAAAATGTGCAGTTATTTTGAGCTGGAGCAACTCATTCAAAGGAGAAATAGTATAAGAGATGAATATTTTGTCAGCATTGCCTATTGGAAAAGGTGAAAACGTGAATTTTAGAAAAAGTGGGACGGAGTACCAACAATAAGAGATATCCCAGCCACTCTGGAGGGATGGGAATGGCGAGGCAAGGCAGCTAAAACAAGAGCGAGTTCTGGCCCTGTGGTGGTGCACAAGAGCCATCTTGGGTTGTTTGTTCTTTAGATGGAGACCTGCCATTCATCAGGCCGAACAGTACAGTAAACTTAGTGATCTTGCCACAAGTATTTTCTCAGTAGGCCAATTAAAGTTTTTTCTAGTTTTTGTTTTTTTTTAATGAACAATATTTTAGGTATTGAAGACATGGTTGACCTGGATAACCTTTTCATGGAGTAGGTTTTAGATGTCAATAGAACTTTTAAGTAGAATCATCCAGTAGATATTTGGAGCCAGTGGCCTGGATCCCAACAAGGACGGGAGATGTTCACTTGTCAGTCATCCCACAGGGAAGCCAGATGGAGTTGAAACATTGGTACAGTAGACAAATCCACATCTGAAAAATTCCTGTTCTCCTGGCTTTCAAAGCCAAATTTCTAAAATGAATTGCCTATATTGATAACTGTACATCCTGACAACCCATTCTTTCCTTTCAGTTCTTGTCATCTGGCTTCCCAACCCACCTCTATACATATCCACCACACGCTTACATATACACACTCATTGCCAACAGTCTCTACTGACTTTTTAATTATCAATGAATTGTTTTTCTCTTTTTAAAATTTATTTATATTCCACTAATTACAGAAAGGATTTGAGATAGTCAAACATATAGTTGGAGATGCTGTCCAACACAGTAGCTCACTAGCTACATGTGGCTATTTAAATTTTAATTAATTAATATTAAATAAAATTAACTTTAAACAAACTTGTTATTTACTTCACCTTTAAATAAAATTAACGTTTTATTTAATTTTAAGTTGCTCTAGCCTCGGTTTAAGTTCTCATTATCCACTTATTGGGGGCAGCACAGATACTAGAACATGTCCATCATTGCAGAAGTTCTATTTGACAGCCCTGACATCATGCTACAAAAATCTCAGTAATGATACCTCATTCTTCACGTACTAGATTGCAAAGCATTTGAGGGCAGCACTCTGACTTCACCTTTCTGTATCTTTATGGTTACCTGTTTATAAAGTTCTTCATAAATATTTGCTGACTCACTGATTGGTATCAAAAGTTGACTATAGCAAAAATAAATTTTGACTTTACCAAAAACACAAGAATCTCCACTCTAGGCATTAAATGCCAGAATCTCCACTCTAGGCATTTTATGCAATTTTGATTCTGATTATATATGGTAAGCCTTAAATATCACACACAAGATGAAAATCCGGTCCTATATTTTAAGCCACATCATTTCAACCATGGTGAAGCATCCTCCCCGCCCACCTGAACAATGCAAATCATGCAGTTATGAAATAGATACGTATTGAGCACCTAATGCCAAGCCTTGGGCTAGGGCTACTGTAATAAGACAGATGGCAGTTCCTGCCTTCACAAAACTTACAGGATAGCATAGAAGACAGGTGGTAAATGTATAAATTTAATAAAACATGATGTGTGTCAGAACAGAATATCTGCTGGGAGTACCTAACCTCGTTTAGGGGTCAGAATATCTGACCTCAAATTGTCACTTGGCTTTGGCCTTGGAGATCTCTGCTGCCTCTTGTGGTTCCTGCAGAACTGTTAACTTGAGTGACTTTTTTATTTATTTAGTTGCCTGAAACCCGTCAGCTCCTGTGGTTGAGACGATTTGCTCACGGAACAACAGGCCTAGTGTTCCTTACAGCTCTGTCAGGTAGGACTCTTCAAGATGGCCCATTTTCATTCCACTCTCAGGTCTCTTGCCTAATGCTTTTCCCTTTCTTCCTGTAACTTCATATTTCCTTTTCACATCTGCCTTTCTCATACCCACCATCTTTACCCTCTGTTTCTGTTCTTTCCTCCCTTCCAAAAATCCTGTGTAAGTCAGTTAAATAAAATTATTGAGCAGCTGCCTGGATCCACACTGCCTAGACTCAAATCCTGGCTTTACCACCTGTGAACTCAGTGACCTTGGGTGAGCTTTGGACCCTCTCGTACTCAGTGACCTCATCTGTGAAATGGGGATGATGATAATAATATCAGTAGAATATGTGAAGTGCTTACAACAGTACCTGGCATGTGGCAAAAACTACATAAGTATTAGCTGTTATTATTCTGTAAACATTATTGTTATTATTACACATATAACAAGATGAGTCAGACAAAAGACCATCCCTCAAGATGGTCTAAGGTAGGGAGTTCATTGGGGCAAGAGGCCAATGCAGATCTTTCTCATTCTGTAAATCACGCCTCTTCCTCTCTCATTGTCGAACTGTGTTATCCAATACAATAACCACTAGTCTCATGTGACTATTTAAATTGTTTAAAATTAAGTAGAATTTAAGGTTTAGTTCCTCAGTCACACTAGCCACATTTCAAGAGCTCAGTAGCCACATGTGGCTTAGCAGCTGTTATACTGGATGGCAGATACAGCACATTGTCATCATCCCATGAAGTTCCATTAGACAGCACTGCTTTAAAATAAAACCATCAAACCAGTGATCTACCCAACCCTCCCCTCCCTCTTTTCTTGGTGGAAGAAAATGAATTTTGACTTGATAAATGGCATTTATAGAATCAAGAATATGATCTAAACATCCCTGAATCCTCTTTGATCATAAGTAATGGAATCAAAATAATTTGATCATAATAATAATTCACGAATACCTTGTTTATGTGCTTAGTAGCCAGTAACATATCCAGGATTTAGTTTATAAGCGTGTTGTTGTTTTTTTCCATTTCTTTGTTCATTTAATAAACATTTTTTTGAGCACTTGGGGAAGAGATAAACAAAAACAGTATGTCAGATAGTGTTCAGTGCTGTGAAGAGAAATAAAGCACTTTATGGAATAGCGGTAGGGTGGGGAAGTGCCGTCTTACAGGGATCATTGGGGAGATCTTTTTGATAAGGTGAGTAAATTATGCAGATATCTGGGGGAAGAACTCTTCCAGAATAGATCAGTAGTTCTCAGTGTGGGGAAATCACTAAGGAATTTTTTCAAACGAGCATGTCTCTCTAGAGCAGTGATTCTCAACCTTCCTAATGCCGCGACCCTTTAATACAGTTCCTCATATTGTGGTGACCCCCAACCATAGAATTATTTTCGTTGCTACTTCATAACTGTAATTTTGCTACTGTTATGAATCGTCATGTAAATATCTGATATGCAGGATGTATTTTCATTGTTACAAATGGAACATAATTAAAGCATAGTGATTAATCACAAAAACAATATGTAATTATATATGTGTTTTCCGATGGTCTTAGGCGACCCCTCTAAAAGGGTCGTTCGACCCCCAAAGGGGTTGCGACCCACAGGTTGGCGACCCACAGGTTGAGAACTGCTGCTCTAGAGCTTCTAGTTCATTCCTCCAGGGGAGGCATGCCAGAATCTTGGGGTGGGAGCAAGTGAGACTATAGTTGTTTTTCTTTTAAGCTGTCATGGTGATTGTGATGTATATTCCCTGTTTGAGAACCCCTACTGTAAACACTTATATAAGGCACTTCCTTTTATCTAACTCTGGGATAATGAACTTTTTCTTTTTTAATCTTTATTATTGAAAGTATTACATATGTCCCTTTTTTCCCCCATTAACCTCCTCCAGATACACTTTTTCTATGTCAGAATAGTATTTGGCCTCCTCTTTCTCTCATTTTAATAAATACCATTGACCTTGGCATACAGGGGCTTTTGTGGCAGGACTGGATGCTGGGCTTGTTTACAACTCCTTCCCCAAGATGGGAGAATCTTGGATCCCAGAAGACCTTTTCACCTTCTCTCCCATCCTGAGGAATGTTTTTGAGAACCCTACTATGGTGCAGTTTGATCACCGGATTCTGGTAAGTCTGGCTGGTGGTTACTGGCTACTAAGCACAGGGAGCCTCTCACAGGTTTCTGGGTGTCCGAAGCACTGATTACAACAGTGAGAGGATAGAGTGGGCACCAGATTTCCTTTTTTTAAAAAAGAGGAAATTGAGTATCAATTAGTTTTCTAATGTGCTGTTTTTCTCCTAATTACCCACACACCCTCCCAGCCAATTTCTGGCTTTCAGGATACTGCCAGCTTCTTAAAGTTTGAATCTGCTTTTTACCATCTAGCAAATGATAACCTCCCTGAATCCTGCACACACGAGAGTCATTTTAGCAGATAAAAGGCTGAGTAGATAACAGAGTGTGAAGACAGTGGATGCTGATCACATAGCTGTCAGAGCTGAACCAGAACCCCCCAAGGAGCCAAGAGCATCATGTACTTTTTGTTTTATTTAAGTAATATTTACTCGGGGCCTGCTATGGGTCATGTTAGGGTTGGTCTGGTACTCTGGCATGATAAATTGAAGATGAGCAACAAGGAGACGGGTGAGCAGCAGCAGTGCTATTGCAGTAATGCAGGTGAGAGTGAGAGTGATGGGGTTCAAGGCTTCATGGTGGTGGTGGGTTCAAGAAGAATGATGAAACTGAGAGGTTGTAAGGAATAGAAGATTGCTGTAGAAAGGAGGGTGAGGAAAGATAAAGGAAGATTCCAAAGTTTCTTTGGGGGCATGCTTAAAACATGACCAACAAAAATGAGGCTATTGGAATGAGTGCTGAGCTAGACATGGGACATGTCAACAGATGGAGGTATGTTGAGTGTGAGAGGATACAATACATCCACACAGAGAAGTCCAGAGGACTCAGATGGCAAAACCACCTCCTCCTCTACTCACCGCTCAGGAAAATAATAACCCTCATGGGCTGGGGTCAGCCCTGCTTTAAAAACACAAGATTACTGTAGGTGTAAAATTAGGGATAAGAGTGCAAAGAATGATTTAAAATGTGAGGGCCATGCCTGGGGGCACCACAGTGGAAGGTGGATAAGATCACCGAGAGAGAGTGTGTATAAAGTGATAGGCGCAGAAACGTTAGGTGGCACCTGGGGCACACCTGCATTTAAGTGGCCAGAAGAGGGGTGGGAAGGAGACTGAGGAGCAGAAACCAGAGGTGGAACTGCAGGGGGCTCCCTGCCTGGGACAGGGAGGTGCCTGGTGGTTACTCACTGGTTCTGGAGGAGATACATGGACGGTGAGCGGAAATCAGGGTGGGGTGCTTCCCGCTGGCGCTTGATGAGACTCCTTCCCCCTCACAGGGAATCACTTCAGTTACTGCCATTACAGCGCTCTACTTCCTGTCCCGGAGAATTCCCCTTCCTCGCAGGACCAAGATGGCAGCAGCGACTCTGCTGGCTTTGGCATATACACAGGTATAAACCACTTCTTTTTGGCCTGAGGGCGTCCCCAAAACAAGGTTAAAAAGGAAAGGTAACAGGCTAAGAGAAAATATTTTCCATACTTAAAATAGACTAGAACAGTGGTCGGCAAACTCATCAGTCAACAGAGCCAAATATCAACAGTACAATGATTGAAATTTCTTTTGAGAGCCAAATTTTTTAAACTTAAACTATATAGGTAGGTACATTGTTATTAACTTAATTGGGGTACTCCTAAGGCTTAGGAAGAGCCACACTCAAGGGGCCAAAGAGCCGTATGTGGCTCGCGAGCCGCAGTTTGCTGACCACTGGGCTAGAAGATTAATGACCAGAAGATAAAATAAGGATATCAATACCCAATTCTCATAAGAGGAATGATGAATGGCCAATAAATACAAAAAGCTGTTTAGTCTCACTCATGATCACAGAGGAGCAAATTAAAACAATGCCTGCCATTTTGTGCTTGTCAGATTGGGTGGGAAAAGAAAAAGATAATCAGGTATTGGCACAGGTATAAGAAAATAGATACCTTCATATATTCTTAGTGAGAGCACGGGTTTATATGGTATTTTTCAGAGGGCAGTTTGGCAATATCTTTTAAAATGTTAACTATATAATCCCTTGGCCCAGCAAATTGACTTATTAGTGCCTGCCCTAGAGATATTCTAATGCACAAAGAGCTATATCTATAAGGAAATTCATTACAGAATTGCTGCAATGGTGAAAAATTGGAAACCAACCCAAGTAGTTAGACAACTATGGTAAATGTATACTGTGGGATATTATATAACAGTTTAAAATAGTAAGCTCTTAAGACATATATTAAGTGAAATAAAGCAAGAGACAGAACAATGTATTTTTTGAAAATACAAAACTTTTTCTAAACATTTATATAAAAGTACAAGTGTGTAGAAACTGGTAACTGACTACCTTTGGTGAGGGGAACTGGGATAGGGTGAAGGATAATTAAGGGAAATCTTAGGGTTTTTTAAAAATATATTTTATTGATTTTTTACAGAGAGGAAGGGAGAGGGATAGAGAGTTAGAAACATCGATGAGAGAGAAACATCGATCAGCTGCCTCCTGCACACTCCCCACTGGGGATGTGCCCGCAACCAAGGTACATGCCCTTGACCAGAATCGAACCTGGGACCCTTGAGTCCGCAGGCCGATGCTCTATCCACTGAGCCAAACCGGTTAGGGCAGGGTTTTTTGGTTTTGTTTGAATGTACTTCATTGTAAATATCCTTACTTATGAAATTAAAAATATATTTTTAATGCTCTGATGGGAGGAGAGAGAGGTTTGTGTATGTGGCTGTCAATGCTGTCGTTTCAGCTCTGAATTTGTGGTTGCTGGTTTACTTACTGCCTGGTTTCCTCTGTAACAGGTGGGCTTGGGCATTAGCACTCTGCTAATGTACGTTCCAACTCCTTTGGCTGCTACTCACCAGTCGGGCTCCTTGGCTCTGCTCAGTGTTGCCCTTTGGCTCATGAATGAACTCCGAAGAGTCCCAAAATAATTCTAAAAAGATCGATCAGCTGCGTAGGACTGAAACTGCTTTTGAGAGCTCATTAGAGCACAAGAACTTGGATTTTGCTAAGAGAATGAACTTGGCATATCAAATGGTTTCCAGATCGGTCAAGTTTTTAAAAATTCTTTGCCTGTTTCTGGAAGTCACTGGATCAAGAATTAGGTATGATTACAGTAACGGTTCCTTTTTAAATGTTATTTTTCATGTTGATCCTATTAATGGGATATCACCTCTTCTAGACAGAATTATTTTAAAAAGGGAACTAGAGTCACCGGGGTAGGTTCCCATAGCATTTCTCCTGATCCCCACACTAAAGTTGTTCTTAGTTAATAACAGTCACCAGAGGGCATTATGATCCAGTCCAAAGAACCATATGCTAACGCTTCTACAGTTCCCTCCAACAAAGGAGCAACGAATGAATTAAGTTCAAGTTTCAGATACTTTACTTCATTTTCATTTTATTAAAGATGAATAAGTTTGGAAAAACAGATCTGGTTGCATTAAGCTATATAACTATTATGCCTATCCACAATCCTGGTGAATGGAGATTATCTGAATTATTTTTAGGTTTGCATTATTCCCAGTATTGGACACATACCAAATATTGCACGAATGAATGGAAAATAATTAAAGATTGATGTCCTGGGCACCTCTTCCAAAACAAGTCATCACATACCTACAAGATTAAATGAATTTATCACAATGTTTTCAAAGGTCCCTCAACAATTCTGTCCGTTGTTTTTAAAACATCAAAGGAATTAAAACACCTGCTTTTCTTAACCCAGAATATTTCTGTCTTTAACTTAACAGTGACAAATGCTATCCATATGACAGGGATAACAATTAGCTACTGCTTTAAAGTGATGTTGGTTGCAAAAACCAACACCGATGATCAGAATATTAGGATAACCAGTTTATCTGCAGTAATCCTTCCTTCTGGTCCTGGAATGAATGGTGGGTTATATATTGGCATAGGTAACACATATACCGATGTCCCGGCATAAGGGAGAATGCCCTCCCCTCTAATATGCATTGCACAGTTTGCTCAACAATGATTTAACAGTATTTATCAGCGAGTATTTTAAGAACTGTTCAGCAAAATTATTATTTAATGTGAAGCATTAGAAAAACATATAATCTTAGTAACGCCCAAAATTGATGCAATACAGGCAGCCTTTGGTCTTTTAAAGGGAGAAGGGAGCGTCTGCTGTGGATCATAAAAAAAAGATGTCTTTCAACACTACAGAGTCCATCGCTCAAGGCAGAAACAATGAAGGAGATAAGGCTTATACTTCATGGCGTTAACTAACGGGGAACTATAGAATAAAAATTTTAAACACAACATAATGACAGAAATCAAAGTATTTGGGATCCTGTTTGCAGAGCAAGACTCTTATGAAGCTAATAAAAGGCAGAGCCTTCAGCACCAGTAGTCTTCCCAGGCCAAACCCTGGCAGGTGCTCTGCAAGAGAGGCTGCTTAGGAGTGGGGAGTGGAGTGGTGGAGGAGTGGCAGGCGACCGGGGGTGTCCGAGCAGCTGCACTAAAACAGAAGAGGCGCAGGAGCAGACATGACTTCAGGCTGGCCTCAATCACATGCTTGGCTATAAACATTCTGTGGTTCAGAAATTTTTTCAACTTTGCTCAAACCTCAGAGGGAAGGTAGGGGAGGGTGCGGATAAGGGGGAAGAGATCAACCAAAGGACTTGTATGCATACATGTAAGCATAACCAATGGACACAGACACCAGAGGGGTGAGGGCATGAATGGGGGGCGGGGGGGGCAATGGGGGAATAAGGACACATATGTAATACCTTAATAAAAAAAATGGCAAGCAATGATTGAATACATTTTAAAAGTAGAAAGCCCTTATAGTATGAGTAATAATTCATTTTTACAAATAAAAGGATTTCTATTGCTCAGACTCCAGAGAAACAAAATGGTCAACAGATACATTTCTCCTCTGTCCTTCCAATAAAAGTACTGAGAAATAATAAATATTAGAACAAAGGAAAACTTGAGTAATAATACAAGGGAAGTCTATTAGGATATTTTTTTAAAAGGCCTTATTTTTTAACAAATACTTTTTATAACACCAACAAAATCCTCACAGGTTTGGCAAACATATGGCCCTCGTGGCAGGACTCTGGCACTAGCATAACTGAAGAAACTACGTTGGGAGAATATGAAACATCCACTGCTACCTCTACCTTATTGAAAAGAAGTTTAAAGATAACAAAGAGGAACAGCACTCTGTTTCTGTAAGGGATCTGGAAACTGCCCAAGAAATACAACCAAGTTCCTTAGTGAGGTAGATCTAATAGGCATTTATACCTTAAATAATTTAGATTGTAACCATCACATGACTTGCTTGGATGCTATGCTTAAGAAAAGTGCACAAGCCCTAGCTGGTTTGGCTCAGTGGATAGGGTGTCTGCCCGTGGACTGAAGGGTCCTGGGTTCCATTCCAGTCAAGGGCTTGTACCTCGGTTGCAGTCTTGATCCCTGGGACTTGTGTAGGAGGCAACCAATTGATGTCTCACATCGATGTTTCTCTCTCCCCCCCTCCCTTCCACTCTCTAAAAATCAATGGAAAATCTTCTCAGATGAGGAATAACAAAAAAAAGAAAATTGTACAAAATTAAGCAAATTGTTTAAAAAATATCTAAAATTTTAAAGTATTAAATACAGAAGCTAGAGTAGATGTAGTGAAAACCTGGTACTGTCCCTAGCAAAGTATTTCATATTTTATTCCTAAATATGAGCAAAGCGATCACAAGTGAAGATCAGAAGCAGTTACAAAGATGGGGCATGTTTATAGTAATAGTTGCAGTCAGCTATTATTATAAAGAACAGACTCTATTGAAATACACAATCTTGCAAGAAGATTCTGAGCATCTCATGGCAGCTGTCACTACTGCTATAGTAGTAATAGCACATATTACTACTGCTCTGGGATTCAATTTCATCTATAAAATCAAGGGGGTTGACCAGAAGACCTCTAAAATCCCTTTTAAAATCTCATGCCCTGAAATGGATGTATAATGATAGCTGTTGGATACTCCATTCGCACCAGGGAATGTCAGAGGGAATGGATAAAGTAGATGACCACTGGCTCTCTTAGTCTTCAAAACCAAAGACCAAAATCCTCTTCCTGAAACCATATTACTTTTCTACCTTCTCACCTGCGTTTAATGTCTTATGGTTCTCCCTTTGGAACTAACCTCAGATCATCTTGTCTAGCCACCCTGTTTTACAGATGAGAAATGAACCAGAGAGGGCAAGTGACTTGCCTGGAGTAACAGAGCTAGTTAATGACAAAGCCAGGACTAGAATCCAAGTCTGCTGTTCATGAAGTCTGATGTTCTTTCCCCAAAATCATACCACCCACCTGTTTTTCACTCCTGACAAAAAGCAAAACACAAAACTATAAGAATAGGGCTGGGGGTGGCGGGTGGGGTGGGGAGGAGCTTCTATTTAGGAAGCTCTTAGACTGAGGAGGGAACAGTCAAAACATTTTGGATGACATCAGAAGAATAAATAAAAATAGTGGAAACTGATTAAAATTTCCTTGACCAAGGAAAATCAATTCAAGGAACTAAGGTACAAAGAGAAAAAGATGGTATAATTTCCCTTAGAATTAACTGCAACTTAAGTGAATATAATGCCATATAATTGGATGTTACTCATATTTTCCTTATGCTGTAGTGATAAGAACTCAGAGAAGAGTGATGGGTTGTGCCATAAAACATCACCCCTTTAAGCCACCGACTGTGGTTCTGACATTTGTGACCTCTCTCAGTGATAATAAAAATACTAAAACAGTTCAGGCTCATTGTTGCTATTATTGGAAACACTAGTTTGTAGGATTCAAAGGAACTACTGGAATGTGAATTTTATGAAACCATAATAATATTCACAGAACTACTCAAAAGGCAAAAATGCAAAAAGAAACCTTTTAAAAATCTTTAGAAACAGCTAAAAAGCAAGACAGACTGTCTGACTCAATAAGCAAAAATATTTCATGAAAAGAAAGCAATATATATAGTTGCCCCTCTGCAAGAAATAAATGGCTCCTGTTTCTAGCGAATGAAATGTAATTTAAGATCATTAATTGGGAGCAATGGGAGAAGTACAGGAACCAGTACTAAGAGCATCTATTCAGTTTTTCTGAAGGGCATGATAAAAATGTGGCCTTCATTTTATACTATGAAACTGACACGCTTTACTCACGGCAATAAAGACAAGCCGAGATTATAATATTAAAATAATATACAGGAGATAGCAGACTAATTAAAATAAATTAAGAATATGAAATACATTTACAGTCAAAAGAATTATAAACATAAGTATCCTGAGTTTCTGAACTGTAAAAAAAAACACAGTAATATCAATCTGAAAGAATGCCATATGACTGAATAATATATATAAAAATCTGAACAGAATGTCTGGTACACATTAAGGGCTTAACAAATGGCAGCTATTATTATTATAACCAGGAAGAATAACTTCATAAGAGCTTTCAATCTGGACTAATCACCACCTCCTCCCTGCTTCAACTTCATTTTGAGACACGAAAGGGATCACTGTTAGCCTATTAGATAGCTTTTGACTAGATCACTGACTAGATCTACAAGAAAAATGGCAAATAGTATTTGGAAACCAAGGTGAAAGGAAAAGAGTTACCTGAGTAGGCAAGGACTAAGAAAAACATTTTGACATTATTTATAAGCAGCATTCATAAGGCGAGGGCTTACAGTGACAGATAAGTCAAAGAAAATCAAGGTAATTTAGAAGTCTTAGAAATTACTGTGATATAAGTCCTAAAAGTATATTTCCAAAGGAAACTATAAGATACTTGGCCAGATCCATTATTATCTAATTTGAAAACCGTTCAAGACTTGTCATTTTTTTACCTTGATTTTTCTCTGTTTTATGAAGCATTTAATTCCCTTCTGCTTCCAATATGAAATTTACATTTTAAGAATTTCACTTCTGCCCTGGCCAGGTGGCTCAGTTGCTTGGAGTATTATCTGTGCACTGGGGATGAGGGTGAGGTGCATGTTCGATTCCCAGTCAGAGCACATACCTAAATAGCTAGAATTGTCCATGCAGAAGGCAGCTGATCAATGTCTCTCACATTGATGTTTCTCTCCTGTTCTAAGAATCGATAAAAGTATATCCTTGAGTGAGAATTAAAGGGAGAAAAAAATAAAAAATCGTTTTCACTTTTTTCCCCTTGAAAGTCAAGGTCCATTTCCCCTAGTTATCTAATTTTAGAAATCAAGATGACAAAGAAAAGAAAGCTACTTCAACTCTGGGAGCACATTCTTGGGCAGGACATTCAAGGCTACATATAGGAAAGGATAAAGTATAAAGAACGTACCATGAGAGAAGGTGGAAGTTCATGAATGAATCCTCCTGCAACGTAAAGGCCAGGAGGAGCAAAGCTCCTGGAGGGTCACGGATGAAAATGCAATAACTATGGCTTTTCCTCTCTCCTCATTAATGGAAATGCTGATTGTGACTGAGCAATCTTTTAACAAAGGTTCTGAAAGTTTCCATGTGGCTTAATAACAGATTTATCTATTTATTCCAAAGTTTAGAATTTGCTTCTTTTCAGACAAACCCAGAGTCAAATTGAGAAAATTTCGCTTTCTCAGAAAAATGAATAAATAAGAACTTGGATTTTATTGCCTTTGCCCACTATCCTGATATTGTTCTTTCCTTCTATAAAAACAACCCAAATATATCCCTTCCCAAACTATTGCTTTTATTGATCTTAGCAGTGAAATAAAGGAACTCCTTTGAATCTTCCTGTATACGGACTCATAAAAATAGGCCTGGAGACTTGGGGTGGTGAACACACCATATAATATACAGCTGATGTATTACAGAATTGTACACCTGAAACCTAAA
The DNA here is from genome assembly GCF_000412655.1 of Myotis brandtii. Classification (NCBI taxonomy): domain Eukaryota; kingdom Metazoa; phylum Chordata; class Mammalia; order Chiroptera; family Vespertilionidae; genus Myotis; species Myotis brandtii. The sequence goes on from NW_005371709.1 coordinate 1,030,372, forward strand.
TAATTTTATTAACCAATGTCAGCCCAATAAAATCAGTAAAAAAAATAATTTTTTTTTTTTTTAAAAAAGGCCTATAGGACAGTGACCTGAAACCAAACCCAGGTCTCCAATACCCATCACAGTTTCTCCATCCTACAAGCATATTTAAGACTCAAAAAGAAAAATTAATGCCCAAACAGCCTCTGAGGCACATAGACATGGAAAATTTTTCTGTCCTGGTCATACAAGACATCAGATAAGACTTAGTCAAAATCTTTGATGATCCATTCATTTAGAAGGGGTTCTAACCTTTTAAAATCACATACTAATATCAGCAACACTGTCAGGGACCTTGGTCCACACTCAGTGGCTTCTTTGTCAAAGAAACAAAGAAGCTGTGTTATTTTGGTTGCCTGGAAATTCATATCTGTTCCACTGAACTGCAAATTATCTTGGACCCCTATTAAGGGTTGTGGACCTCCACATAAATGATCTCTCTGTTACAGAGAAAGAAGGGGCTGCTGCACTTGCTAGAATGTCTTCGGTTTGTATCAGACGCTCCAAGTTTGGTTTCACCTCAGCTTCCAGGGTGCCCACTGCCAAACTTCATGCTTTAGCAGGGGGAGAAAAGTCTAGATCCCTGCAACACACCAGATCTCTCAGATAAAGGAGAAGCGTGCTTCAATTGGACTAAGGCTGGTCACCTTTGTTAGCACCAATCTCTCATTACTTAGTTCTTCACAGACTAAGTTACAGCTTCTCTCAGATAAGAGGACCTGGAGATTGAGAGGAATTAAAGAAGATATTAAAGTGGAAATTCCAATGCCAAAATATCCACCAGGTCAGGCAAAACAGCATCCGAAGCCATTACAAGAAAGTGGTGGAATTCAATGAGCAGCAACTCTGGAGTACTTGAGCTTCCACAGTCCTTACTCAGCCTCAAGGCCCCACCTGTACCCCAATCATGGGCACCACCTCTTCAATCCACAGCAAGTTCAATGGAGCTGAGGCTCGAGTCTGTCGGTGGTGAATTCGGCGTAGCCGCAGAAGGTACAGGATGATGGCCAATAGCACCACCAGGATACAGGCGAAGAAGAGATAGTGGTTGTAGACAAAGGAGAGACGGAACCAGCTACTATGGGCCTGTCGGACACCTTCCTGCCGTAGATCCCTAGGGAACAGTTGAAGGTGAAAAGAAATGTTAGTTTCAGAGAGAAACCTTTATGCTGATTTAAAAGGCCCAGTGATGTTAGCCCATTTATTCCATCCACGCAAACATTCTATGATACCAGCTCCATTGAGCAAGCAAAGCTGAAGCATGCCCCCAACCCCAGGGCTGCTGTGTGATTCTTTCTATACCTTCCTTTCCAAGCCTAAAGAGGACGCCACACAGGCCTAAATCTTCCAGAATCTGGGGACAAAATCAGAAGGCAAAAAAGTGAACAGTAAGACAAGACTGGTCATTTATAACATTAGTCTTAACCGCGGCCCCTTAACACTCTGACCTAACAGTCTGTAAATGTAGTACTAACAAGAAGAGGGTGGTCCCTGAATCCAATCAAGAAATCAGCCCTAGCCAGTTTGGCTCAGTGAATAGAGCGTCGGCCTGTGGACCAAAGGGTCCCGGGTTCAATTCCGGTCAAGGGCACATGCCCGGGTTGTGGCTCGATCCCCAGTGTGGGGCATGGAGGAATGATTCTCTTATCATTTATGTTTCTGTCTCTCTCTCCCCCCCCCCCTTCCTCTCTGAAATAAAAAAAAATTACACACACACACACACACACACACACACATATATATATACAGGCAGTCCTCGGGTTACGTCGGACGCGACGTACTCGTTTCGTGGTGACGCCGCCATCTCCCATTTATTTATAAAAAAAAAAAAAGTTCCGTCATTTGGACGTATGTACATATGTGCTTTATGTTTTTTATTATTTATTTACCACAAGTAAAGGTCAGGAGTTTAAAATTTTTTTTTATTGTTTCACCTCATTACTGCTGTGTATGTGCTCCATGTGAGTGACGTAGGTGCTTATGTAGGTGGGTTCCAACTTACTGCGAAAATCGCATTACGTCATGCCGTAGGAACGAATCTCTGAAGTAACCCGAGGACCTACTGTATATGAAATCAGAGTATGTCTAAATCTTTTTTAAAAGTTACTATGCTTTCTGAAAAGTTAGGTTATGGCTAAAGAAAGCTGTCGTCTGATCAATTCTATTGTAATCTGGACAAACATTAAGAGACATGGAAAGCTAAGTGCAGTGGTCTGCCTGCCTGTCTGGAACAGAAGCCCTTCTCTGGCGGTCCAGATAAAAGATGGGTTTTTGTTTTGTTTGAACTGCAGTGTTACTGTTTTTTAAAATGTGACTCTCAAAACTGAAAGACTGCATATAAAATCTGGACTTCTGGCTTCTCGTGACAAATGAGAAGTGGCAAATGCTGGGCCATCACTTCTGCATGACAGGGGCCAGCCCTTCGCAGAGGGCACACACTCTCCAGTTCCCCACTTCTCTGACTTCTATCACCTGCAAGGCTTTTGACAGTACTGAGTTTAGTGAAACAGGCATCAAAAAATAAGAATTCATTTTAGTTTTGAAATAATCCAGGGAGAGAGTACCTAAAGATTATCCCAAATACCTTCTGGTTCACAACAGCAAGACATCAGGCCATGATTGTGTGATGAAAATTTCCCCCCTCGGAGCATCTCGTACCTTCTGCTGGAATTCAGGCCCACCGAAAGCTTTCGAGGCAGTGGCACCATCTCTAGCCTGGCATTGGTCATTAGGAGAGATGGCTCTGGACAGACAGCCTACCCCAGTTTTCTGGTCAGATATGTTTTCCAGGGTAATTTAAGAATGCCGTTTTAGTTTCTCAGTGTCTTGGAAGTGGTTAGTGAGAGCTCAACCCTAAAGATTGATTTGTGGTGGATCAACAAATAAAACTGAATTTCTGAAAGTGCAAAGCTGAGGAACGGACTCCAGACCCATAATGCTCAACCTTCTTTCTGTTTCAACATAGTAAGAGCAGCCCACCTGGTAGGAATAAAGCGAGTTTGCTTGCTTGCTTGTTTGTTTGTTTGTGGGAGGTGTCGCTTAAGAAACCTATTGAGGCACTAACTAACCTATTCTGAGCTCAAGACACCAGCTTTGTTAGTCCACCTTACCTGAGTGGTAGGAATCGTGTTTTATACAGAATGGCTCCCAGCGTCCACTGAACCTCCCGGTCATATACCAGCTGGGCTGTCCGTAGGTTTGGGTAGTCATAGGGAAAGTGGAATCCTTCATGAAGGACTTGGTACATCCAAGCCGATTTAAAACACTGATATCTGTGTGACAAAAATAACTCATCAATAAAATTTTACATTAGAAGTAAAACAATTCTAATGCTTTCCTTTGCATACTCCCACTGGATGTCAAAAATCTCTCTCCCAGCTTCACCTTCCTCACCGCTAGGTGGAGCCAAATTTGAGTCTACTTTAACTTAACACCACAAATGTGAAGAACACCTTTCTGCAGTAATAATAACATGGCTATGTTTTTCTTTTCTTTTTCTTTCTTTTTTTTTTTAAGCGTTCTTATCTTCAGACAACATGCTGAAATATCTACATATGTAATTATGAAGTTTGGGATTTGCTTCAAAATAACCCAATTATGACAAGAAGGGAGTTGTAGGTGGGAAAATAGATGAGACAAGATTGGCCAGTAGAGAAGCTGGGTGATAGAGAGGTACACAGAATTTCATTGTACTATTTTTGTTCATGTGTTTAAAATTTTAAACTAAAATATTTACAAAATGAGAGGACCACTGAAACCAGCTGACATTTGTTGAAGCTAGGTGATAGTTACATTAGGGTTTATGTTAGTTATGTCTACTTTTCTGCATATTTTGTATTTTAATAAAGTTTTTTTTTTTTTAAAAAAAAGGCCATCACTTTTTATTTCAAAACACTTGGTGTGAACTCTGGTAACCACTGGTTTCCCTTGGCCTTGCTAAAATAGGCTCATTATTCGGCCCCTATCACTAAGAAAACCAAAATCTGATATATTCAAATTCTCCTTCAACATAAAATCCAATCTAGTATTGCTCGCTTGCTCTCCTTCATTACACTTTATCTACATTTTAAGGCCACAAGTAAGGGGGAAAAGGAAATTACTTACTTGAGTCGATGCTCATCTGCATGTGATGAATAAAGGCCATTCTTGAATCTCTGAGTTAGTACTGACCAAGCCATGCCACAGTAGTCCTGGAATGACCACAGAGAAATTGTGCAACATGAAATTGGAGGCAAACTCTATAAACTTCCCCCACAGTCACAGCTGTTCCATTTCTAAAGTGGCTTGTGGGCTACTAGTTGACAAAGGAAATCATAAATGGCATATTCATTCACTGAACACTGTGCCAGGTCCTGTGCAACGCAAGTCCCAGGACTCGGGCTAGAAATACTCCTTTTTATTCCTAGCACCTCCAAGTCCAGTACAAAGCCAGCCTGAGATGACTCCTAAGCCTCGTAGGCCTCAGAGAGGGGTAAGGTTAGGACCAGAAATATCAACATCAGAACTCGAAGAGAGCGTCATTCTACTCTACAAAGGACTGACACGAGCAGGAAGAGCAGATGGAACAGAATCGTCAAACACCTAGCACTGCCTCCATGCGATAATTCTCACCAAAGGAATCATTCCTTTTGCTTTGTTTGTAAACTAACATTTCCTGAATGTCCACTATGTGCCAGGTGCTATTACAGGTGCCAGGGGATCTGCAGTAAATACAACAGACAAAAATTTCTGTTGAATTTCTTCATTTCTCAGAAGCTTACATTCTAGTGGTGGGAGACAATCTATAATAATAAAAGCATAATATGCTAATTAGACCAGACAGCCGAACGACCTTCCGGACATCATTCCGGATGAAGCCCCAGCAGCGGGGCCGAGGCAGAAACAGGGGCAATGAGGCAGGCAGGCGAGCAGTTAGGGATGATGAGGCAGGCAGGGAGAGGGGTTAGAGGCGATGAGGCAGGCAGGCAGAGTGGTTAGGGGCAATCAGGCAGGCGAGCAGTTAGGAGCCAGCAGTCCCGGATTGCTAGAGGGATTGTCCGACTGCCAGTTTAGGCCCGATGCGGGATCGGGCCTAAACTGGGAGTCAGACATCCCCTGAGGGGTCCTGGATTGTGAGAGAGTACAAGCCGACCTGAGGGGCTCCCTCTCACCGCCTCCCATACAAGAATTTCATGCACCGGGCCTCTAGTAACTAAATATACATACATACGTACACATGTACACGTACAGAATGTGTTAAATGACATAAATGCTCACAGGAAAAATAAATCAGGAAAAGGAAATAGGTAATACTGGGGAGGCCTGCAATTTTGGCTGTGGTGGCCAGGGAAGGTATCATCGGGAAGATAAAATAAGAGTCAAAGTGAAAAAGAATAAGGGAATAAAAATAAAATCATCTCTTTTACCTGGGAAAGAGAACATATTAAGCCACTACCAACTTGGGTAAGCAGTGGTCAAGGGGAAAAAAATTTGAAGTTTTAAAATGAGAGAAAGATTCAGGCCATGGACAGTTAGGGAGCCCTTGGACGCTGGGAAAGAAAAGGAAATATGAGGGTAATCCTGGAGACTGGAGAGGACAAAGCAAACATGAACCAGGTTTTCCTCAATATTTCTTAAGGACTGCCTTGAGGGAACAGAATAGTACACATATTCTTCCATTGGAAGTCTTCCACCAAGAGAACCCTAGAGAATTATAAGAAAGCAGGAAGGGAAAGATAAAAAATATAAGAGAGAACAGCTTCTTCCCACAAATTTCTCTGATAAGAGAGAGATCAGAGAAGTCTACACAAAAATTCAAAGTGATGAATCTAAATTAAAGCAGGAACTACAGAAAGCTAGTTGAACTTTCACCTGTCCAGGTAACTAATGATTTAAGCCTATAGGATGCTTGAGTCTTATATATGTTCAAAGTGAATTTAAATTTAAAGAATACTTCCCCCATCATTGCACATTTTCACATCTTTCTAATATTCTCAGTGACCGTATACCACTTCAACTTTTTAATAGCTCAAACCAAGAAAGTGAAAATGGACTTGTCCACTTGTGTGACATCATCTCCAAAAGCACATTACAACTGGAAACACCCAGTAGGGAAAAATATCTAAAGATGACACTACTTGGCCACAAACATTAAACAAGACTATTGGTGAGTTAGAGGAAAACTATTAGCTGCCACAACAATTTTGGAGCTGGGTGATACTTTGGCTGAGAGGACACTCTGGGAAGCTAAGCTTAACTAATTGAAGGTAGAATAGCATAGCAAATTCCTTAATTCCTCTAAATACTACACTTCCTCACCTGTAAAATGAGAGTTCATAGGGCTCCTGTAAAGAGTCAAGTGAAACCATGCATGCAAAGCTCTTTGCATAGCACCTGGAGCAAAATTAGGCATCCAATAAATAGCCACTGGTGGCCTGAGTCATCTTTCTTATTAATAATTTACCTGAGCAGCCTTGGCAAATGTTGGCCCATGGTAGCGGCCACCGATGCGCAACACATCCTCCGTGCAGTAAAAAAACTCAGAGAAACCGTAGAACTCGCTGTTGTTGAAGTCAATTGGTGACTGGTAGATGCCATTCAGGGAGGCCTGGCTGGTGTTAGAGAGAGCCAGCAGGGGGCTCAGCATTGCCCCACAAGTCGACCAGTCTCCTTTTCCTCGGACATGCAGGACCTGGCTGTTCCTCTCCACCACATCTGTGAGTCCCACGGGCAGGCAAGGATCCAGAAATGGACTGTCAGGACTCAGACCTGTCTTCTGGCCCAACAACCTATTGCAGTGACAACAACAAAACACATCATCACTACTGTACTCAATCTACTCTAAGAAACGCCTAGTTGAAGAAACCTGGCTTAAGAATGTGCTTCATGGATACCTAGTTGCTCTTTTGCACGACCTCCCCAGAAATGAGGATAGAGTATTACCATGTAGTTGAGTCACATGAACATTTAATTTAAGCAAATTCAATTTAGCAAAAAAAAAAAAGGAAAAAGAGAGAAATGTGGCAGTGATCAATTTTGTTCAACCTTTTAGTCAACATGTATATTTCCCAGTGTAAAGTAAAACTGGAGATGTGAATCTGCTATTCTTCATCCAGTCTTCATTCCCACTTGCCTCTTAAAAATGCAAAGATCTCACCCTGCCTAGTGTGGTTCTAATGTTTAAAAGAACTACTGGAAGGAGGGGAAGTGGGAGGGACTGGGGAGTTTCCTCAGGAGAGGACCTGGAGGGGTGCAGTGTCAAAGGCTAGCAATAGTGCCCTGGCCGGTGTGCCTCAGTTGGTTGGAGCATCGTCCCATACACTGAAGGGACATGTATAGGAGGCAACCAATCGATGTTTCTCTTGTATCAATGTTTCTCTCTCCCTTCCTCTCTCTAAAATCAATGAAAAACATATCTTCAGGTGAGAATTTTTTTTAAAATGGCTGGCAATAGTGAGGTACACTATTGCTGTGACTGGGTAGGGAAGGGCCATCACACAGTTCTGGTTAAAGTCTATACTTGCCAAGAGCGACAGTATTCTCATTCCTGAGGAGATTAATATGCAGATCTTTGTCTGGATCAGTGGTTGAGCATTGACCTATGAACCAGGAAGTCACAGTTCGATTCCAGATCAGGGCACATGCCCGGGTTGTGGGCTCCTGCCCCAGTAGAGGGCGTGCCAGTAGAGGCAGCTGATCAGTGATTCTCTTTCATCATTGATGTTTCTCTCTCTCTCCCTCTCCCTCCTCCTCCAAAATCAATAAAAACATTTTTTTTAAAAAATGTAGATCTTGGCAGGGATGAAAATTAAGTGGAGACCAAGTAACCGCCAACTGTGGTTAACTATGCATCAGTTCCTAAACAGACAGACATGAAGAGTGGACTTCCTGAGATGAGGATGCACACACAAGGATAAAGACTGAAAAAGAGAATGGGAATGTGGCAACACAACAAAATGCTTGGGCAACTGGAACCTATTTTAGGGATGTGACACTAACTATAAGGAAAACTTAGAAAATCGTTTTAAGAAGATAGAACCAGGAAGTTTTGACATCTCAGGAAGCACAGGTTTCTCTGATAGATTAGCAACCACACAAGGTGAATAATCACTTATGTGAATTACCAGATGATTTAGATACATGGCAAGAAATGCCAATGTGTGGGAAGACGATGCAGCCTGGCAAAGTCTGAGGTAGAAAACAGCAGACGCAGAAAAAAAGAGCAGCAGAACAACAAAGGAAGAAAATGGAAAAGGAAGCACAGTGACTAACGAAGAAGGAACAAAACAAAATTGGTGTGAAACTTTCATAATAATTGTTCAGATGTCATAGTGCCAGCAGACATAGAGCTCCATAACCCAAGTAACATTTGTATGGATTTAAGAATATTTTCAGAATACAAACACACTGCTTAATTTCAATGCATTTATCAAGTGTCCAGGATAACAGGATTCTCCCAAAATTTCTTGAACTCTTACAAAAACTTTAAAGATTTATGAGACAATATTTTTTAACATGCTCCCAACATAATTTAGAGCTGTAGAAAACTAACATATACCAGTACTTCTACAAATGGGATATATCAATACCTTTTCAAAGTAGTGTTTCTAGCTAAACAAATTGGGGTAATAAAATAATTTTAAATGTTTTATTTATTTATTTATTATTTTTGTTGTTAATCCTCACCTGAGGATATTTTTCCATTGATTTTTAGAGAGAGTGGAAGAGAGACGGAAAGACAGAAACATCGATGTGAGAGAAACACATTGATTGGTTGCCTCCTGAATGAGCCCTGACCAGGGCCTGGGCCAGGGAGGAGCCTGCAACCTTTGGTCTGCAGGCTGATGCTCTATCCACTGAGCCAAACCGGCTAGGACTATAAAATAATTTTTAATGCTAAAGAAACCCACAATTGTTTGTACATTATGGCCTAACTACTTTATCTGGTACTCAAATAAAATTTTAAAAAATCAGTGATCTGGTCCAGGCTGAAGGAAAACTGCCATTCTGGAAATAACAAGAGAATAACTTAAAGGTTAATTTTGACTACACATGCTTTTTATCTTTTAAGCACACTACAGAACCTAACTCCCGCAAAACATGCAACTACACTGTAATTCAACAAGCATGTCTTGAGCATTTCCATGTAGAAGGAACTGCTAGGATCTATATTATACTGCACATTTAAAATTAACAACTTAATCTCAATCCCATGAGGTCTGAAGTGAGACACAGCAAGAGGTCACCACAATAAGCTGCTGTACTTTTTTATGGATCCTATTATGTAACAAAGATTAGAATGCACTCTCACCCAGATCATCTACCAGAGGGTCTCAATTACCAGATCAACTACCGGAGGGTCTCTACGAGATGCTACCCCATTGGCAGGGCTGGTCAGGAAGGAGAAAGCAAGGACGTATCTTAGTAGGATATGAATATTTCTAATATCTGCAATCTGACAACATTCTATTTCGGAAGCACAGATCCCATGTCAAACGTACCTGTTTTTGTGAAGCGTTTCATTCAGCACAAGGTCTTCATAGCGCTGTCGGGCAAAGTTGCCCCCAAAACCCAAAAAGGTGGTGACGTAAACCCTATATACATGTTCGGTGTGATGCACATCACAGCCCAGGTTGAATTCAGCCAGCAGGATCTTCGCAGCCTCTTCCTGTAATACAATGAAAAGGGGAAAAGGGAATTTTAGTTTAGGTTGATTTCTAGAAAGCTATGACATTGCTATACATCAGGCTTCATTTGATATGACTATTTAAAATATCTTGTAACATTCTTTCATCCTCATAGCATTATTTTAAACAAAAACATAAAGTGACAAGACTGTATAAAAAAGAACAGATCAGGGAGGCTAAATACCAAGTTAGAGACTAAAACACAATTTGTAGTTATATAGAAGGTAGAAATACTACAGATGTCATTATCTTGCACGTACTTTTCTCATTTTCCAATTCTCTAAAATGGGAATGTAGTGTTTTCATAATTAGAAAAAAATCCTTTGAAAAAAATAAATTTAAGGAATTTGGGAAATCATCATGAGATGTATTCTATGGCCTTTTCTGAAACTATTCAAGAAGTCCTAATGTTCCCTGTGACATTGGAATTGGGAAAGTTCAATTTTATTGTACCTCCATTGAAAAGGTGCTCTATCTATCTATGACTAATAATGAATATGAAGTTTCATTTGGTTGCATAGTTTTGTGAATGTGCACAATTTTGTGAATTGTATAAAAAATACATTAGGCATTTAAGATTAAGATTTATTTTTATTTTATTTTTATATTTTCATTGATTTCAGAGAGGAAGAGAGAGCAAGAGATAGAAACATTAATGAAGAGAATCATTGATCAGCTGCCTCCTGCACGCCCCCTACTGGGGATCAAGTCCACAACCCAGGCATGTGCCCTGACTGGGAATGGAACCAGTGACCTCTTGGTGCATGGGACAATGCTCAACCACTGACCCACACTGGCCAGGGCTCAAAGTACATTCTTTACATTCTAGTCAGGTAAGAAATATAAGAATGAAATCATTGGTAATAAAAGATCATTTGGTAGTCATTTAATGAAGAAGGGAATAAATTTAATGAACAAGTATGTACCGAACACTGTGCTCTGGGATGTATATGCATTATCATGATTAACTCTAAGGCAACTTTAGGAGACAGGCAGTATACTTATAATTGCTAAAATGTATTAAACACTTATTATATGGTTGCCAGTCTGCTTAGTGCTTTACACTCATGGATGTATTTCATCCTCACAACTTTATGAAGTAGATACTACTGTTGTTCCCTTCCTATATATTAGGAAACTAAGGCTCAGAGAAAGAACATAAGCTCGCAAGTCTCTGAACAAATATTTGTACCAAATATCTGGTACAAATCCAAAGACAGTGCTCTTCTTTTTTAAATCCGAAGACAGTGCTCTTCTTTTTTAAATCCAAAGACAGTGCTCTTCTTTTTTAAATACTGACATTCCCAGTGACTTTCCCTAAAAGGTAAAATACCTGTTTTGGAGGAAGGACTGAGGTTGAGGTAGGAACTTCATAAGCAATTTGGAGAGAGGCTCCTCCCATATCCAGTATTCCTACTGTCCTTCTGCGTCCTGCTGCCAATTCCTGCGGGGCTTCAGCATCTGATTCTAAAACAAACAAGGGGACAGTTGGGGCGCACATGACAGGTAGCTAATCCATGTTTCTCTCTCTCTCTCTCTCTCTCTCTCTCTCTCTCTCTCTCTCTCATAGCTAATCCATGTCTCTCTCTCCCTCCCTCCCTCCCTCCCTCCCTCCCTCCTTTCCTCTCTCAAATCAATAAAAAACATAACCTCGGATGAGGCCCACAAGGGCAAATATATCCTCCTCCCATCTTAACTCATGTAATAAAGGTGTTTATTGTTCTAAAATAATCCAATAGGAAAAAAAACTTGTGTTGTATGGAGGGAGTGTGGGGACAGAAATGGCAAAATGTTAGTAAGTGTTGAGTCTGGGTAACAGATTCATAGAGGTTCATTCATTTCATTATTTAATCTACTTCTGTGATAGTTTGAAACTTTCCATATTAAAAAGTTAAAAGAGGGGGAGAGACCAAGATGGCGGCATAGGTAAACCCCGGAGACTGCTGCCGCAAACAACCACTTCAAAAATACAACTAAAAGACAGAACGGACATCCCCCAGAACCACAGGAAGGCTGGCTGAGGAGAGACTCTTCAACTAGAAGGAAAAATAACAGCACACCGAGGCTCAGAGGAGGCGCAGCGTGGAAAATACTCAGGTGTGGAGGTGCGCGCGCAAAGCGGGCTGGTGGCTGAGAGCGCGGTTGTCGTTTTCGGTCAGGGGGGAGGCTCAGACTCTGAGTTCCAGATACGGGCGAATCGCTGGGGACTCGGACTCAAACGGGAGAAGCGGGAGTGTCTGGCATCTGTTGGAAGGCAGCTTTCTCTCCGAGGTTTGCAGCGGTTCCTGGGGTTCTGAGAAGCAGAGCCTCTGGGAACGGGACTGAGGGCAGCCATAACCGCTCCCTCCCCCCGCCCTGCCCTGTTGATCCCGCCCCGCCCAAGCCCTGCGCAGAGCCATTTGCCGGATCGCCTCAGGCAAAGGCTAGATTAGCCCCTCCCCAGAGGACAGAAGTTTTCCGCGGCCGACACAGCTGATTCACACAGCCAGTCGGCCTGGTGGTCAAATCCCTCTAGTATTAACTACAACAATCAAGGCTCAACTAGAACAAGACTGCGCACAAAGACCACTAGGGGGTGCACCAAGAAAGCATAAAAAATGCGGAGACAAAAAACATGACAGAAATGGAGGATATAGAGCTAAAAATCGCAATTCTGAGGGCTTGCAAAAATGTGCTAGAAGCTGTCAATAAACTTGAGGAGAGAGTCACGAAAACTAATGAGACCCTCGATGCTATGATAAAGAACCAACTAGAAATTAAGCATACATGGACTGAAATAAAGAATATTATACAGACACCCAATAGCAGACCAGAGGAGCGCAAGAATCAAGTCAAAGATTTGAAATGCGAAGAAGCAAAAAACACCCAACCGGAAAAGCAAAATGAAAAAAGAATCCGAATATACGAAGATAGTGTAAGGAGCCTCTGGGACAGCTTCAAGCGTACAAACATCAGAATAATAGGGGTGCCAGAAGATGAGAGACAGCAAGATATTGAAAACCTATTTGACGAAATAATGGCAGAAAGCTTCCCCCACCTGGTGAAAGAAATGGACTTACAGGTCCAAGAAGCGCAGAGAACCCCAAACAAAAGGAATCCAAAGAGGACCACACCAAGACACATCATAATTAAAATGCCAAGAGCAAAAGACAAAGAGAGAATCTTAAAAGCAGCAAGAGAAAGAGTCGCAATTACCTACAAGGGAATACCCATACGACTGTCAGCTGATTTCTCAACAGAAACTTTGCAGGCCAGAAGGGAATGGCAAGAAATATTCAAAGTGCTGAATACCAAGAACCTACAACCAAGAATACTTTATCCAGCAAAGCTATCATTCAGAATTGAAGGTCAGATAAAGAGCTTCACAGATAAGGAAAAGCTAAAGGAGTTCATCACCACTAAACCAGTATTATACGAAATGCTGAAAGGTATCCTTTAAGAGGAGGAAGAAGAAAAAGGTAAAGATACAAATTGTGAACAACAAACATGCATCTATCAACAAGTGAATCTAAGAATCAAGTGAATAAATAATCTGATTTACAGAATGAACTGGTGATTATAATGAATCAGGGACATAGAAAGGGAATGGACTGACTATTCTTGGCGGGGAAAGGGGAATGGGAGATGCGGGAAGAAACTGGACAAAAATCGTGCACCTATGGACGAGGACAGTGGGTGGGGAGTGAGGGCGGAGGGTGGGGCGGGAACTGGGAGGAGGGGAGTTATGAGGGGGGAAAAAAAGAGGAACAAATGTAACCTGAACAATAAAGATTTAATTAAAAAAAAAAAAGTTAAAAGAAATAAAAGAAAGCAAATTAGGCTGGAAAATGAAGCAATTTAAGTTTTTTGGTTTTTTTTTATATGTATTTTTTTTGCAATTTAAGTTTTAAAAAAAGAAAAACAACCCAACATTAGTGCTTATATGCTACTGGTAGGGTATGATTTAAACCTTCAGTCCTACTTAAAGAACTTCATAAGAAAACATTACTCACCATCCACATGGTCGAATCTTCCCAAAACAAAGTTGATTCCAATCCATGCATAAACCCCTAGGAGAGAAAGAGAAAAGCCCTCGTTTAGTTCTCGAATGCTACAGCATGCATGCACCTCTCTCTCGCAGGGCTGCTCTATTCTCCTTTTCTTGGAAAAAGAGTGCTAGTAGTATTTTACTCTACACTCTCAATGTATTAATGTAAAATCTTTTATCTTGTGATGCTTTTCCTTTTAAAACCATTTGCATTTTCTCAATTTCCTACAATGAATAGGAATTATTGTGTAGAAACAAACATTACACAAAGTAAATCTTGGAGTTCTGGTTCTGGACAAGATAGAGTAAGCACATTCCACCAGCCTCCCCACTGAATACAAATATAAACTCTGGAGAGAATGTCGGGGGCAGCTTTCTGAGAAGTCTGAAAGAAATGCCAGTAGACACACTGGGACAGAGATCAGAATTTAAAGAAGCACCAAACCAGTCATGAGCGTCCCATTTTTTTCTCTTACATTGCCTGGCCTGGACTCACAGGCAGCTTGATTGAAACACGAAGTACACGCCAGTGTGGACAGAAAGAACTTTAAGTCCTTGCTTTCTGTTCTGAGGAGCAGGAGAGGGGACTCCAAAGGTTTAGGGAGAGTGGGGAAAATCCCTTGCTTTTTTTCCTTAATTTTGTTCTCTCCCACCGGGCAATCCTTCGGCAGCAGAGGTGACTATTGGGCAGGTTCCTAAAACTGCGAGGGATGTGAGTCCTTTTTGATCAAAGTAACTGTAGCCTTAAGAGTTGCAGCAAATCCCTATTGCTTATTTCTTCCCCTCTGCCCTCCACCACTTGGCCCTGGATGCAGACACATCATGGGAATGCATGGCAGAGCGGACAAATTAAAACTCTAGCTTTCTAACCGGAGGACCATGACAGTGAGCCCTGGGGAAATGGAAAGTGTTGGGGAGATCGTGGAGAGAAGAAATAAAGTGGTGAACTCCTGGGCTCACCTCCAAGCTACACATGCATGGATCTGACTCTAAACAATATATCAAAGGTGTTGAGAACTGAGGTAGGGGCTAGACAACCAATTTGTATGGGCTAAGCCCAGGCTATGGATTGGCCAACGCCTGGCACATGCATGGGACAAATTCAATAACAGTGCCATGGCTTTGAAAATGAACCAATAGAATCACAGCCCACAGAAGGCAGGTCAGACCTTGAGGCCAGAACCAAGCTAGGTAAACTATCTGCTCAAACAAACATCAATATTCTTCTTACGAGTGAAACAAGACCCAGAGTCTCATAATGTAATATTCAAAATGCCCAGGATATAATATAAAATTACTTGGCATACAAAGAACTAGGAAAATCTCAACTCATAAGGGAAAAGATGGTCAAAAGATGCCAACCCTGATATGACAGAGACGTTAGAATTATCAGACAAAGATATTAAAACAGCTACATAACAAAGAAATAAAATCAGTCTTATAATGAATGGAAAGGCAGAATGTCTCAACAAAGAAACAGAAAAAGAGCCAAATGAAAATTTTAGGGCTGAAAAACGCAATGTTGAAATTGAAAAAGGTAAATCTTTTCCCTTATGTAGACGGCAACTAGAAGTCTTTTTCAAGAAATGAAATATAATTCATCATATCATATAGGCCACAGTGAGAACACACATTCAACTCCACCTCAAAACTACAAAGCCAATAGTGTGGGTTTTTAGGAAGCATCTATACTGCATTGTAAGTGTAAAAAAGGGAGAGCCCTTAACAAAAAAGTAACTCATCTTGATCAGTGCCTGAGATTAAAGTTTCCCCTTACTTTTAAACTCATAATTTGCTTTACATTCGAATTTGGCAAACTTAGTACAACCCTTAGGTGTATGTATGTTTTCAAAACTACTAATAGGTAACCAAAGATCCATTTGGAATCACCATTAAATACTAATACATTCTTATAAACATAGTCCTTAGCACAAAGTTAAAAACGATATAAATTTATGACTTCTAGAGGGCAGCATTCTAAAGCAAATACCAATGCATAGTATGCAAATAAACTAGATAGCATAATCAAGAAAAGTTTTGTCAGAAAAATAAAAATCAGATATATAAAATAATCCTAAACACCCGTTAGAGAGACTAGGTCATGGTTGGCTGGGAGGTGGACCAGCGTGCCCCTCAGGGCCCAATACCTTCTTGCTTCCCAGAGATCACTTCTGCCTGAGACCGTGAAAAGAGGAAGTCAAACTCCAGTGGTAAATCTTTCACTAGGTCAGCCAGGATAGCCAACTGCTTCCTGTAAGAGAGAACAAAAAGTTCAAAAAGTAATTGTTAAATTCTCTTCTCACAAACAGTCTCATCTTGACCTTCCTCATAGCCTTGTTATGACCTCATCCACCCCATCCCTTGTCAGGCCTGCTTTTCTATGGTAGCTCCTTTGATTCCAAAGGTTTCAACTGCCTCCAAAATATAGCCTCTGACTTAAAAGGCAATAGTAATACATTTTCTTTATATAATGTTACAAGTCAGAGTGACGATGAGACTATGGTTCTATGCCTCTCACAGGCTACATAAACCGCAGGAAGGTGAAGTACAGTTTTGCAATCTATAAAATAGCTATAATTACATGACTCCTAACTACTATGAAAGAAAGCTGCTACACCTCGGAGCACAGTCTCAGAAACAATGCCTCACTTCTCCACAGAAGCAGCACTGTCAGGCCACAGGTTTTTACATAATCCTGCACATAAGCTTACAATAAACTTTTAATCTCCTTTTCTATATTTCATGGTTGAATTATTTTTCTTTATAAAATCTTATCATTTGAGAACCCCAAATCAGGATCAAAATCCAAAGATTGTAACAACTTGGGATTAACATTTGAAGCCTAGTATCCATAGGGTAGTTTTTTCCTCTACAGTGTTATATCATCATGTTATCAGACAAAGAGCAAAGAAACAAAGCTAGAAGTAATAATAAGAATCTAGAGAAAAATGTTGGTTAAAAATAAGACCAATGCCCTGACCGGTCTGGCTCAGTGGATAGAGCGTCGGCCTGTGGACTGAAGGTCCCAGGTTCGATTCCGGTCAAGGGCATGTACCTTGGTTGCGGGCATATCCCCACTGGGCGGGGTGCAGGAGGCAGCTGATCGATGTTTCTCTCCCATCGATGTTTCTAACTCTCTACCCCTCTCCCTTCCTCTCTGTAAAAAAATCAATGAAATATATTTTTTAAAAAAATAAGACCAATTATTTTGTATTTTTAAAATTACTCATTACAAAAATATTCTATTGGCTCAGATAGTTGTCAGCATGACTTAGTAAAGTATGTTGTTAGCACTTCAAAGCGAAGAATTTAATGTAATAATCTTCCAATATAATGTCAAGTATAGTTTCTAAAAAAAATTCATTGTTATACATATAAAACTCATGCAACATGGATTTCACATTGGGAACAGGAGGTGCTATTTTACTCTCCCTATTGGTTATGCTTCTTAACTACCCAACGAAGAGGGCTTGCTTGTTTTAGTCATGATATGGAAGAAGGGGCACCAACATACACTGCTGTTTGGAATGAAAATTACTGGTACAACCTTTCTAATGGGCAATCCAGAACTACTTATCAAAAATTTTAATGTCCTTAGTCTTTGCCCCACCTATTACACTTTTGGAAATTTATTGCAAGGACATCATCAAATAAAAATACAAAGAGGAAAAATACTGCAGCATTATTTATAACAATGAAAAATTGGAAGTAGCCTAAATTACATCAATAGGAATTGGTTAAATTATTTACAGTACATCCACACAATATAATACTATACAGATTTTAAAAGAAATGAGGTCAATTTATATCTACATGTATTGACATGAAAATCTGTCCAATATATTTTGAATTGTAATGGGTTACAAAACAACATATGCTATGATTCCAATTTATATTAAAAAACAAAACACTAACTTTCATTTTCTAAGTTGTTTTTTTAAAAAACGTTTAATGGCTAAATGTTAACAACTGTTGAAGCTGGGTTAATGGGGATTCATTATACTGTTCTCTCTACTTTTATATATGTTTGAAATTTCCCATAATAAAAAAGGTTTTTTTTCCCCTTAAATATCACCTTGTATTAGCTTTATAATTTTTAAAAGGCTTTTTTTATTACAAAATAAAAGGTTGGTGAAACAGTCTACTAGTCCAGGCCTTTGTCAAAAAAATAAAACCTAGTGCCAATAAATTCAAAATACAGTCCAGCTGATTTAAATCCATTTTGAATACTGCTTACAAATGCTAACAAATTAGTAAAACATCGTTTATACAAAACAGGTTTTTGCAGTGGTAGTTACACTTATGTCAATAACTACAGTTGCTTTAGAGGTAGCAATGACTTCATAACCCAGGATACAGTTAGGCATTATTAAAAGAGGTGATCAGAAAAAAAGTTAAAAGAAAAGGCAAGTTCTTTAAAAATTCTTAAGATAAAATAGATATTACTGTTCAGAGCTTCCACGCTGACAGTTAACATTTAGACAAATGAAGTAAAACAACATAGTGGGTTTGCTGGGACAGACTTTTTTGACAGAGTGCCAGGAGATGAGGCCATCCTCTCCTTTGCTCCAGACACACAAAACGTGGCCAAACCATCGCCCTGCTGGTTGGCTAATGTTTTCCCTCCAAGTCAGTTTTCCTCTGGCCCTCCTACCTGCTCCTTCGAGGTGAGACATAAATAAGGCTATTCACAGACTTGTGATGTGGCACTACTGTGTTATCTAGGCCAGCGGTCGCCAACCGGTGGTCCGCGGGCCACTGGTGGTCTGTGAGGTCCGCAAGGTTGGCGACCGCTGATCTATACTCTTCCCTGGGTTTCTAAAATTTTGAACAATGTAAATATTACTTATGTCAAAAACAAAAATTCTAAATTGCATGCACAGTATGATTGCAACTTTGTAGAAATTACATACAGAGAGAAAGGGAATGTGACAAAATGAAACAGTTTGATAGTGTAGTACGATTTTAAGTGTTTTGTTTTTTTGTTTTCTGTTTTTTTACTTTTAAGATTTCCTTTAATGATGTACGATTGCAGCTATAATACTTAAAGTTTGGTTTTAAAAATAAGTTTAAAAAAGAAAATTTTTTTAAAGACCAAGATAGATGGGAAAATAAGGAGCTAGAAGGCCTCCCAAGTTGATGAATGGCTGTCTAAAATTATCTGCTTCTTGACAGCAAACCAGATAGTAAACCAGTAGCTGCATGTCTCAACAGAAGGAAACAGTCCACTGAAAGAAGCGCTGACATATGTTATATTGTCTGGCATGTCTGGCATAAGCAGCATGCAGCCTTAAATGTATAGCTGACGTTTCATTGTTGGCCAAGTATACAAAATGAAACTGTGAAAAAGGGAACTGCTGTTTACCAAGAAAAAATGCCTGATGCCTGTGAGATGATGAACATTCTAGAAGGATGAATTCTAAGTTAAGGGAGCTCACTCCCATCCCATGATCATATATCTGTGGAGGGACCAGGGAGGTGGTCGAAGGGGAGACATCACAAAGAGGGATCTGGCCCAAGTATAGCCACTGCCTCTTCCTCTTCCTCCTCCTCTTCCAGTGAGGGAAGAGGGATCAGATAGCAAGATGCCAGGCCTAACTGCCATGGTCAAGTGGAAAAGACTTATCTGGCTGGGCTTGAAAAGACTGGTCAGTGTAGCAATGAAGCCTGAGCTTTGCATGTAGCACCAACTATCACCAGGGAGCCAGGCACAGTTACACATAAAGCAGCACTCCTACCATCCGACTAGCCCCCAGGTACCCGGTCCCTCGGGTGACCTTCCTACTACCGTTCTGTTACTATGCTCCCCTTCTGGGTGCCTCATGATCCAAACTGAACACCATCACCACTGCTCCAAACCCTCAATCAAAACTAAGAATCATTACAGCCATCTCAGATAGATATGGATCCCAAAGAAGCAAATGACATAAAGGTGTGAACAACTTCCTGTGAAATCATTGCGTGCAGGGGTAGATCTGCCCTATTTTTGAGCACGGAGTCTTTTAGTGCCACCTGTCAACTCTGTGGTGAATCCACATCCCACCTTGAGACCAGGAAACCACAGGGACACGCCTGGAATCAGCCTCTCCTCTCTCCTGCCACCTATTTCCGTGTTTCTCAGCCCCTGCATCTCACCTCTCAGGAAGAAGCCTCATGCCCGCGGTGCACAGAATGTAGAGGGGGGTCTCCTTGTGCTTCTTCACAGGCACATGAGCAGCAGCAAAGCTCAGCAGAGGACGAAGGTAATCGCTGGCATGTTCAGGAGTGTCTGCCATTGCAGAGATTCCTTCAGAAATAGAAAATACTTTCTTTAAAAAGCAGATCACATGCACTCAGAAGCGCTCAGAAACTGATTCCCCACAGGTTCTGCTTAAGGTCCTAAACTTTTATTTAATTGAGGGAGGGAGGCAATGAATGAGATATACCTCCCATTATCCAGACTCCCAAGAGAAAAGGATATCTCTTCTCTCCTCTCCCAAGTCTGTAACAGATAAGAGAGATTGACAACAAATACATTCCGGTTAGTACCTGGCTTGATTTTTTTAACCACCGGTTGGCTGTTGCGGTCTCTCATCTGTTTGATGTCCAGCAAATCATGGGGGTTCCCATTATGTCTTGGCCAAAAATAAACAAAAATCCGGGAGCCACTGCTGCCACAGTCCACGACAAGTCCGTAATTTAGATTTGGGTCTTCAGTATCAGTAGCTTCAAGCTCCCCTACTCGAGCCAAATACCTAAGCCGGGCAAAAAGACAGCTCAGTGTGAAGAAGCCAGGTCCACAAAAGGCACCACCATTTAATTCATTGTTCATGAATCTTCATCAAACGTCTACATATGCCAGGTACATAGGGCTATGGGTCCTAACAAAGGAGTGAAGCAATAGTGACCATATGTCCTGATGTATACGAGGCAACTGCTGGTCTGTTTGCCTAGAGACCAATGAAGTTAGATAACTAAAAGACTCCTCCATGTTTGGGGGCAGTTCTGAAACTGGTTGTGGCAAGCTCTACAGAGCATTAAAGAGCTCCTAGGCCCAGGTAAGTACCTGGTTTTTGTTGTTATAAGCCACTAACTTCTGCGGCGGTTTGTTAGACACACAAAATAACTAAAATAATTCTAATAATTTCTATCCTTTCTGTATATAAACATAAACACACTATAGAATGATGTATCACTTGACATGACATGTGTTTTCTGATTTTTATTTTTATTTACTTTTAGAGAGAGAGGAAGGAAAAGGGGGGGAGAGAGGGAGGGAGAGAGAGAGAGATCAATGTGAGAGAAAACATCAATTGGCTGCCTCCTGCACACCCAGTACCGGGGATTGAGCCTACAACCCAGGCATGTGCCCTGACCGGGAATTGAACCAGCAAACTTTTGGTGCCTGGGACAACGCCCAATCAACTGAGCTACACTAGCCAGGGCAGGGTGGTGATATTTTTTTATGGGGCTTTTTGCTTTGCATTTTAAGTTGCTACAATTAAAAAATAAATAAATAAATTGCCACAATTACATGAATAAAAAATGTATTTCATAAAAATAATAATTGTTCTTTTCTACAATCTCTTAAATGTTTTGTAGCTATAAAAAGAATGTTCATAAAATATGTAGCACAGGATATAAAGAAGAAGAAGAAAATGCCTGTGTGCCTAACACCCAGATTAAAAATAAAACATTACACTGTAAAACAATAAAAGCTTCTAGGCCCTAAGACGGTACTTTGTGTTGAGATTTTCTTAGATTCTCATCCCAAGACATCTGACTGAGAGCAGGAAGATGAAACCAGTAAGAGATATTACCAGCAACACCCGGGTTTGAGTCTCAGCGACAGCACTGGCCATGCTGCGTGACCTCAGCAAGTTAATGAACTTCTCTCAGACTGTCTCCTCATCTGCAAAATGCGGCAGGGGAGTCTCCACCCTCCAAAGAGGCAGGCATGGGGAGCAGTTAGCACAGTGCTGCGCTGCCGCTGCCACTGCTCTTATCACATAACATTGGGAGAGCAAAGAACAGAAGACTCTGGAGCAAGGGGCTGAGAAATCCAGAAAGAAAAGACGGTTAAGAGTTGGTGAATACTTATGAGCACTGAGGCTAAAAAATATCAAGTTCCCTTAGAGCCTGAGGGTCTGAAAAGGACAAATATTGCTGCCTCCTCAAAAGTTTCACTTGAAAAGGAGCCACATGAGAATGGTTTTTAGCTTATTAGTCAGTAAAGGATTACTATTCTTGGTGCTAAGAATATATACTGTGTGGTAGATTAAAATTTTGTCTCGGAAGCCTTTTAAATTTGAATGGGCATCTTTAAAAAAAAAAAGATTCAACATTACAAATATAAAAGAGGCGTATGCAAATGAGGAACCTTAAAAATGGAGGTATAATTAGCTTCATAAAAGTGTAGGTATCATTAGCTTTGTAGTAAATCCACCTATGATCAGAACACTAAGCCACATGTCATGCCGCTCAGAACAATCTAGACTGTGTTTACCGGTGATTTCATATTGCTATATAGACCACAAATCCTTACTTTGGACAAAAAAAGAAAAGTTGTTAAAAAAGAACATGTAGCCCTGGCTGGTGTTGCTCAATTGGTTGGGTGTCATACCATACACTGAAAGGTTGCCGGTTCAATTCCTGGTCAGGGCACATATCTAGGTTGTGGGTTCGATCCCAGTCCTGGCACACACAAGAGGCAACTGATCAATATTTCTCTCTCACATCAATGTCTCTTCCTCTCTCCCTTTCTCTCTCTCTCCCTTCCTGTCTAAAATAAATTTTTAAAAAATATCCTTGGGTGAGGATTAAAAAAGAAGAACATGAAGAAAACCGTTCTAAAACCAAAAAAGTAGAGCTGAGTACCTTTCCTATTCTACAATGCAAAATGCATTTTTTTAAAAAGAGAAGAGCCCTAGCCGGTTTGCTCAGTGGGTAGAGCACAGAGCATCGGCCTGCGGACCAAAGGGTCCTAGGTTCGATTCGGTCAAGGGCACGGACCTTGATTGCAGGCTCCTCCCTGGCTCGGGCCCTGGTCGGGCTCAAGCAGGAGGCAACCAATCGATGTCTCTCACATTGATGTTTCTCTCTGTCTCTCCCTCTCTCTCTTCCATTCTCCCTAAAAATCAATGGAAAAATATCCTCCGGTTAACAAAAAAAAAAAAAGAGAGAGAGAGAAGAAGATACAGTTAAGCTTCAATATAATGTTGTAAATTATTGCATAGTATAGAGTCAGGTAGAACTTTTCTCTGGATTTGATATGAGAGCAAGTTATGGGAAATGAAACAGGTGGTAAAAATCTGTTACACACTGGAAAGTTCATAGTCCTAAAGATTCCATTTCACCACATTCTTTCCCATGCTAATCAAATTACTGGGCTGAACTGGGCTCATGATCTACCAATAAACTCGGAACAGCTCACATCTATCACATGAAGGCTGGGCAGCGGTCTGGGTTCATTACAGAACTCTTGCAAATACTGACCTCGAAAGATACCACAGATAGAAAACAGGCAAGATAATTCATTTCCTATCATAGCAACCCTTGTTGCTCCTGGCTGCTATTTTGCAACCGACCATTAAGTTAGCTGCAATGAGGAATCTAAAACCTTATCTAGGAACGTTTTATACTCCGTAACATTAAAATCCATTGGTTATCCAGCACTTTGAATGACTTTTACCCATGCATAATTTTGTCTCAGAGACTTCAAGGGTTAGTAAACACTTTGAGCACCAATGCTCTAATGTGACCTCTTTTTTCTGTCTTAACATCCATCTGCTTCTCTACCTGTTCATCCCCCTTCCTCTTCTTGACATAAGCTTCCCAGTTCTTAAGAAGCCTCCATTCCACAGTGGCTGATCCTCGTAGTGGCCACATGATCTGAAAAGGCCTCCATCTTCTGTTGTAAAACGTGGAGTGTCATTATTCCCCTTGAGAACTTGTATTGCAGTATGAACCCCTAAGACTCCTTTCACATATGTTGGCTCTACTTCTCCATTTCGGCTATCAGTTTCTCAAGAGTAGTTATCTTATACGCAGCACCTTGATATGATCACAGTGTCTCTCGCATTTCTCTGATATGTATCAATCAATGCTGATTAGTCTTGTCCTAGAGCTCACGATACAGAGCTATTGCTTTGTTACTAACTCCTGATGTCTTTGTATTGCTATACTCAAAATCAGTTGGTCTCCTTTTTAGAAAGTTTCAACGGCTTCCCAAAGCATCCTGTCATCTTCTTTGGTTCCTGTCAAGATAAACAACTTGAAGCTCTAATTTGGGTGCAATTCAGCTTTTCTTTCTCTTCCCTTAGGAGTCTACCTGTATGCAGAAAAATGTCCACTGATACTAGAACACAAGGGAGAAAGATAGGACCAGAGGCATTTAGGTTACACTTCCCATTTGAGTCTTTGATCGATGCTTCAGGCAATAGAAAACCTCCATTTTTCTCATCTTGCATATAAATAAGTAACTGAAGAACAATTTTCCTTTCTGGGAAGTAATATCACCTCTTTATGGAACTCTGGCATCTTATGACCTATAAGGCTTCTTACGCTTATCAAGCACCTGAAGGTCTTCCTCTGGCTAGGCTCCTGACATGGGTGGATGGATGGCTGGTCCTTTTTGGGATCTGCAGTCCTGGACTTAGTCATCATGGTCAATGACTTGCAATGGTGGACCCTCCTGCTTTTCTGATGCTGCACTAAGTTGATTCCTGAAGGGGAACTAAAGCCCAAGAGAAAAGTTCTAAAAGCCTTGGAATCCCTCACATCCACCTTCCCAGAGATCTGATTGACCATCACACACTTACCCCTCTCCCCCTCACACACGTATTTTCTCTCTGTTTGAGAAGCATGATTTCCCTCTGGTCACTGCTGAGTCAATGAAAAGAAAGCTACCCACATATACATCACCCAAGGTAGAATTGGAAGACAGTGGCTTTTCACTTCCATTAGCCTGAAAACATTAACAGCATTAGAGCACTAACTGACCAAACCAATACCTAGCTTACAAAAATCAAAACTAATTATACCACTTCTAGAGTTCAAATAGAACTCAGTAATGCGCCAAAGGTCAGTCAAAGTGGCCCTCATCAGCATGGGGCAACCAGCTCTTTGCTGAATGTCACATACTCTTCAATTCTGTTCAAGGATCAGAACCAAATATAATAACATTATAGCCAAAGTAGCTGTGCATGACTGATGCTAGTAATACATGCCCAGAAAAGCATCTTGTAAGGTTACTCTTTATCTCCTAACAAGAAACATTCATATGTTAAAGCTCTGCTTATAAATACTACAATGGACAAGTAAGAGAATAAATAAATAAATGTGAATAAGTGCCTTTAATCTCTGAATTGTTCTATTGTACATAAGAACACAACTTATCTGAATAGCCTAAAGTTAATAAATTTTTTTCTAACCAAAAATAATGCCTCTTTTGACTTGCTTTAAGCAGAATTGAAACTTCTTAGGAAGGCTCAATTTAGCTGTAAACCTAAAACTGCTCTTAAAAAAATAACATTTGTTAATAAAACAAAACAGCTCTGGATTCTATCCTTACTGACATCCCATTACTCTCTTCTAAATTTACTTTTCCCTAACTTCTAGTTCTAATGCAAACTCCTCCTTTCTCCTTTCAGAAGCACTGAGGGTGGGCACATAATGAAGAAAAAAAAAATGCAACTCCTCAGTTTTGAAACTACTGAGGGGGAAACCCACACACAGGCTTATAAAGTTCTGGGATGTTATCACCCAGAAGTGATAAGTTCCATGAATGGCTGAAATTTTTTGAATTAAAACATTTTTTCAATACAAAAATAAATTAAGATTTTTTTAAACATTAGCTACTTTCATACATATTAAAATACGTACAAAGATGCAATGTGTAACAGAGATTATAATTTCTAATTAAAGCAATGCATCATTTATCAAGACCACAGAATGAATTCAGTGTTCTTATGGGCATATTTTCTTGGTCAAGGTTTTCCAAACTTGCTCCCATGAAGGCACCAGTAAGTACAGTCAGTCCTCACTTAACATCATCGATACGTTCTTGGAAACTTGGATGACTTTAAGTAAAAGAATATGTAGCAAAACCAGTTGTACCATAGGCTAATTGATATAAACAAGAGTTAAGCTCCTATTGTTTCTGGCCACCAAAACATCACCAACTTCTAAATAAAGACCCAAAACACTTCTAATATTAAACACTGAAATAAATGTAAGCTATACATATATTTAAGAAAGATTCATAAAAACAAGTAAGATAATCATGCTCCAACCTGCTGATTCCAGTTCAGGGTCCCAGGTGGATTGAGTCCACCCAGGAGCTGAGGGCACAAGACGGGAGCCCACTTGGACAGGACATCCTTCCATCCAGGGTACAGTCACACACACCCACACTCACTCAGACTGGGACCATTTAGACCAGCGGTTGCCAACCTTTCGGATCTCACAGACCACCAGTGGTCCGCGGACCACCGGTTGGCAACCGCTGCTCCAAAGGTTTCCTTAGACATCCAATTCACCTCATGTGCACATCTTCGGGAGGTGGGAGGAAACCAAAGCACCCAGAGAAAACCCACACAGACATGGGCAGGACATGCAAACTACACACAGTGGCCCCAGCCAGGAATCAATTGTTTTTTTCTCATCAACATTGAACAAAACAATGTTACTTGAGGACCTGCTATTCACTCTTTGTGGAATATCACAAACACTGATATAGCCCTAGGTGGTATGGCTCAGTGGACAGAGTGTCGGCCTGTGGACTGAAGAGTCCCAAGTTCGATTCTGGTCAAGGGCACATGCCCAGGTTGCGGGCTCTATCCCCAGTAGGGGGCATGCAGGAGGCAACCAATGATTCTCTCTCATCATTGATGTTTCTCTCTCTCTCCCTCTCTCTTTCTCTCTCTCCCCCTTCCTCTCTGAAAAAAAAAATACACACACATACTATACACACACACACACACACACACACACACACACACACACACACACTCTAAAGGCCCAGTGCATGAAATTCATGCACGGGTAGGGTCCCAAGTCCTGGCCAGCGATCAGGGCCAATCGGGGCCTTCCAGCTCCTGGCAGGGCAGGGGCCTTCCTTCATTCCATACCGCCTCCTGGTGGTCAGCTCATGTCACAGCAAGTGAGCGAACTCCCGGTCTCCCGGTCAAACTCACGAGGGGACACTTTGCATATTAGCCTTTCATATATACGTGTGTATATATACATATATACACACATATATAATTCATTGTGTAAATTAGGAACATTTTAAGTAGGAAAAAATAAGACTATATGTATGTAATAAAAAAATCACAACCACAAACATTAGCTTAAAATTTTTTTATAAGCTGTTGAACTAAAGTGATATGTGTTGCCATCAATTCCTAGTTATTTGCTTAATGATTTTATCACCAGCTAGAGGTCACTTGTGCTTAAGCAGTAGCTGCTGCCGTAAAAAAAAAAAAAAAAAAAAAAAAAAAAGGAATTCTGGAAGGAAAATTTTAAAGATTTTTTTAAAATTTTTTTATTGATTTCAAAGAAGAAGGGAAGGGAGAGAGAGAAATAGAAACATCAATGATGAGACTGCCCCCTATTGGGAATTGAGCCGCAACACAGGCATGTGCCCTGCCTGGGAATCAAACCGTAACCACCTGGTTCATATATTATATTTTTTGCCAATGTGACAAAAAATAGGTATAATTTTGATTCATTCACACTAGACCAGTGGTTCTCAACCTTCCTAATGCCGCAACCCTTTAATACAGTTCCTCATGTTGTGGTGACCCCAACCATAAAATTATTTTCGTTGCTACTTCATAACTGTAATTTTGCTACTGTTATGAATCGTCATGTAAATATCTGATATGCAGGATGTATTTTCATTGTTACAAATTGAACATAATTAAAGCATAGTGATTAATCACTAAAAAAATATGTAATTATATATGTGTTTTCCGATGGTCTTAGGCGACCCCTGTGAAAGGGTCATTCTACCCCCAAAGGGATCGCGACCCAGAGGTTGAGAACCGCTGCACTGGACAGTTATTGTTGTGTTGGCTATTGTCATTTTTTTCATTTTAACAATCTAAGGGAAAAGAGATCAGTGCCCTTAAAAATTCTTACAGTGCCCGAGTAGGTGTGGCTCAGTTGGTTGGAGCACTGTCTCAGGCACTGAAGAGTTTGATTCCCAGTCAGGGCACATACCCAGGTTGCAGGTACCATCCCAGTTGGAGTACGTAAGGGAGGTAACAGATCAATGTTTCTCTCTCTCTCCCTTCCTCTCTATCTAAAAATCAATGAAAACACATCCACAGATGAGGATTAAAAAAAGAAAATTCTTGCAGCACACCAGTTGAAAATCACTACTTTAGAACAATGGTTCTCAACTCCAGCTGCACATTAGAGTCACCTTGAATATTTAAAATAAAAATAAAAACAATATATGGTGGCACTTATATGAAGTAAAACATATGGCAACAATAGCACAAAGGGCAAGGCCAAAAGGGCAGATTCTTACAATATGTGTAAAGTGGTATATTACTTGAAGGTAGACCATGATAAGTTAAAAATGTATACTATCAAGATTAAATCCTAAAGTAATCACTAAAAAAGTAAAAACAGAGTTATACGTAATAAGCCAACAAGAGACAAAACATTATATGCAGAGCCCATGGACACAGACAATAGTGTGGTGAAGGCCTGGAGTGGGGCAGGTGTGGGTGGAAAGGGCGTAGGAGGGAAAATGAGGGACATCTGTAATACTGTCAACAATAAAAATAAATTTTAAAAAGAGAGACAAAATGGAATAATACATACTCAAGTCAAAAGAAGGGAGAAAAAGAGGAAAAACAAACATAGAACAGATATGACAAGCAGAAAAGAAATAGCAAGATAGATTCAAACTTAAACATAATTGATAATCACATTAAATGTAAATGGCTTAAACGCCCCAAATAAAAAGCAGACACTGTCAGATAGGATAAAAAGCAAGACTCAGCTAAATGCTGCTACAAGAAGCCCACTTTAAGTATAAAAACTGAAATAGGCTAAAACCAAAAGAATGGAAAACCACCTGTCACGCTAACACTAATCAAAAGAAAGCTTAAGTATATTAATACCAGACCAGTAGATTTCATAGCAAAGAATATAATGAAGGATAAAGAGAGTCATTCAATAATAATAAAAAGGGTCAATGCATCAAGAGTACATAACAATCGTAAACATTTATGCACTAATAAGTTAGCCCACAAAAACAGGAAAATAGGAAAGATGCCTTTCAAGGTTAAAACACAGCATCATCATTCCTGAATCAAAACTGAAGATTGTCAAGATTGTTATGCAATAAGTGTCATGCAATTTTACTAACAAAAGTACAGTTTTCCCCAAAAGGGTCAAAGGTAGTCATGTGTTAAACAGCTTATCAAAATATTTATGACTTCAATGCAAAGCTGAGGAAAGTGATCTAAAGCTGACTCACCTTTCATATTGCCTATCTCGTGGTAATGAAGCACCCCAATGTCGAAAGTCCATGATTAACATAAGTAGAAGGAGGCAGGATATGAAGAAGAGTCCTAGGAATGCCACCCGCTGACGGGGAAATGGGCTCACTGTGGGCACAGTAAAGTACCAGGAGGCTGGGCAGAGGTAGGAAAAACTGATCCTGAAATGAGACAAACATGAGTAAGAAAAGTCTCTACAACTGAGTACTAAAATATAGTTTTTAAACTGGATTAAAGCCCTTCCGAATAAATGCAAAAATTCATGCCACCAGAAACTTAAATGTTCTTTGAGTCTCAAATTTTAGAAAAGGACCTATATGGTTCATGGTGCTTCTACTATATAAGTCAGAAAAGCTGTATCTGATCTTTTTCCAAGTCTGCACTTTGGGGTGCAATTCAAAGAATTAATCTTATTTTAATGAAAAGATCGAGTCTCCCTGAGCAACTTCATAACGTTGAAGAATCAGAGCACTACGACATTCCCACCAAAAATGCTGCCAAAAAATTGGGTAGTCAGGAAATGTATTGCACTGATTAAAAAATATTTTAATAGGTAATACATGCACACAGTAAAAAAAATCAAACAATTTATATATATAATGGAAAGTGAGTCTTTTGCCCTAATCCAACCATTTCCCTCTCAGAGGCAACCATTACTACCCAGTTTCTATGTATTTTTCCAGGGATATTCTATGTATACACAAGCATAGATACATATTATATATGGTAACATATCTGTGTGTGTGTGTGTGTGTGTGTGTATGCATCTCCATTTTGTTTTGTTTTACACCTTATATACTGTTCTGCATCTTTCCCCGCTTACTCTGTTTGACAACTGTCCCATATCCACAGATCCACATTAATCTTTTCTGAACGCTTCAGAGTATTATTACAATGGTTGGACAAGTGTATTCAACTGTGAAGTTCATTTTCTATACTGATTCAAAAGGACCTCAGTCTGTTTTCAAGGTTCATTACAAAATAAAAATCTTTTTTTAACCTAGTCTCACTCAAATGGAAATCTGAAAGAATATTACAGTCTAACCCTTTCTGAGCTGAGCAAGCACTGACCTGGGCCGAGGGTTAGGGGCTGGAAACTATTGTATCTGCCTTCAAAAGAATGAAACTTTGATCTTTGCAACCATGTGTCCCGATGCAAAGTCCAGATGCAGACCCAGGACGAGCTTCACTGTTAACAACCTCCCAGGACCCCTCAACCTGCCGGCCACCCCGCACCGAGCCCAGCTGAGAAGGAAGTGAGCAGCCTTACCTAGCCATGGGTTCCCCTCAGTGGTCCCAACGCCTGTCACCTCCTTTTCCTTTTGCCCGGAGAAGGTGGTCTCCTTGTCCCAGGCATCTCCTAAGCCTGCAGCCTGGGAAGAGTTGGATGGGTTTCAGGCTTACCTCCAGCAGTGCCCACGAGACCAGACCTCCAGGAGGTGGCCAGGCGCCCACCCACTCCCCGAGCTCCCATTCCAGACACGTCCGCTCGGGTTCTGGGGCCCGGCGGACCCTCCCCCGGCTCCCTGGGAGCGGGGCGTGCTCGAGGGCCAGCGGTGTCCTGGAGGAACCGGCAG
>NW_005371709.1:1061232-1061461 GCF_000412655.1 Myotis brandtii
CCTGCGCCGGCGGCGGCGCCACGTCCCCAAGGAAACCGCAGGGAGCCAATGACTGACAGGGGACCCACGGAAAGGGACCCGCCCTCCACCCGGCCAGAACCACCGGCGAACCAGCTCCATGGGCCGCACGTCCGTCCATCGGAATAGCCAATCCCCAAGAGTGTTCGGCCTCTAACGCCCGCCCCAGGATTCCGAGTGCGTCCAATCCGGAAGGGTGTCGTGCCGCGGC
>NW_005371709.1:1061586-1063010 GCF_000412655.1 Myotis brandtii
ACAGGTGAGCGGTGCGGGCGGCACCCGGACACCCGGCTCACTCCGCCTTCTGAGCAGCGGAAGGTCTCCGCCGGCTGCTTTCTCCGCGGCTGCTCCCAGGACAGAGCGGCCTCGCTGGGTGGGTGGCTCTCGGGGTGACTGCGACCCGTAGTTCATCCCTTGCCCACAACCTATTGGAGGTTTTGTGTCCACCAACCCTGCCCGGCAGAATGGCAGCTTTTCCACCTCAAACCTGTCCTATAGCCTCCCAAACGGATGCCTTGGCTGCGTTGTTTTGTCCCGCGAGAAAAACATATCAATTGGGGACAAGGACGTCTACACCGAGGCGCTTATACCCATTCATTCAACATTAATTGATTGTCTGCTGTGTGCCAGACATGAGCCAAAACGTAATGTTTCCTTAATGCGGTTTTTCTTTCTTGTTTACACAGCCGTTCCATTTCCAGGAGGGAGCCGCTCCGAAAGGATAAAGTCCAAGTCCTTACGAACGTGGCACAGGCATGGCCGTCCACGACCCGCCCGTGCAGCATCTCCGCTGGTCCTTACCTCCCTTAATGGGCTCCAGCAGCACCTCTGTGGGGTCTGCCCTCTCGGGTATTGCTCCTTCTGCCTCCCCACCCCTGCAGCTGCCTTGAATGTCCTTCCCTGACTTTTAGCAGGCCAGCTAGCCTCACCTCTTGTAAAAGCCTTACTTGACCTACACCCCGTTTATATGTGCCTATTGTTTCGCTTACTACATGGAATTGCAATTATATGTATGTGTCTGCCCTAACTGGTTTGGCTCAGTGGATAGAGCGTCGGCCTGCAGACTGAAGGGTCCCAGGCTCGATTCTGGTCAAGGGCATGTACCTTGGTTGCGGGCACATCCCCAGTAGCGGGTGTGCAGGAGGCAGCTGGTCAATGTTTCTCTCTCATCGATGTTTCTGACCCTCTATCCCTCTCCCTTCCTCTCTGTAAAAAATCATATATATATATATATATGAATGAGAGCTATGTACAACAGACCTGGATCTAACCAACCTCGGCAACTATAAACATATATATAATTATATATCTGTCCAAATGGACAGAATATCCTTGAGGGCAGGGAATGTGTGCTTCCACTTCAATGTTGGGCACTGCCTGGCACATAAAATACACTTAATATATGATATATAAGTGAACGAATAACTGGAATTAAATGAAGACAACCCAAATGAGAACAAAAAGAGGCTATTTATTCCATGTCTGCTATAACAAGGCAGTCAGCCACCATCATTTGTGTCTGGCAGAGACTCAAAGGGTGTCAGGGGAGTAGGAAGCTATAAGTAAAAGAAAAATGAGGGTGGGGGTTTAGGTTTCATGTATGCTCTGACTTGAGAGTATTAGCATGAGGAAGCTGGAGGCAGACTAACCAGAAGCAGGGCACCTTATGTAATGGTGTT
>NW_005371709.1:1063052-1070800 GCF_000412655.1 Myotis brandtii
CTCCTGAGTTGGAGGGGGGAGGGGAAAAAATAGGGAAGCAGACAGCCATTGATCAGTCAACAGTTCCGGGCTGATTGCAGCAGAGGTTGTGGGTCAGAGTTCTAATTGTGATATACTAGTATAGTCTGGCAGTTGTCCAGTTTGTATATTCAGTATCATGATTATAGTTGGCCCTTGAACAACATGGATTTGACCTACACAGGTCCACTTATACATGGATTTTTTTTCAATAAATATATACAGTGCTATAAATGTATTTTCCTTATAGTTTGTTAAGTAACATTTTCTTTCCTCTAGCTAGTTTACTATAAGAATACAGTATATAATACACATATAAAAATGTGTTAATGGACTATTTATGTTATCTGTAAGGCTTCTGGTCAACAGTAAGCTATTAGTAGGTAAGTTTTGAGGGAGTCAAAAGTTATATGCGAATTTTCAACTGCACAGGGTTGAAAATCCCTTGTTGTTCAAGGATCAACTGTATAGTTTTTTTTCCCTCTATTACCCTCCCAACCTAATTGGCTTCCTAACTTACCTTTCTCCCTTGATTCTCAGTTTCAGTGTTCTTTTTTGTCCCTCAATCCCTATTCTTTTTCAAGTATTATAGTTTATCTGGACCCCCTGAAACCACATTGAGTAAAATAGTTGTATAAAGTTAAGATTAACCACAAAATTATATAAATATCAGGTATTTTTTTTATTCTAGAGCCCAGTTCAGTGCCTGGAACAAGATAGACATGGAAAAAAACTCAACAAATGTTTTGGATTCTTTTTATTATTATTGAAGTTGCCTTCCAACTGTGCAGTTCTAAATCTAATTTATGTATATTTCAAACTCTAGTATTCCACCAACTCTAGTGTTTTTGAATGGAAACAGAATTTCTATTTATGCTTTAAACAGTACTTAATTCATATGGTTTATGAACTATATTAACTTAGAACTTGAAGTTGAATTGAAACAGCTTCTAATTTACATTCACATCTACTATTATAAAACAGAAACCAAACCTGCATTTTAAGTATTTATTTATTTTTAATTTTTTGTTAATCTTCACCTAAGGATATTTTCCTATTGATCTTTTAGAGAGAGTGGAAGAGAGAGGAAAAGACAGAGAGATACATCAATGTGAGAGAAACGCATGGATTGGTTGCCTTCTGCACGTGCCAGAACCAGGGTCTGGGCGGAGGAGGAGCCTTTGGTCCCCAGGCCGACACTCTATCCACTGAGCCAAATCGGCCAGGGCCAAACCTGCATTTTAATCCCAACTCTTTCTCCTTTTCTTTGTCTGACTGGTTTGGACAGTACTTCCTTCAATAAGTCCATATGCCCTCAGGCATTTGTAAAGCATGAGCCTTTACAAAAACCTGCAATGTTTATCTGATTAACAGCTCACTGAGCTGAGTTCTGAGGTTTCCAGTTAGAAAGAAAAAAAAAAAAAGTGTTGAGATAATTTCTCCATCTTATCAAGTCAACATGTTGAAACAAATTACAGAAATCCATATTTCAAAACACGTTTTTAACTGCTTTTTAAAGGCTTGTCTACAATTACATTTGCAGTTTTCTCAGGAAGTTCTTGACTCTACCCAGTCCTGAGCAAAATCAGCCAAACCAGTCCCACACTCGGTGCCAGTTGTCTGCATTGCTTTATTTCTCTAATCAATTATCTTTCATTCCACACTCCATCCTGCCATAATCTCTTAAGTAGTGTGGTCTTCACTCTTCCTTCCAAGTTTACTCACCTATCTTCAAATGTCTTGAAGTCACCTCATTATCCAAGACCAAGCTCATTGTCTCTTTACTCTCACCTATCTTATCTACTCAAACCTACTCTGTTCATATTTAACCAACTTTGATTAAATACCCTATGATTCACCCAAGCACAAATTTGCAAGTCATTCTAGAATCTCTTTCATCTACTCCCTTTCACCATTCTATCCAATTAGTGTCTAGGTGTTCCTAATTAAAATGTCTAAAATCCTCTCCAATATCTTTCGATGAAGCCTGCTAACTTGTGGCCCTGCCTCCAGATCCATGCTCCTCCTGAGTATCCCCCCATTCTGATACACTAGTGAAATATAATCGTATTACTTCCTATTTTAAAATCTTTCCATGTTTTCCCCATCCCAATGGGATATAGTCCAAATTCCTTTGGCATGTTGTGGCAGATTCTGCTGACTGCCTACCCAAAAAGCCAACAATCTCTCTTTCACCTTGTTAACAGAATCCCAATTTCATTTCAGTAACTACAATACTATACTTGGTTATGTGATTAAAGAGAGTTAGGCTCCAACCCCACCCCCAGGGAATAAACTATGGTTGGTCTAAGTCAATCATGATGGCCCATTCTATCACCAAATATTGAACCTGGACATCTGATGCAGTTCTAACCAATGACGCTGAAGGGGAGTCAGCTGTTGGAAGGAATGAGAGGAGGGAAGAAGACATTTCTTGAAAAGTTTTCTCTATCCTAAAAAGAGTATAAGTCAATAAAAAGTTTACAGCTATGGTGGGGGGACAGGCCTGGAAGTAACAGGAAAAACTTGGGTCCTTGATAACATCATAAAAGCTGGTTAGTTAACCAATGTGGGAGCAGCCCTATGTATGGACATATTGAGATGCTAAATTCATTATTGTTCTTATTTTTAAGTCACATGAATCGGGGGGATTCTTACCTGTTGACTCCTAACTAATACATGTGATTTACAATGCCTAATATGATCTAGCTCCCAATATCTTCCAAGCACCCCAATAAATATTCTTACCCACAACCCTGCCATATTTATAGTTCTCAGAATTATGCCCTTTTCATCTCTAAGCCTTTATAATTGCTGTTACTTCTGCATAAAAATGACTTTCATTTCTCTACCAAATGAACTCGTACTGATCATACTGAGCCTTAAAAACTCAGCTCAAATATCACCTATTCTGTGAGCTCCCCCAGTCACCTCAGGTGCTTCTCCTTTGCTCATGTATACTTTTTAGAAAAAAATATTTTTATTGATTTCAGAGAGGAAGGGAGAGGGAGAGGGAGAGAGAGAGATAGAAACATCAATGATGAGAATCATTGATCAGCTGCCTCCTGCATGCCCCCTACTGGGGATGGAGCCCACAACCTGGGCATGTGCCCTTGACTGGAATAGAACCTGGGACCCTTCAGTTTACAGGCTGATGCTCTAACCCAGTGGTTCTCAACCTTGGCTGCACATTAGAATCACCTGGGAATCTTTTTTAAATCCTGATTTCTGGGCCTCATCCTCCGGAAATTCTGTTTCTTTGTTACTAATGTTGTGGCCTCACCCCATAACAAAGAAACAGAATTTCTGGAGGATGAGGCCCAGAAATCAGGATTTAAAAAAGATTCCCAGGTGATTCTAATGCGCAGCCAAGGTTGAGAACCACTGCTCTAGCCACTAAGCCAAACCAGCTAGTGCCATGTATACTTCTTTAGGGCAAGACTAATTATTTTAAAAGCTGGCAGCTGTTTGAGTGGACCTGCTATCAGCTGACCTCGTAGGAAGACAGAATATCTAGGTTTTAGAACTCAATGAATATATTTGGTAAGAGAAAGTGGGATCCCCTGGGCTTAGCCTAAATGGGAGAGGTTTAGACCAAGATAACTTACTCTGCATAATAAACTACAGGAATTTTGAGCATTCCCTCTAGATACTGGGTTTGGGCAGCTCTGGTAAGGAAAAAAGAAAGAGATAAAAGAAAAGAGAAGGAACCCATGCAAGGTAGTGGCAGACAAAACTAAAGAGAAGGGCCTACGAGAGAGTCCCTGTATTATTTGTCTATAGTTGCATAACAAATTACCCTAAAACTTGGTGGCCTAAAACAAGCATTTTTGTCTCTCACAGTTATCATGGGTCAGGAATTTGGGAACAGCTGGCTCAAAATCTCTCATAAGATTGCAATCAATGTCAGCTGGGGTTTATAGTCATATGAAGTCTTAACTGGGACTCAAAGATATACTTCTAAGATGGCATATTGTATGGCTGGCAAGTAGATGCTGGGTGTAGGTGGGAGGCCTCAGTTCCTTTTCATATGAGATTCTCCCAGGGATGCTTAAGGTCTTTATGACAAGACAGCTGGCTTCTCCCAGAGCAATCTGAGGGAGGGGGGAGGGAGGGAGGGAGGGAGAGAGAGAGAGAGAGAGAGAGAGAGAGAGAGAGAAACACTAGGTGGAAGCTCTATGCTTTTTCTGAACTAGCCTCAGAAGTCACATATCAATCTTTTGCCATCTTTCCGTGCCACCATAACGGTGCATGTGGAAGTCCTGGCTGATGCTCTCAAGGGCATCAACAATGCGGAAAGAGAGGCAAATACCAGGTTCTTACTAGGCCATGCTCCAAAGTCATTGTCAGTTTTCTGTGATGATGAAGCATGGCTACACTGGTGAATTTGAAGTCATAGGTGATCACAGAGCTGGGAGAATGGTGAATGTCACATAAGCCAGTTAAACGACCGTGGAGTGAACGGGCCCAGATTTGATGTACAACTCAAAGATCTAGAAAAATGACAAAATAACCCGCTCCCTTTCCATCAGTTTGGTTTCATTGTACTGACAACCTGGGTGGGCATCATGGACCACGAAGAAGACAAAAACACACAGGAGGGAAAATCCTGGGATTCCTTTTCTAGGGATGTAATCCATATGTGCAAATAAAATGCCTCAGTGGAAATAAAAAGTCACATATCTTCACTTCTGCCACATATCATTTATTAAAAGCAAGTCACTAACTCCCAGCCAACATTTAAGGGGAAGGCATTTAGGCTCTACCTTTTGAAGGGAGGAGTATCAAACACTATGTAGACATTTTAAAATCACCACAGTCCCTAAGACGATGTGGTCAAAGAAATTGCAAATAATAGTGTAGACATCTAGGGCTCAATTTTGAGTTCTGCGTTATGGTATAATCCTTTCCATGACCCCAAAACTTTAATAAAAGCTGATAACACTACAGCCATGTGTTAGAGTACTTTGAGGAACGTGAGGAATGAAGGCATAGCAGTGCAAAAAGATGAAAACTGTGGGAGGTGAATTAACAAGTAGGATAATTGAAAAATTGAAAAAAAGAGAGTTTAAATTTAAATTAGCCCTAATATTTAGTACAATAAGAAATGCTTGAGCCCTAACCAGTTTGGCTCAGTGGATAGAGCATCGGCCTGCGGATGCAAGGGTCCCAGGTTCGATTCCGGTCAAGGGCATGTACCTCGGTTGCGGGCACATACCCAGTAGGGAGTGTGCAGGAGGCAGCTGATCGATGTTTCTCTCTCATTGATGTTTCTAACTCTCTATCCCTCTCCCTTCCTCTCTGTGAAAAATCAATAAAATGTTAAAAAAAAAGAAATGCTTGATATATGAAAAAAAGACAGAAAGAAAACTTGACAATCACAGGAAATCAATAGTCATTCAGAGAAGTGAAAGGCTGTACTTTAGGGGTACCAGCAGGGGAGGCAGGGTGCAGTATTGCAAACTCTGTCTAAAATGCTCCCAGTACTTGGGAGCCAGGCATGAGGAAAAAGCTATTGATCCCCTTCTCTGGGTATCCATTCTAATTTTATTTGGGTGTGAGATTGTGCATTTGAGGATTCTGACTCCACCCCTGATTCTAGGAGGGGAACATGTAAGCCAGGCCTAACATATGAGGCAAAATTCCATCCCTTGGACACAATTTTTCTTAGGAGTGGGCATGTAGCTCAATTCCAGATAAAGAGACATTTAAAAAAATTATTTTATTATTTATCTGTTTCGTTTTTTCAACATCATTTTTATTTTTTAATCCTCACCCAAGGGTATTTTTCCATTGATTCCCAGAGAGAGGGAAAGACAGAGAGAAATATCAATGTGAGAGAAACATCAATTAGTTGCCTCCTGCACTCGCCCTGGAGCCTGCAAATCAGGTACATGCACCTGATCGGAATCGAACCTGGGACCCTTCAGTCCGCAGGCTGACGCTGAGCCAAACTGGCCAGGGCAAAGAGACATTTACTAGGGCAAATAAAAAGTTGATTTGCTTTTCTTAGAGAGTGTATGAGGGAGCAATTCCCTCTCTCTCCCCACCTTCCACTCCCTAGATTCTTAATGACATGCATGGTTAAGCCACTGAGTCAAACCAAACCTGCATTCCATTTTATGTCTGGACATCCAACTATTTGAGCTAATATCTTTTATTAAATCAATATGAAATGAGTTCTTAGTCTTTCAACTTTTTGTATGTTTGACAATTTTCATAATCAAACGTGTGTGTGTAGGGTGGGGGGACTACATTTGATATTATCTCTCAACTACCAGGCTGGAAAAGATTAAACTGTTTGATAGGCATTATGTTAGTAAAAACCCACTCTATTCTTCCAGATGCTCAGGTCCAAACTTTTGGGAGTTATTCTTAATCCCTCTCTTGCTCCCAACCCCACATCCAGCCCATGAGTAAAGCCTGTTGTAAAGTCGGTGATGTGAGGGCAAGCTAAATAGCCTTCTCAGATGGTAAAGGAAACGGAATTTAAGGAAAGGGGGTTGGAGGATGGGGATATCTAAAGGGAAGGGCTACACAGCAAGCCCTGAGCCAAAGGGTGTTGGGTCCACGATGGCAGCAAAAATATACTTGGGACAGTGAAACAAGGAAGAGCATAGAAGAGGCGACAGGAAAGACGAGGCTGGGCTGCTCTGGCTCACTGACAAGTCAGAAAAAAGGGGGCCTTGGAGACAGGTTCAAGGGGTTAGCTCGGATGAGCTGTCACTGCCCATTGTTCTCCTGGTTGCAAATCTCATGGGGTCTCTTAGAAGTTAGGGGGTACATGCCTGTGGCAAAGGAGAGGGAGAAGGGAATGGGAGATTAAGGGACCCTTAGGGGGTCCACAAGTCACTTTCAGAGAATCTGCAAACTCAAGTTACAAGCAAAATTTTGAGCTCGCCTGACAGGTGGGAGATGTTTGGGGGGAAAAAGAGGCGGGTGGGGAGACGAGGATTTGTAGCTTCATTGTTGCCCAAAAGGTCGAGACTCAAAAGTTAATAACCACTGCTTACGAGGAAGATAATAGATGAGTTAAAAAAAATTTTTTTTTAAACAAAACAAAAACCCGGAGGCCCAGAGAAGGGTTAAGTGTTAGAGAGAAAAAGGAAAACCCCTTCCTTATCTAAGAAAAGCTATCATCAGATTGAAAAGTTCACAATTGCATCATCAGCCCAGGGAAGCAGTGTGGAGGCTTGCGACTGGAGACTGCCGATGCCGGGAGGGTGGAGTGGGGAAACGCCTGTGTTACCAACCGAGCCTGTAGGTTCGGTGCAGTCAAGGCCCAGGAGGTGGTGCTGAGGCTGGGCTGGCCGGCACCATTCTTTAGCCAGTGATCGCCCCTCGGACTCCAGCCGACCCGCCAGGGAGGGAGCGGTCTTTTCACAAGAGACCAGCATCGCCAGGCGGAGGAGTCACATCAGGTGGAGGTCACATCAGGGCGTCGGCTCGGCAACCAGCCGTGCGGCCGAGCTTCCCACGGCTGCTGTCCTTTCCCCGCTGTGTTAGAGCGGCTGCTTCCCGTCCAGCCTCTCCACCTGCTGACATTTCGAAATCGTCCCGCCCTGTTTCGACATCTCTCTTCCCGGCCTCCAGTTCTTCGCCAGGCGCTGGGCCCCTTGCCAGCGGGCAACCGGGGAACTCATTCATTCAACGACGGTGGGGTTTGCTGGGCTACTTCGGGTGCAAACTCGGCGCGGGGTGCTGGGTGGGGCCTGCGGAGCGCCGTGCCC
>NW_005371709.1:1071063-1071427 GCF_000412655.1 Myotis brandtii
CGCGGCGCTGAGAGCCCCGCGGGCGCCGGTCCCAGGCAGAAACCCGGCCTCTAGGGTCCCTGGGCGCTTCGCTCTCTTTCATGTAGCCAATCGGATCCCGACGTGGTGCGGCCAAGTATCAAGGGTGGTTGAGCTTCTCAAAGTTCAGCCTTAAGTTTCACATGTCGGCCAATCAGCGGCCAATAAACAAGAAGCTTCAAAGATCAAAGGGAAAGGGGTGGGAGCCACGCCTGCGGACGGAAGAATGACAGGCCCCTGCACCAATACCGCAGGTATAGTTTTCTACGTAACCAAAGGGGCTGGGCTAGTTTGGCCGCTGCACCAATGACGGGTGGGGGGCGTGTCCACGGGGCTACGCGGGAGC
>NW_005371709.1:1073111-1120537 GCF_000412655.1 Myotis brandtii
CCGGTGCGGCAGGATCCGGACTCCGGCCCGGACTACGAGGCGCTGCCAGCTGGAGCCACTGTCACTACGCACATGGTGGCGGGCGCCGTGGCAGGGATTCTGGAGCACTGCGTGATGTACCCTATCGACTGCGTCAAGGTGAGACTCGAACCGGCTCCGAACCCGACCTAGGGCTGACCCGCCCCCGGGGTCCAGTCCGGAGCCGGGATCCAGGCCCAGAGCCGGAGCCGGAGCCGACATGAGTTCTTTCCTGGCTCTGCCACCAGCACACAATTCGACCGATGCTCCATGCAAGCAAGGTCCCGGCTGGGAGTTGACCCCAGCCAGGACCCAGGACCCATTGGTACCCGTCAGTGAGATCTGACTCGGGACTCGGGACGCTGGAACGAAAACCCGTCAGCCCAAGCCCTGGATCTCAGCTGGGATGTAGCAGGAATAGGGTGGGAGGGGATGAGAACAGCTAAGCGCTCCTGACTTGATTAAGGGGAAGCCAACGGGCATGCACCAGACCCTTAGCGGCTGGGAGGTCAAGCGCTTTTACAAGCTCCTTGCTGTGTCTCCCCCCAAAAGTGACGGGGCAGGGATCAGAATCTGGGGCCTCTCAGCTAGATAAAAGGTTTACTTAATCCATGTAACCGAGGAGCGATTGGGAATTATTGTGCAGAGTGCCAGACTGGAAGTAACGTGGGAAAGAGGTTTCGGTTTCTCTGTGCAGCAAGCGCGACACCCCACCTATTTCCTGAACA
The DNA here is from genome assembly GCF_000412655.1 of Myotis brandtii. Classification (NCBI taxonomy): domain Eukaryota; kingdom Metazoa; phylum Chordata; class Mammalia; order Chiroptera; family Vespertilionidae; genus Myotis; species Myotis brandtii. The sequence goes on from NW_005371709.1 coordinate 1,073,858, forward strand.
TGAAGACTGAGCTGCGATCAGGATTGTGTCCTATATGCAGGGAGCACATCAGCTCCCAACTGAGAGATGGAGCTGACAGTGTATTTCTTGAGCCATCTGGAGTTGACCAAAGGGGGAAAGTGGCCTAGGAGGGAAGCATTACGGTATCAGAAAGAGGATGTAGGATGTAAGTGTGAAGAAGATTATATGGGCTCAATTCGAGGGCATGATTTGGGTGAAATTACGCAGGCTGATTAGTGGATACAGAAGTCAGGTCCTTCTGAAGAAAGCTGGGCGAAGAGGGGAAACGGGTTATTCGTTACAGTTATTGTGCATGAGCTAAGGTACCAGCCACTAAAAGAAGTGAGAACTAAATTGAGAAGTAAACTTGAGGGGCGTCTCTTGAAATAAATATGACAGAGACGGGTGCCTCCTGTCCATGTTAAGGGTATAGTCAAACAATATCCTGTCAGCTCTTTGATGCATGCTTTTGCCTCAAATAAGGAAAAGGTTATATATTCGAAAGGAGGGTATCAGTTTGAGAAATGCAGTCTGTCTCTTCTGCTTTTCCCTGGTTCCAGTGCCGTTTCATGTTTTCATTAGTAATGTGGATGCGGAAATGGGGAAAGGGCTTAGTAAGCTTTGTGGATGACACCGAGTTGGTAGTAGGATTCTAGTACATTGCAAAGGTAACTCCTAACAGGGGCCATCCCCATTGAAAGGGTGAATGCCCTTGGCTAAAGTGGACATTAGAATTTTAAATGCCCTTGTCAATGGGGAGGAATAGAAATAAACAGTAAAATCCCCCAGAGAGGAGTAAGAAGATGGTTAATGCTCTAACAATATTGAAATGTAAATGGGATAACTACAAATGAAAAAGATTCAGACACTTATGTAATAGAGGCTAGGCTGAATGACTGAATTGTCAGTGCTGTATATCCAAAAGTTAATATGATCTAACTGCAAAATAACGTCACTATACTTAGACTGTGAGTGAAGAGCAGGGTCTAGGGTGCTCTGTTTCAGGCTAGGTATCAAATGAAAACTAGATCAAGGAATGCAATGAAATTATTTAATGACTTGAAAGATACAATGCAATGTAACTAACTTAGAAATATTATAACTACTTACTCCATGTATTTACATAATGCTATTGTAAACATTTTACAAATTCCTCTGTTAGAAATGCCTTTAGAATATTTGGAGCAGGCAAATCTAATGGGGCAAATCTTTGTCCTGTGACAAAATGGAATTGAATTGTTAGTAACTGAGACCATTCAGAATCAAGCATGTCAGATAAGGTGGGAGGTCAAAATGTGTAATACTGATTAGGGTCAAAGATAAGGTGGGACCAAAAAGCTAGGAGACCTATGAACTCCTAGACTGAGAAATCCATTGAGGGAACCCCTTCTGAAGAAGAGTGCCAGAAATGTTTTGCATAACCACAGCATTGCCAGGAGTCACTTCTAGCCTTCCAAGGTAACTACAGTTATTTTTGAAGAACAGTTCTTACTCATTTACATAAGCTTTAGAATTTTTTTTTCACTTAGTCATACAACATTATAGTCATGCCTCATTGCCCTACATTAAAAGAAATAATTTTTTAATCTGGAAGAAAAATGCTAAAGAGTCTTCAAAAACACAAAAACTACTTTAGAAGAATCATTTTCATTTGTCATTAATGCTGGGACTTAAATGACTAGAGGGAAGAACTAGGTGAGATCAGTAGGATTTGGTGTCAGGACGTATGTTAAAGACTTGTGCAGACATGAAAGTAAAATTCAAACCTCTTCCTTCAGAAAAGGCTTCACAGTTCACTTGTCCCTGGCAGCTCTTCTTCCTCTTTACCATAAATGAGTGGTAGTGAAGAAGAGCTACCCAACTGTACCCTAAGGCTGGAGGCAGTTATCTGTGTTGGAGCCTCTAGTGCACCCACAGTATTAGCAAATGAAAGCTGACATTGCTTCTTGCCGTGCAACCCTGTGTACCCCCAGCCACTTATCTGGGTCAAGTCAACTTAAAATGTCCTTGGGAAGGACCATGGGAAGTCAGCATAGCCTTGCTAGGCCATAATTATTCAGCCAACTATTTCCATAGTCATAGGATAGTTTGAGAACCCAAATAAATCCCAGTTTTCCTTTTTTGGGAGGCAAGTACCAGGCTTTATCTATAGGGATAGGCTCTGCAACTCAAAGCAGACAGAACTCTTCTCAAAACCATCTGGCAAAGTACCCACCAGTCACCAAGGTGCCACTTTTTGGCTCTGTAATAGTGAAGCAAATAATCTACTCCCATAAGTTAGAGGGGCGTTTTTCTAAACTCCAGATGTAAATGGATATCTATGCACATTTGATGAAAGATTAAGAAATGGAAACATTTGCGTATTTGATTTTCTTGCATCTAATAATAACAATAAATATTCAATAAATGGCAACTGTTCTTACTTGCCAAGCACTATCTGACATGCCTTATATTCATTTATTTATGTAATCATTGAAACAACTTCATGAAGTAGACACCATTTTCAATATTTTACAGATGAAGAAAAGGAGGCAAGTTAAGTAACTTGTCCAAGGTCATATAATTTAAGTGGTACAGTCATGATTTGAACCCAGTGTGACTCCCAAGCCTTCCATACAGCATCTCAAAAGCAGATTTCCAGAACCAAGTAAAGCACAGAATTTCACAGTAGTGCTGGTTCCTAAACATGGCCTACGGATTAAAAGCTGGACATATAATTATAGCTACAGAGAAGCTAATTCTCATCTGAGGACTTTTTCATTGATTTTTAGAGAAGAAAGAAACATCAATGTGAAAGAGAAATATCGATCAGTTGCCTTCCACATGCTCCCTGACTGGGGACAGGCTGGGGGTCAAATTTGTAACCTAGATCTGTGCACTGACTGGGAATCAAACCCAAGACCTTTCAGCATATGGCATGACACTCCGACCAACTGAGCCACATCAGCCAGGGCACAGAGAAGCTTTAAAATGAAACAAAAAACAAAAAACTAAATTAAACTTGATTTATTAGTGGTTAAGGACCAGTTAGTTGTCCATGCATATTTGTGGAATGACATACAATTTACAACACTGCCATGATCTGTAAATTTTAAGATATGAACTAATATTTCTGAGAACCATATCTGAAAACAATAAAAAGCCTATTTCTAATACCTTATAAATTACCAATGGCTTTTACATGCCTTAAATCTTTGAATCCTCACAACAGCTCTGTGAGCCAGCCATTCTTAATCTTATGCTATAGACTATGCAGTATTATGTTTAATATTGAAGCTCAGAAAGGTTGACATACCCAAGACCACACATTTAGCTAAGCTGGGGCTTAAACTCAGGCTTTCTGACTCAAATGTGGCTTGTCTTACCAAACCACTGATCTCCCTAATAGTTTGTTTGGCTTTTCTTCAAAGCCGGGATTTTTATATTGAAGGCTATTAATTTTTAGAGATTTCATCTTTTTCCAAAGTAGAGATTTATTGGCCCACACATTTGGGAAAAATATATTCATTTTTATAATTGGCAAACTTATGCCTGGGTCCTCTTTATAAGGGCTTACTTTCATTGAATTAGAATTGTGAGTTAGGTTTAGATGTGTGTAAAATATTCAGAGTGGCTTACCTCCAGGTTTCAAAGGTCTTACCTCTGAGGCCAGATCTTTCAAAACTGGTTGCCTAGGCCAGCCAGTGTGGCTTGGTGGTTGAGCATTGACCTATGAACCAGGAGGTCATGGTTCAATTCCTGGTCAGGGCACATGCCTGGGTTGCAGGCTTGATCCCCAGTGCGGGTGTACAGGAGATAGCCAATCGATTCTCTCATTATCATTAATGTTTCTTCTCTCTCCCTTCCTCTGAAATCAGTACAAATATATTTTTTAAAAAGTAGACTGGTTACCTAAATATGCTATTGACTCCAGTAAAGCAGTACAATTTCTGAACATTCTCCCTATACAAGATCAGTTTCAAACAAATATATGGAAACATAATTGTTAAGCCACTGGGCCCAATTTATCTATTAGTAGCCATAGCCAACAAAGACGTATAGTCTCTCTGAATAATTCATCTGATGGGTTTTATGCCCCTGGGTGATGTGAAAGATCAGTAAGCACACCCTATATTGGATTAGAGTTCCTTTTTTTTTTTGAGAAGTGGAAACAAATGTGTTGTTATACTGTGTATTTTTGATTGAACTTACAGTAATTAAGCTTTCAAGCTTCCAGTTCTTTGTTGGTAGCAGGCAGGAAAATAGAGGAATGTGAAAATAGAGGAATAATATAGAGGAATGTGGATTGCTTGTGGCTAACTAGGACCTGTTAATCTGGATTCTGTTAATTCAGTTAGTTTCTTTTCTCCCATGCTCTTGAGAAAGGCATTACTCTTGGGTTCTAAATGGCCAACAGGAAGGTTCAAGCTTTTAAATGCAGATTCAATCAGTGATTAGATTGAAGTAGGAATTTAAACTGTACTTGGGCTTTAGTTATCCCTACTGGCTCACTAGTGGCTGATTTGCTACTTTTTGAACTGGTGCAGACACAGCTAAGATTCATTAAGTCTTTCACTTATTCGTTCAACAAACACATTTTGGGTGCCTACTGTGTTCCAGGCACTAGATACTGATTTTATATTCTATGAGTCCCTGTGCCATCTTAATCTTGAAATGGATTAATAGACAAGAGATCTTCATTGAGAGATACAACCTTCAGAGAAACTTCCTCTTTTGGGAAGTGTTTCAAATAAGATTCATTTTCCAAATTTTAATAAAACTTTGCCAAGGAATATCATACAAAGTGACTACTGGGAACATTTGAGATCTTGCTTCCTTCCCTGGCATATGTTGTCAGTTTGGCTCAAATAACCTCTTAAAAAATTCTCTACAAGCTTGGACATTTTTTTACTGGTACATTGACAGACTCATATACTGGTAAATGGAATCATACAATATACACTCTTGTGTCTGACTTACTTCATTTAATATTATGCTTGTTGGATTTGTCCATGGTATTACATGTAACAGAAGTTAAAAGAAAAAATGTATCTACCATAAACTTTCATTCCAGTCTTTGAACCCTCTGGAGGTTCCAAAGATTATATTTTACAGAGACTGATTTTATTCACTGATGCCAGTTTGGGGATTTGGTCAATTTAGATTAGAATTTTGAAAGCCTCTTTAATTTTAGAGACTAGGTTGATTTCCAACTTCATAGTTTCAGGGTAAACTTTCTTCCCAGGAAATTAGAGCAGTATCTATTAGGAATGCTACTTTTGCCGAGATTTGATCTTACAGACCCAGCTGCCAATGCCAAACACTGTGAAAAAGTCAGATTATCAAATCTCAGTTTTATCAAAAGATGAGCCATCATCATCTCATTAGTCAGTGTAGTATTTGGTCAGGAAGGAGGCCTACGATCAATCTTCAGAAATGCATCAGTATGTGTAGACAATAAATACTTGACTTTAGAATCCATTTGTAGAGTTCTTAGCCTGAGTTATTAAGGCGCAAAAACATCTGAAACACAGGCTTGATATTTGTTGCTGGGGCTGTGAATCACTTTGGAGTTCCAGGACACTTACCAAGGGGTGATATTCTCGGGGAAAATAATGTTATTCTGTTCTTAGGGTCATAAATGAGTAGAAAAAGAAAGGTCCAAGGGTTAGAAAGATCGGATATAAATTTGGAAGCAAGCAAAACTGGATGCCAGGTATCACTCCTGCCCACCGGCTTGATGCCACAAAGAAGATCTGCATAGTGCCTAAAGCCTGAATGTTGAGGTTGAGTGAGAACTTGGCATTACTGACATTGCACTTCTTCTTTCTGTAATTTCAGACCCGAATGCAGAGCCTACAGCCCGACCCAGCAGCCCGCTATCGCAATGTGTTGGAGGCTCTCTGGAGGATTATAAGAACCGAGGGCCTGTGGAGGCCCATGCGGGGGCTGAATGTCACAGCAACAGGCGCAGGGCCTGCCCATGCCCTCTATTTTGCCTGCTACGAAAAATTAAAAAAGACATTGAGTGATGTAATCCATCCTGGGGGCAATAGCCATATTGCCAATGGTATTGAGCCTTCCTGTGCTGGTTCCCCCATTTTCCCAACTCTTTGGGCTTTGCTGCTATCAATGCTTTCCAGTCTCAGCATGGTTTGGAGCTGAAGCTTTGGGCTGGGGTAGGCCAGATTATAGGGGAGGGACTTCCAAACCTGATGTTCTCAGACAACCGGCCGCTTCAACCCCACCCCTCCTTTGGGGCACCTCAACAAAGGGTTACAATATCCTCCCTTACCTACCAGCTTGACTCTTTCCTCATCATCTCCCTGGCATCAACTGCTAATGCCCTGGTAATGTGGAGACACACACTGAACTACCCCGTTGTATATTCTTGGTAGTCGGGTGGTGTCCTGCTCCTCAGCAGGATCGGAGGTGACCCAGCCACCCAAGGAAGACACTAATGGAGCCCCAGCTCTTCGCCTCACCTTTTCAGGATCCCAACTGACTAGTGGCAGTTTTTGTCATTGAGGACATGACAAGACCTCAACAAGTGAATGGGGGTGGGGCCAAGGGACTTCTGTATGGAGAAACCAGAGGGTTGAAGTTATGGAAGTAAGGGAATCTCCAGTAGCAGCCAGGAGATTGAGGATCGCCCAAAAACCAAAATGAGTGTAGAGAGCAGAGGGTGAGGAATATGGTAGTTCGGGACTCGAAGAAAGGTAGATGGACAGATGTTAAGATTTGGAGGCAGTTTGGGCTGCATAGGGGCATCGGGATAGAAGGTGAGATTCTTTGGTGACGATCTGGCACCTGCCCCTCATGTCCTCCCCCCTCTGGAGGCAGTTGATGCGCTGGCATTCCTTGGCAGCAGTGTATCTGCTTCCTATTTGGGGCATGAAGTGAATTTATTCTTGGAACCATAATTTTTAAAGAAAGTTTAAAAATTGATTTTTGAGAGAACAATCAATTTGATGTTCCACTTAATGCATTCATTGGTTGGTTCTTGTATGTGCCCTGATCGGGGATTGAGCACCCAACCTTGGCGTATCAGGACAATGCTCTAACCAACTGAGCTACCTGGCCAGGGCCTATTCTTGGAATCTTTATTGATAAAATCTGGGCCATTTTCTTTGATTCTTCCTGCCCTTAGTATTCTAGATGTGGAAAGTACATTGGTGACCTTACTAAGTTGGTGGGAACAAATATCTTCATTTCTCAGAACAGGAATTTAGGAGCAGTAGGTTCCCATCTTTTGAACTGGCTCTTAGCATTCCCTCACCCCACTGTGGTTTAGCACAGCCACTTCCCTTCACTCTGAGCCTCAGTGAATCAGTCGCCCTCTCCAGACCTTACATGTGGCAGTTGTTTTCTCCTTTGCAGGTGCGGCCGGGTGTGTAGCTACATTACTTCATGATGCAGCCATGAATCCAGCTGAAGGTAATCATTTCTCAAACTTTCCCTTTGTGGGCACCTGCATCTGCATCTATTATTTCTGGTTTGCAGAAGAAAGCTGAGAAACACCTGAGTTTTGGTGGGAAATCCTGCCATGTTACCTTGTTTTACCACTAGAGGGTGCTCCGTCCATGTCCGAATTTAGGAAGAGCCCCTTGGACTGGTAGCATATTCATTGAGTTTAATTCATCTTTAGGGCTTCCTTGGAAAAAGATATGGCTCTACTTAGCCTGTTTCTGGGCCTTCTTGGAAGTCCCCTTTTTAGTGCAATTGATCTCATCTGAAATATTAGCAGATTATTTCACTTCAAAGAGATCAAGATGGATTTTCACATTTGAAAATACTGCCTTGTTGGAATAAAGATCGTTGAGATAGGAATGAAAGGGTGAATTGTAGAGTTCAGTCCCTGCACTGTGACTTGGATCTTGGCATTTTAGTTGGATGATGAGGTAGTCAAGCAAATATGAAGGGATAGCATAATTGCCATGTTCCTTAACTTCCAGTTCTTTGCCTGTCTGGGCAAGGCCATGGTGTGCAAAGGGCCAAAACTAAAGTGAAGATCCACAGAGCTCATACCATGTAGTTCTACCTGAGGGAGTAGAAGATACATATTTGGAAACTGAAGCCACCCTCTTGGCTAGGAATTTTGTTTTCTTTCTGGTAGTACTCTTCTCCTGTGGGAGGTATAACCATCCTCATGTGGTAAGAGTTAGGTGCTCGTAGTACCTGAGGATGCACTGTGTTCACTGCCACCAAGTCATTTCTTGTTTCGGGAGTTACAAAAAGGTAACATAATCATGATACAATGATAGGTAATTACTTATTTCAAGGAAACCCTCTATCTTAGGTGTTATTTAGCTGGTTTTAAAGAAATCCTGCTGAAAGTGGGTCCGTTATTTTTGGGCTTTTTGCAAACCCTCTCAGATCCCCTTCTCTCAAAGAAGGGAAACCTTATCAGGCTGACAGCTCGCTCATATTTTTTTCTGTCTCCATTCCATTGGCTGATCCGCTCCCCTGGGACTCTGAATCTGGACACTTGCTCACCGGTTGGTTGTTGTCGCCGTTTCTTCCTTCTCGTTGATGGCATTGCCAGTGGTCAAGCAAAGGATGCAGATGTACAACTCACCTTACCACCGGGTGACAGACTGTGTACGGGCAGTGTGGCAAAATGAAGGGGCCGGAGCCTTTTACCGCAGCTACACCACCCAGCTGACCATGAACGTTCCCTTCCAAGCCATTCACTTCATGACCTATGAATTCCTGCAGGAGCACTTTAACCCCCAGAGACGGTACAACCCCAGCTCCCATGTTGTCTCCGGAGCCTGTGCAGGAGCTGTAGCTGCCGCTGTCACAACCCCACTGGACGTTTGCAAAACACTGCTCAACACCCAGGAATCCCTGGCTTTGAACTCAAACTTCACAGGACATATTACAGGCATGGCTAGTGCCTTCAGGACGGTATATCAAGTAGGTGGTGTGACCGCCTACTTCCGAGGGGTGCAAGCGAGAGTAATTTACCAGATTCCCTCCACAGCCATCGCATGGTCTGTGTATGAGTTCTTCAAATACCTGATCACTAAACGGCAAGAAGAGTGGAGGGCAGGCAAGTGAAGTAGCACTGAATGAAGTTGGGGGTTCAGACAACACTGCTGTGCTCTACTCACTCCAGCCGCATTCTCTGTCTCCTGGCATGCTCCAGCCTTGAGTGGAGTTGGAAGGAAAGTAGAAGGCTCTCCCCAGGCTGTTGGTGTTTTGGCTAACACCAGTTACTGCCAACCTCCGATGCGCCACCTTTCCTTCCAGGCCCTAAGCAAGTGCAACAAAGCACACCACAGCACGTGGACAACCTCTCCATCCTGGGCCTGATGACCTGCTCTCGACTGTTAGAGAGGGATAAGCAGCTCAATCCCCTGGTTCCTAATAAAAAACGTTTAAGTTAAATGGTTTCATTGGGTTTTTCTAGCCAAAGGGAAGGTGAAATGCATCAACTATTCTTGACTTGAAGCATCAATGAAGGGGCCCAGAAGGAAGGTCTATTGCATATGTGTATAGTTTGGTTTCTGCTGATTTTCACGGCGATTTAAAACATTGGGGTCCCACTCCTCTTGTTTTAGTAATTAGGCTCCAAGGAATCTCCCTAATGGCAGGAACAATGGGCCTTTGACAGAGCTTAGCTAAATAGGCGCTCTTTTATTTATTTTATATAGCTTAATGGATTTCCTTTTTTTTAAAAAAAAATATATTTTTATTGATTTCAGAGAGGGAGTGAGCGATAGAAACATCAATGATGAGAGAGAATCATTGATTGGCTGCCTCCTGCACACCCCCACACTGGGGGCTGAGCCCACAACCTGGGCATGTGCCTTGACCAGGAATCAAACTGTGACCTGGTTCATAGGTCTGTGCTCAATCACTGAGCCACGCCGGCCAGACTGAATAGGCGCTCTTGATCCCACTGTTGTCTTTTCCCGAGGGCAGTGTTGTGACACAGGAAAAGCAGATCTCTCTGTTCTCATTCTCAGCTCTGCCTGCAGCAGTCAGGCTTCCCATGTGGCACTTTGTTTTCTAATGCAGTTGCAAAACTAAAATAGCAAGCGGCAAGTCGAAGATTAGATGATAAATAGTATCTTTCATTTTAAGGCTTTTACAAGTAATTTAACATTCATGATCTCATCTTGCTCAAAATCTGAGAAGTAGGTAGTGCAGGTATCTATTTTATAGGTAAGCAAAGCTCGTAGAGGCTATGACTGGGGGTAGGCTTTTGGAGGAAGTGACATCAGGGTGACACCTGGAAAACAAATAAGCTACGTGAAGAGGGGAGGGGAAATGTTCTCAGCAAAATCTGGAGGTAAGAGAATAAGAAGTGTTCGGGGTTTGGTGTGCAAGTGGTTTTGTAAAGCTGACAATCTGGGAGGCGTCCTGCTAGCGAGCTAAGCAGGGACTGGGTTTTAAAAGCAATACTAAGGAGTTTAGAGTTTATCCTGAAGGCAATGCAGAAGCATTACAGGATTTGAAGCAGAGGCGTGGTGTGATCAGATTTACAATTTAGACAGATTATTGAGGCTCTCTGAGAAAGGATTAGAGGAGCAAGACTGGACAGGCTGGCAGACGGGTCAGGAGGCTATCACAGCCATCCAGGCAAGGCTGCAAGGTGGTCTGGACCAGGACCGTGGCAAGGGAGATGGAGGAAGAGCAAAACTGGAGCAACGTTAGGGTTGTAGAATCAATAGGGTTTGGTTACAGAACAAATCTTGTCCTCCTTCCACCTGACAGCCCTTCAAGTATCTATGGAGAATCATGTCTGAATGCATTTCAAATAAAACTGTCAAGAAAACAGCAGGGTCGCCTGTCCTAAGCCTTGTTTAAGTAAACTATGTCACCCTTCTGATTTAGCGATGGAAAAGAGATGTTAATAGTGTTAAACGGTGGTCTCTGGAGTTTGACTCACGAAGCAAAAAGCATTGCGGAGGTCAACTCAGAAGGCTGGCTAGTAAAACAGCTGCCTCCCAGCACGAACTAAGCATGAGAACAAAGGGATGCCTCTCCGGACCTTTCCCTGCAATCAGTCACCTTTGCAGAGCTACTGCCTGGCAGAGGATCCGGACCACAGTAGGCACTATGGCAATAAGGCCCATTTTTCAAGAATGGATATGGGGTAATTTCTCAAAGAATGATAGTCACTAAAAACCCCCTGAGCTCTAATACAGTTCACAAATAATGAGAAAAAAATGCAAAGGTGACCATCTAATCCTGCTTGTGCTCTAGCTACTGGAGAACAGTCAGTTTGGATGTTGGACAGGGCATTAGCCCAGTCACTAGAGAAGACAGAGGCAGAACAGACTATAGGTTGAGCAGTCTGGAATGGCAGGGACTGGACACCTGGGCAGGAATAAGTAAGCCTCACTTCCCTGGGGCGCACCATCCCCATGAGAGCTGTGAGTTATGTGGAGCTGAGGACCCAGGGCCAAGTCACAATCAAGTGGCCACTTTCTGCATAGTGCTACGCGATGGGGAAAGTGAAAAAATAAGTCACAATTTGACCAGAGAAAACTTTTCTTCATTGAAGGTATAAGATAAACAGGAATGAAAGTATCTTGTAATAATACAAGACATTATAGCTTCATACTGGATTATACAGAACCAATAATGAGGTTTAGGGACAGAAAGGTGAAATAAGTGCAGGTCAGAGTTAACAGAAAAGAGGTGGCTTTGCCGAATAGTAGAAAAAAACCTTTCATAAAAGCCAAAAGTTGAGTAATGCTAATTTTTATACAATTTAGAAATCACACTTAACAAGAAAATACCTCTAGTCCCATTACCTAGAGAATATGACAACATTTTGAGGTACATATCATCTAGTATTTTCATGCATTTTTTTAATTTTCCAAAAGCAGATCACATCGCAACCAACTTCATAATAGGTGCCTGTCTTTCCACATTATTAAGTTTTCTTCCATCACCTCAATATGAATATCCACACAATGTTCCCTTGTAAAAAGGTACAAATGCTTATTCAGTCAGTCCTTGCTGCACCTTTATAGTAATGTATTATCAAGAGCGTTGCTGAATGACTAAGAGGAGAGTAGGTAGGGCAGGTGTGGACACGGTCAGAATGAGGAGACAGTTTGGTGCCACCTCTCGGCAGGTGCTGAAGAAATCCCGACTGGAGACCAGGGTGCAGGGTACAGGATGGAAGGGATGAGGCTGGCCAGCAGGAATGTCAGAAGTAGGATGATTTCTTAGAAGTCATCTTGCTTCACATTACTGCTTAGCCTAACCTCACTCTAAAGCAGTGGTTCTCAACCTTCCTAATGCCGCGACCCTTTAATACAGTTTCTCATGTTGTGGTGACCCCCAACCATAAAATTATTTTCATTGCTACTTCATAACTGTAATTTTGCTACTGTTATGAATCGTGATGTAAATATCTGATATGCAGGATGTATTTTCATTGTTACAAATTGAACATAATTAAAGCATAGTGATTAATCACAAAAACAATATGTAATTATATATGTGTTTTCCGATGGTCTTAGGCGACCCCTGTGAAAGGGTCGTTCGACCCCCAAAGGGGTTGCGACCCACAGGTTGAGAACCGCTGCTCTAAAGCATGCTGGACAGAGAGGTTCCCCACCCCCACTCCATGTTTGGGAGCCCTCTGCTGCTCAAGACCAACCATGTCTTTAGCAGTTCAGCATGGCTGGTATGGTTCAATGGTTGAGTGTTGACCTATGAACCAGGAGGTCACAGTTTGATTCCGGGTTGCGGGCTCAATCCCCACTGTGGGTTGTGCAGGAGGCAGCCGATCAATGATTCTCTCTCATCATCGATGTTTCTATCTCTCCCTTTCCCTTACTCTTGAAATCAATAAAAATATTTAAAAAAATAAAAATGTAAGAGTGGACTTGCTGGGACTAGGGATGTATATGTTTAGCCTTAATAGATATTACCAGAGTTCCGCAAGTGCTCATATCAATTTGTACTCCTGCCAGCAATGTGTGGTAGTTCCAATTTTGTGCAAATATTTTTCTACTTTTAATTTGTATATAATTTCATGATTATAAAAATGTCCCCCAAACATTTATTGCTATTTTCTAATTGCTAAAATTTTTCCCCGGGTGGTTTACCATTTTATTCATATATATCTGTGCGTGAGCGCACACACACACACACACACACACACACACATTTTCTGAACTACTTATGCCCTTTTTATTGCTAAATACTTCAGTGTGTACTTTCTAAGAACTTTTTCTTATATACCCACAATTATCAAAATCAGGAAATGTAGCATTGATACAAAATTATTATCTGATCCACAATCCATATTCAAATTTCACCAACTGTTCCAATAATGTCCTATTTTATAGCTATTTTCCCTGATAATCCAGCATCCAGTGCAGATCACACATTGCACTTACATCTGTTTATTCTAGATCAGGTCCTCAGCCTTCCTTTTTCTTTCATGAACTTATTTTATTTTTTAGATTACAGGCCAGTTGTTTAGTAGAATGTCCTTCAATTTGTTTTGCTTGATGTTCTTCATAATTAGATTCAGGTTATGCAGTTTGGGTAGATGCACCATAGAAATGATGTTGAGTCCTTCTCAGGACATCACATCAGGTGGCACATGGGGTCAGTTTGTCTCTTTATTGGTATTGTTAGTTTTGATCAGCTGTTTATGGTTGTGTTCACTTTTTCCTTTTGTAGTTAATAAATAATTTGTAAGGAGGAACTTTCAGTTTATATAAATATCCTATTCTTCATCAAACTTCCAAGTTTTGGCATCCATTGATAATTCTTGTCTACATCATTTATTGCTATACCAGTTGCACAATGATGATATTCTAACTTCATTATTCCTTCTATATTTACTAGTTTATTAAATCTGCTATAAGGAAAAGCTCTTCTTTCTTTCTTTACATTGGTATTAGGGCATAGACTCTTATTTTATTCTATGACTACTCTATGGTAATATTACCGTTGTTACAGATTGTACCAGATTTGACCAACAGGAGCCCCTTCTGATTCCTCTGTTCTTTTGACATATCACCATTATCTTTTTAGCACTTCCTTGCTTTCTGGTACAACAGGATATTCTAGGCTCATTTTGTACTTTCCCTCTCTTAGCCCTAAAAGCAGCCATTTCTCCAAGGAGCCCTGGTTCCTTTTAGTGGAGAATAGTACAGTATTTAGAAACCAAGATCTAGATGCCAGGTGTGATCAGTGTGACTGAGTGTCTACTTCTAAGCCTGTTAGCAAACAGAACTAAGAAATATAAATAAGTGTGTATATCTTAATTCAGGTCTATATCTACACACACACACACACACCCAGGAACTCCTATAGATACCTCCATTCCAATCCAATACAAGATTCATTTTAGTCTTCCCTTTCTTTACATTTATTATTTTTCTAGAGAAAGTACTTTTTTGTTTAAATCCTCACCCAAGGATATTTTCCCATTGATTTTTAGAGGGAAAGACAGAGAGAAACATTGATATGAGAGAAACACATCGATTGGTTGCCTCCTGCAGGCACCCCAAACAGGGCCCGGGCTGGGAAGGAACTTGCAACCGAGGTACATGCCCTTGACTGGAATTGAACCAGGATCCTTTGGTCCACAGGCCAAAGCTCTATCCACTGAGCCAACCCGGCTAGAGCCCTTTCTTTATATTTATAACTCTTTTCTCCACCAGCAAGAACTGGCTCCCATAATCCCCAGTATATTTATTTATTTGCTCAATTCAACAGCACACAAAAAGTATTTCAGGATTGCTAAACCATACCACTGTAGCAAAAACTCTTTCTAACTAGAATTCAATATTCATTAGTTTTAACTTGTTGGTTTGCTTACTCTCCCTTCGATGTGGTAATGTTATTTATGTGAAATACAATTAGTTGCTTTTGTTTCTGTTTGCATTCCATTTTTAGGTGTTCTTTTTTTCCCCCTCCTCTCCTCATCCTTGTTGATTTTTTTTTTTTTAAGAGCAGGAGTGTTCCTTACCTAGGGCTTAGGGGGTTTGTGGATGGGCTTCATGGGGTCTGTAAACTTCCTGGAGTTTTATGCAGACTATTGGATATATGTGCTCTTTTTTTCCCAGGGAAAGAATCCATAACTTTCAAAATATTCTCAAATTGGTGTTGAACTTTAAAAGTTTATGGGAGAGAGAAGAGCAGGAATTCAGGGGCCTTCATAGAGGCCTCCCACCAGTGACTAGAAGTTCCATCAGATGGTGAGACTCTCCAGGGCAGACAGGATCTTACCTATCTTATAGCTCCACTGCCGAACACACACGCAAATGCCACGTGAACAGAAACCAAAGGAGAGAAGAGAAACTTGGGAGCAAATCTGCACACCGAAGCAAGCTCAGGATTGCACTTTCTTCCTAAGCGCCTCTCCACCAATGACACCATGGCATCAGATGTCTTAGATTCTGGGCCTCCCAGGGAGGCCTGGAACCAAACCAGAGGTGTCTGGGGGAGTTACATCCTGGCATTTACCCACAGATAGACACAGAAAAATGAACGAGGAGAAAAAAAATCTCAGTTTGCTACAGAAACACTGATCCAAAGCCCCAATGTACTCCTTGCATGGGTTTCTTTTGGCTGCAAGGTTTCTGTCTAACTGGAGAACTGGAACCATTATACCTGAGTAGGGAAACCGTGAGTCATGCAGGGTTTGCCCTCTGCAGGCACCAGCTGAAAGCTTTCCCTGGGTGGGGCGAGAGGTGGGGACCCACCCTGGCATCTGACAAGGATATTTCATTGGAGGGCGGCACCTTTCCTCAAGGAACTGCTGCGAAAGAGGGGCCTAGGCGTGTAGATCATGAGGCGAGGGCCTCATGGTCAAGGACAGTCTCTGCAGAATGCCTCCAAGTGCAGCACATCCCACTAAGTGCTGGTCAGGAATCCAAAGAAACAGAAGGCCTGGTCCCTGCCACATGGCGCAAAGAACATTTAGAAAGTCACATTCAGGCAAAAGCAAAATCAGAGAATACAAACAGAGCCAACACAAGCTGGGTGATCTGTGGACTGGTTAAGTCAGAGGAAGTTTCCCAAAAGAAGAAGTTGATATGGATTTTGAAGAAGAGTTGAGTCTGAAGAAGGGAGAAGAGACCAGAGTGTTCCATCTGTCAGTGATGACTCAAGGAACAGCAGAGGAATGGAGGATAAATGACCGCTTCGGAGAGTGGAGAAGGGAGGTTGCTTCAAAGACCAAACTGGAGGGTGCTGAGGTCGACGCCCATCAGAGACACTGTGCTTCAAGAGGGACAGTGCGATGGGAGTGATGTTTGAGGAAGAGACTGTGCAGAGGGCTGAAATGGGGAGTTGCCAAATGCAAGGAGGATGGCAGCGGGGTTGCTAAAGTCACCTGGATGGAGAAATCTGCTTGGGCTGGGACCCATGGCCGTGTGATCCTACTAGCAGCAAAATAAAAGATAAAAATAAGAATTTACATTTTATATGATTCTGTGGTCTAAGATCACACTTGCATATCTAGAATTCTTATAAGCAACAATGAGAATTACTTACAATAATTTACTGAGTGTCTACTATGTGCTGGTCATTGAGTTAACTACTTGGGTGACCTTCACAACCACTGTCTGAGGGAAATATATGGGGAGCCGTGTGCTTTCTACCACTTTATATCACGTGTTGTAAATCGGCTCAACTGGGAGTCTCACAAAAATGCCGTGTGTTAGGCGTGGCAGGAATTATTATCTGCATTTTATCGATGAGAAATCAGATGCTGAGGAAGGGTAAGGCACTGCCAACAGCCACACAGTCACGGGCCCTCAGCCAGCTCGTTGAACCCTTAGTCTGGGCATCCTTACTCCTTACTGCCACTCTGACTTCACGTGCACAGTGTTAACAGAGCCCTGCAGTGTAAAACACCGCTTTGACCTAGATCTGCTGCCCACTTCAGCCAAACACATTAAATTCCCGGCATTGGTTTGCCAAAGGTTAGACCTTGAGCTGGTTCAGGGTCACTCTGCTGAGTCTGGGCCACCTGGACAGTGTCCAAGGAACAGAAGTAGAGGCGAGGGCAAGGGAACCAGCCCTCCCAGTCACCTCCCATCTTCTTTATAAGACATACACCCTCTCCACTTCTCCCGCTCCTGGCTCAGGGGGGCTTCAGAAGGTGGACGACACATTCGATCTGCATGGCATCAGGTTGCACAAGACACAGGCTGACAGAGGGCAGGGAGGCCTCAAGGTCGCCATTAGTTCTTCATGCCAGGATTGGGTCTTGGGAGAGCAAACAGAACGCTGCCTGTTGTTTGGAATTAGAGCAAGCAAGGAGGAGATCCCCGGGGGGTGGGGGGGGGGAGCATTTTCCTAGGCCTTGTCCAGCACATACTCCTGCCAGCTACTCAGGATCCACTCCCCACCCACCTACAGCCTCACAAGCACCAAGTTCTTCCGTTTGAGGTGTTCTTCCCTTTTCCCCCTCAAATCCTCTATTTTCCAGGACCATGAGCTGCTTGTTTCAAATTTAATAACCCACACAATTCCATGGATAATTGCGAGCCACGATGGTTCTTGCTGGTCACACCTTTGGAACATACGAACTTAAGGTATATGTTGTATTTGGCTAAATCCTGAGATCTCTGCTTTAACTTCTACCTGGCTCATCTGCTTCTAAGACTGCTTTCCACAAATCGCAGGGATAGGTACAATGAAGCGCTGGGTATGGGGGAGGGGGTCAGGTACAAACCCCACACAAGGCACCAGGGAGGGATTGGGGGAGGCCCCATGTGCAGGAGCTAGAAGATAGCCGAGGTCTAGGTGGGAAGCAAATGGGCTGCTTCTTAGCTTCAGGCGGGGATCAGGCACTGTATCTGTTCTTATCAAGCTAATGGCTTGACAGGTTTTTCATCTGAGAACAAGACATCAAAACAGGCCCTGACTGGTGTGGCTCAGTTGGTTGCATGCACCAAGAGGCCTCAGGTTCCATTCCTGGTCAGGTCCCTCCCATTCCCACGCCACCCTCTTAACCCAGCATTGCCCTCTTCTCCTACTTTGACTCAAATCACAGTTCTGGCCCTGACCGGTTTGGCTCAGTGGATAGAGCGTCGGCCTGTGGACTCAAGGGTCCCAGGTTCGATTCCGGTCAAGGGCATGTACCTTGGTTGCGGGCACATCCCCAGCGGGGAGTGCTCAGGAGGCAGCTGACCGATGTTTCTAACTCTCTATCCCTCTCCCTTCCTCTCTGTAAAAAATCAATAAAATATATATATTTTTAAAAATCACAGTTCTGTGGTCCAGGGACTATAGGCAGATTGTAGGAAGGAAAGAAACCAACACCCAGCGAGCCATTTATAGTCCTGGCAGCACAGAAGCACAGCACAGCATCGGCACCACTACCTCTTTTCCAGTGGCCACCTAGCATCCAGCTCATGCAGTGGGCAGTGCCTGGATTACCCTCTAACAGCAAGAGTGGCTCAACCTCACCCGTGTTGCCAGGGACACTTGCCTCTCTCCCTCCTGGCCTCTCACCTGGGGCCCTGCAGCAGGGCACCTGTGCTTCTGTCTCATAGGCCCACTTGAGGGAAAGGATCTAACCCACCAACGGGAGGACATCCACCCCTCCGAGGGCCTCAGGCTTCTCCCAGCACCGTGAGGATGGAGACCCAGGGAAAGACCCACTTTGGGGTTCCTTGCACTAGGCAGAGGCTACCCAGAGGGAGGGGACGTGAGGGCAGGATGAAAGGAGTGTGTGAGGGGCCAAGTGCTTCATACAAACACAGGGATCAGAGGGGGAAGAAATGTTCAGCGCAGCTGGGAGATCCGGTTTGTGTCCCAGTCCACCCTCTTATATCTGTGTGGTCTGACACTAGGGAAGTTACTTCCTTTGTCAACTGGAGATAATAAAATAATACCCGCTGAAAGTACTTCTTACAAAACGGTCATAACATTAAATAACAAATATGTAAAAGCATCTCAGAAACTCTGAAGTATCTATAAACAGAGATGGGTTACATGTATATTTTTCGGATTAAGAAAGGAAAAATGACTCATTATGGAAAATATCATGAATATAATCAATATATAAAAAGTATAAAGAAGAAAGTAAAAACCACCTATGATGCTCTACTCATGGTTAGTCACTGCTACCATTTGTATATCCCTTTCAATCTCTGATCCAAAGCACAAGTATGCAAATAAATATTATATACACGTAAGCCCCATCACCATGAGACTGGATTGCATGAACTGTACCCCCAGGGTTTCTTAGGATTTTTATCATTGATTTCATCAGAGTAGTCATCTCAATCTATACTGGAACTTTATCAGTAGTTTAAGTAAAAAGTTTCAGAAACCTACTGTTAACAATTCCTCAGTCCTTTGTCTAATAAATAAGCAGTTATCTGCAACATGGTGCTCTGGAAAAAGCAATACACTAGGAATCAGGAGATCTGAGCTCTTTCCCTGTGTCTGCCAATTAAGAGCACTGTCTAATCTTGGCAAGAAGCTTCTGTGTCTCTGTTTTCCCATCTGTGAAATGGGAGTGATAGTCTATGCCAGCGGTTCTCAACTTGTGGGTCGCGACCCCTTTAGCGGTCAAACGACCCTTTCACAGGGGTCACCTAAGACCATCCTGCATATCAGATATTTACATTACGATTCATAACAGTAGCAACATTACAGTTATGAAGTAGCAACGAAAATAATTTTATGGTTGGGTCACAACATGAGGAACTGTATTTAAAGGGCCAGAAGGTTGAGAACCACTGGCCTATGCCTTGAGGAGCAGATGATATCTCATAGGGGAAAGTGCGTAGAAAATGCACAAATATCCCCTGACGGGAGTGACTGCACCCATCTCTACAGGTAACTATAGTCCGTGTCTGTTAATCCTGATCCCATTTAACAAGTCCCAACAAGGAAAGGCAAAGGCTACCCTGAGAGCCTGCTCATTTCTAGGATGCTAATGTACCATCCCTCGCCGCCAGCCCTTATTAATGAGTCATTCCCATCTAAACCAGAGTTAAAGGAAGTTCCAAAGTGGTTGACGATTACCCCAAGAGATGAGGAATACTGGTTCACCTCCCAGTTCCAGAGTCTTATCCTTGGAGTCAGCCACAGTCTCTCTGAGATCATCAAATCCTGTTTTCCCAACGTGACTCTGTGACAACTGCAGCTGGGCTTGTTAAACATGAACGTTCTCGGGCCCCCAGCCCAGAGCCAAAGTCTTTGGGGGTGGGGTTCAGGGACTCACATGATTAACTGCTCCCTGCATGAGATTCTGATGCACTCATTGTCTAAAAACTGATCCAGTCCAAACTCCCATTTTACAGATAGAAAAACTGAGGCCCAAGTTACAATGCCATGAGTGGCTGAGTCAGGGCCACAGGACCAGAACTCAAATTTATTTCTCAATCTTTCTCTGTTTCTTTCTTTCTTCCCTCTCTCCCTTCCCTCCTTCCTTCTTCCATTTTTCTCTTTATTTCAAAAACATAGATTTTTTTTCCCCCTAACCAGGCAGTTCTGCTCCACGTGGTAACAGAATTCAGATTTCCTGTTTGCATTTAAATAACATTATATATTTTTTCTTTTAAAGCCATAATTCTTTTAAAAATCTGTAACAAGAAAAGATGGTTTGGAACATAGCAATTAGTAGCCATAACATCCATCTGCCAGGGGAAGCTAAGACCTGGGAAGAAGACAGCTGGGAGAGTGGAAGTGAATGGAAAGCAGTGTTACTAATTTATTCATCAAACTGTCAGCAAACAGCCAGCAGGTGGCTGGTGCTGGGAATTCAACAGCACCTAAGCCAGGGTCCCTGCCTCTGTTCAGTCAGCTCACGTCACAGCATCTCTCAGACTAAAAAATGAAACCAATGAGCGAGAGAGCCAGTGCTTGGGCAAGAGGAGTCAGGGGCAGCAGCGAGGGATGAGAACACAGCCCCGGCCCAGCTTTGTCCTCTCCTATGACCAGTCCCCTTGGCTTTCTTCTTCCTGGAGGGGAAGAATCTGTGGTCCAAGGGTCAGATACAGTGTTTTTATTCCCAGGCTGGCCACATGCTTGGTTCAAGACCAGAATCCAGGATGGGGGTTGGGGAGGAAGGATGTTCCCAAAGCATCAGTGCCCCGTGTGCTGGGGACAGACACCCAAGAGGCAATGAGCTGCGTTCCCTGACAGCCTGCAGACGTAGCTGACCACGCAGAGCCAATAAACATCATCTCCTTGGACTTTAATAAGTCCCCACCTAGTTTGAAGGGGTCCCCACTTAAGCAGTCCTTGAGAAACTTGGGAAATATGGCTGCGTATGAAAGTTTTATTAAGCAGGATGTTGGAGGCATTAGTGGTACCATTCAGCTCCTCCCCCAAAATCTTTTTTGGCATGAATTTGCTTTGCCCTAGGTGATTTCCAACCATTCTTGTCTTCTTCCTCCTCTGTGTCCTAATCTCAGTGACCCTTTAAAATCATATAACATCCTCCAAAGGGACTTGTGCAGCTTTGAGCAGGGGTGTCAACGGGGACTTACATAAAATCTGGGGTCGAGGGAGACATAAAATGATTTCTGCAAAGGCCACTTTATGTTCCAACCTAAATGTTGAAAACGTACTAGCAAAACCATTCTTAATAGATACATGCCAACTGATTACCTGAAAACATGAAACTGCCTTACGAAAATAAACTCTGTCTTCCACAGTCCGTTCATTGTACCCCTCAAGTGCGGTCCAGGCAGAGGGGGAAGCACTGCGAAGGCAGGTGGAGGAGCAGAACCTGCCCAGTGGGCTCAGAGTGGGAAAAGTCCTGTGGCTGCAGCACAGGGACGTGAGGTGGCGGAGGCTGAGGACACTGCTCAGGGGTCCTGTCTCCGCCCTCAGACAGTCACCTCGGAAACCCACAGCTCCCCACCTGCAAGAGGCAGAAGACAGAAAACCACGGCTGTTGACACTCACTGTGTGCTTCCTAACTGCAGAGCACCGTGCTAGGAGATGTCCTTGCATTCCCTCCCTGCATTTCCGCAATGACTGCACAAGGAAGGCATTATTCCCTGCTTCACAGATGAGCTAGCTAAGGTGGGATTTAAACTCACCCCACCGCACACACACCCGGGGATATAAAGTACAGCGTAGGGATTATAGGCAATAATTCTCTAATAACTATGTATGGTGTTAGGTGGGCGCTAGACTTATTGGTGGGAGCACCTTGTAAGTTTTATATGCATGTCTAACCACTATGCTGTACACCTGAAACTAATATAATAGTAAATGTCAACTACAATTACAAATTATTTTTAAAACAAACTCAGACCCTCTAAACTCCAAAGCCTATACGTTTAAAAAACACACACATCATAGAGAGAAGATGAATATAAGTATCTGTGCCTATGAAGACAAGAGCATGGCTCATGGTTTCCCATGTTTATGCATCTATTTTTGTCTTTGAAAAAGCATTTATTTTTTAAAAACATACAAGCTCCCTAGCTGGTTTGGCTCAGTAGATAGAGCATTGGCCCAGGGACTGAAGGGTCCTGGGTTCGATTCCAGTCAAGGGCACATACCCCAGTGGGGGGCTTGGTCCCCGGCCCTGTTGGGGGCGTGTGCTGCAATCAATGTGTCTCTCTCACATTGATGTTTCTCTCTCTCTGTGTCTCCCCCTCCTTTCCACTCTCTCTAAAAATCAATGGGAAAATATCCTCAGGTGAAGATTAACAACAACAAAAGTAAAAAACATACAAGCCGTACATATTTAATACATTTTTATAAAAGCCAAACAATTCAGAGTGACTGGAATGAAAAGTAAG
Source organism: Myotis brandtii (assembly GCF_000412655.1). Taxonomy (NCBI): domain Eukaryota; kingdom Metazoa; phylum Chordata; class Mammalia; order Chiroptera; family Vespertilionidae; genus Myotis; species Myotis brandtii. The sequence goes on from NW_005371709.1 coordinate 1,096,555, forward strand.
ACTTCTCCTTGACATTCCCTATATTCAAAAACATAGATGTAACAAAAGCATATTGGAGAGAATTTTTAAAGAGAAAATAAACAACTATCCCTCCACCTCAATGAAACAACTGGGAGTAAATTAGAATATTACTTTTCAGTCTAGTTTTGTCTGCACTTGGGGTGTTTGTTGTGTGATATACACTGGACGTATTTTGCAGCCTGCTTTCCTCTAAGAATGTCAGGGGCATTTTCTATGTCATCTGCCTGGTCTTCTTATCCCTCGGAGTTAATGCCTGGGTGACATGTGAGTCAGAGCCATAGTTTGCTTAACCACCCCTGACTGCTGAGCATTTAGATTGTTTCTAATTATTTGCTGCGATTAAGATCTCCACGCATTTTTTTTCTTTCTATGGTTTGGATTATTTCCCTAGCATTCCCAGAAGTTGACTTACTGGGTCAAAGGGTGTGAACATTCATAAGGCTCTTGATCCATAGTGCCAAATTGTTTTCCAAAAGGACTGAACCGGTTTTCTCCATTTGGAAGTTTGCTACTTTCTCTGTGTGAGTCGTTCTGGGGAAAGGCTTTGTTTAAGTCTTCTTACTCTGTTTAACCCAAATCACTACATTATACTTTAACTTTGCTGTTTCCTACAGCCCCTTTCAAAGTCTGTTGACAATGTTTGACCATTTGATTACTGGGTGGAAGATTTATGCTGGTCTCCCTGTCTCCAGGCTCTTCCTGCCTTCAATCTGTTTTGCACACTTCAGCCAGATTAATTCTTTTGCAAACATCACTTGCCTTCTGTCACTGCCTTGCTCAGTAACTTGAATTGACTTTTTATTTCCTCCAGGATCAAGTCCAAACTGTTCTACTGGGCCTTGAAGACCCTCCATAATCGGGTCCTACCCCCCTTCCCAATTCCTACCACCCTCAGCAGGAACCCTCACTCACTTTCCTTCTAGTCCCCAACTTACGCTCCATTTGCTTTCCCCTTTTGATAATGTTTTCTCCACCTGGAATACTCCTACCTCTTTTCTATCTGGTCCAAATCCTCCACTTTCAGGGTGGTTCAGTCCCACCCACTCAGTTGAGAATTCTGAAAGAAGAGCCATGGAGGGAATGTGGTGGGAATGCCATGCATGCCAGCAGGGCACCCCCACATTAAATGTGCCAGTGGGTTGGCAGCAGATATTAGAACCAAGGCAAAATTCTTTGTACATGTAGGCTGTTTCTAATGGCCTAAAGAGGGGATCTGTGCGAGAGCGGGATTGTGAGCTAGGGCTAATAAAATAATGATGACAATAATAATTATAGTATATTAGTTAGGATTAGCTTCACTTTGAGAAGCTAAGACCTGAAAAATAATGGTTTAATATGAGAACAATTAATTTATATTTTACGAAAAAAAAATCTTCAGGAAGTCCAGACCCAGAATGGCATCTCCCTGCTCATCAAGGACCCAAGATCTTTAATGTAGCTCTCTGTAATGCCATCGCCAGGGTGTGGCCCCCACATGCTCCAAAAAAGCAGTTGGGGCACCAGCCATCACATTTAGAGTCCAGACCAATAACAGGCAGAAGGATGAAGAAGAGCGTCTCCTCTAGTTTTTTTAAGAATAAGTTTTATTGATTTTGAGAGAGAGAAGAAAGGAGGGAGGGAGTGAGGGAGGGAGAGAGAGAGAGAGAGAGAGAGACTGAGAGAGAGAGAGACAGTGATGTGAGAGCAAAACATGGATCGGCTGCCTCCTGCACACCCTCGCCCAGGACGGAGCCTGAAATCTGGGCATGTGCCCTGACCAGGAATCAAACCGGCAACCTTTCAGTGCCCGGGATGATGCCTGACCAATGGAGCCACACTGGCCAGGGCCAGAGTGTCTCCTCTATTTAGGAAACCTTCCTGGAAGTCCCAGGCAATGCTTCTGCTCAGAACTCATTGGCTTAGTCTCAGGGCTGCGAGGAAGTCTGTAGGCTCAGATAAAAATCAGGGCTATGTCACTAAAGAAAGAGGGGAACAGATTTCCAGGCACACAGCTATCGGTCTGTGCCACTATTTGTTGAGGTGCTGTGTTAATCAGCTTACATCTATTATCTCTTTTCATTTTTATATCAGTTCAACAAGCAAGTACATCGTAAAAAGGAGAGTAAAACCTGGACTATGTCTGAGTCCAGAGCCTCGGCTCTTTTAAAATTTTTTTATTTTTAAAAAAAATAAAATGGAGACTTAACGATATAAAAATCACAAAATAATTGGAAAATATCTTTTTTTCCCTTGACCACACACACACACACACACACACACACACACACACAGAGCCTCGGCTCTTTTAAAATTTTTTTATTTTTAGGCTTCATGGAGACTTAACAATATAAAAATCACAAAATAATTGGAAAATATCTCTTTTTCCCTTGACCAAACACACACACACACACACACACACACACACACACACAAACACACACACACACACACACACACAATCTTATAGTTTCTGAAATTGCATCTCATCATACAGAACTCATTGTAGTCTCTCCTTTAGACTGTATTTACTTATATATTTTTGGCATATGGTAGGTCTTATTTGTGAAGAATATATAAGACTTTATAGGTTGTAAAATACAGGCAGTTCTCAATAAACAATATTAAAATGATGTTTGAAAGGGAAAAATAATTTATTTTTGAAAACATTCAATATAAACAGTTTTCACAAATGAGAGGTTTACTGAAATAATTGTGAACGTGAAAAAGGTAAAAAAGATGAAATGCTTCCTCCTTCGATTTTTATTGTGTTTCGGTTTATTACTCCAGTTTTCCTGTAAAACAAATGAATGGAAAGATTGCCACATAGAGAACCTGGGCAGGTTTGCTAATGCTAATTTTGTGACCAATTTGTAACTATGAGTCTAGGAAGCATGAACTCTTGGTGGAGTTGGTTGGAGAGGCAGGGTAAGGGTGAGACAGGATGGGGATGTGGGTGAGTGGAGAGCATATTTGATTACAAAAGGAAAGCTGTTTGAAAAAAAGGATTTCAGACAGAGATTGCAGACAGAGAAGGAAGAGAGAGACTAGGTTAAAAAAGCACAGTGGTCATGGAATGGGGGTGATGGGGAGGCCAACTGGAATTAAAGTATTTATAGATAAGGCAGTCTCAGATTTGCCTTACTGGCTACCTTTTGCTCCTCCCAAACTCCCAAAGTGAATTATACCCAAGCACTGCAGCTAAAGAATGATCAGGCCCAGTAACTGCCAACTCTCATCGTGTGCCCTGCCTTCTGTGGCTGTGTGAGCCTGACTTGTAAAGGAATCTTGCATTCTGGAGGGGTGACTAAGGCTGGGTGTTGCTGAGGAACAGAGCCAGGGAAAACACAGGGAAAGGCTAGTTCCTGGGACATAAGCAGCTTGAGGGCAAGGAATAAGTTTCATTCCATGCTATATCCCCATGCAAAATGCAGTGCTTGGTTCATGGTTCCCTGCACTCTTATCCACTGAAGTTTTTATTGGATGGATGAATGGATGGATGAGGTCACAAGCTAAGAAGGATCCATAAGCACCTTCCTGCTGGCCTTTAAGATGACCAGTTGGGAATGTCAGGAAACATTCTATGAGAAGCAAATCCTGCCTATTTCATCACATGGCCAACTGCAGGTTGAAGCCAGTGGCTGGTTATGACAATGTGGTCTCTGGTGTGAGGTTCAGAGCCTTAAATGGCAGAGACTGAGAAATCACTGAGATTGGATAAGGTAAGGACTTTGTTCTTTCTGTGTCTCTTTTTGCCTTCTTCCACACCATTTTTTGACCCCTTACTAAGTCTCAGGCATGGTCCTAAATGCTATCCATGCATGATCTCATTTAACCTGATATTTCAGGGAGGGAGACATTAACATCTCCAATCTCCAGATGAAGAAACTAGAACTTGAAGAGGTTAAGTAACCCATTCAAGGTATAATAGCTAAGTGGGAAAGCAAGATGCCAACCCAACTTCCCCTTATCTTCACCACTCCACTCCCTGCCTCTATCTGCTCCACACTGTCCCCATGTTCTTACTCAACATGGTCACAAAACATATTTTATCTCTTTAACATTTTATTATGAGATTGGGGCCCAGTGCACGAAATTCGTGCCTGGATGGGGTCCCTAGGCCTGGCCAGTGATCAGCGCCGATCAGGACCAGGCCAATCAGGGCTGGGCCAGAGAGAAAGTGATGGTCACTGGGCCGGGCGTGGAAGGAACAGACGCCAGACACTGACGCTTCCATCGTCGGTGCCCCACCACCACGCGATTTCCTGCTTCCTCTCCTTCTCCTTCCCTCGCTGATGAGCTGCCACCACGGCGGGCAGCGGGCCAATATGGGCCTGCTGGCCATGGGGAGGGACGGGACACGGGAGGTTGGAGCCATCCCTCGGCCCCCCTGGGAAAGGGACCATGTCTACTGCCACCCACCCCTGGTTCCCCATCCCAGCCCGGGGGCTGGCCCCAATCAGGTGATCGGGGCCTGCCGGCTGGAGAGAGGGACCATGGGAGGTTGGCCAGTCGGGGGAGGTTGGCTGTGGAGCCCACTGACCACCAGGGGGCCGCTCCTGCATTGAGAGTCTGCGCCCTGGTGGTCAGGGCATATCATAGTGACGAGTTGTCCCGGTCGTTCTGGTTGCTGAGGCTTTATATATATAGATATTTTCAGATGAACATAAGTTTTCACCAAAACAGTACAAACTATCTCCATATATCTATCCTTCGTCTACATGTCCCAAATGTTGGCCTTTTACTGCAGGGAGTTAATATTGGTTAGATTTCCCGACTACATTTTTATAGTCCCTTGGACTTAAATTTTCATTTGTATTTTGGGAACCACAGACCCCTACTGAGGGCAAGGAGAAGAAGTGATGTGGCAGCTGGCCGGTGGGCACAGGCTCCACTGACCATGTGGGAGCCCTGAGCCTCTGGAACAGATGTGCTGACTCCCAGCATTCCTGCGGAGGACGAGAGGGTCATCCAGTGACTGTCCTAGTGGGGAGGCTTCTGAGGAATGTCCCAGACACCAGGCTTGAGAAATTCATTAGCTACAAAAGATGTCTAAACAAGGGAAACACTAGCAATGACAGCCCCTCAGAATAATACCACTTCTTACTCCCTGGAGCTGTCAGTTCAGAACAGAAAGACTTACTGTGAACCTACTATGCATAGGGACTGAATTGAGTATGGGGGCAAATGGTCAGACTGTCAGTGGTGCTGCCTTCACCAACAGAAAAACCAAGATGGTTGACTAGAAAAGATAAGGGGGGCGTGGTAGGAATTTCCCCACTAGTAGCCAGATCAGGAACCTCAGTTGGGGAAAAACTCACAATTATTTTGGAAACAAAATTAGGAGGCTGGGAGGTGGGAGGAAAGAGGCAGGACAAGATGGGACAAGTTCTTGTGTAAAAACAAGGCAATCCAGCTCTGTTTCCTGCCTAATGCTGGTGGTCTTTGGAAGGGGGGCGGCTCAGGGGGAAGGGGTCCCTGTTAGGTGTGGCCAGAGAAGCAGAGGGCCAGAACACTGAAGTGCTAAGAGTGGAGCCTACCCACAACACAGGTGGAGCCTCATTTCAGCCCCCACGCAAATCTACAGACTGTAAAAAGAAGAGGGAATTGATCTAATGCTTTCGGGACACTGTGCATACAGAGGAGAGGAGAGCCACGGAGAAGGACGAGTCTCTCTTCACTCCTCCCCCCATCCCTGAAAGGTTCATTGATTATACACCTAAGCCTTCCTGGTCCTTTCAACTTGCATGTTCTCTGTGCCTCTCTCATGACCAGTTTCATCCTGCAGACTTTCACTGACACCCCCCCCCCCCCCCCCCCCCCCCCCTCCCCCCCCCCCCCCCCCGCAATCCCAGTGGGGACCCGCTGAGGCTCTCAAGTTGGACAGATCTGGATTTAAATCTAACTCTGTCACTAACCAACTGGGTGGCCACTTACCCTCTGTGAGCCTCAGTTCCACAATTTTACTGTAAGGTGGAGGTCATACCCCTTTCATAAACTTAATGAGATGAATGAAGGAGATTGTGCATGCAAAGTGCCCAACATGGCTCCAGGCAAGCAATCTGACACCTGCCTGCCTTTGATCTGACCACACCGGTGACCAACACGCTGCTCTCTCCTGGTCCACTTTTTCCAGGTAATGGCGGGAACAGACCAAGGAGTCTGAATCTGGGTTTGATTCCTGGTTCCATCACTTAACAGCTGTGTGATCTTGGACAAGTCACAGAACCTCTCTGAGCCGCAGCTTCCCCACTTGCAAAATGGAAATAGTACCTGCCTTGAATGAGATGATGTAGGGAAGTGCTTTGGAAATGTTGAAGCACTTTTTGCAAATCAGCTGCTGTTTTGCTGCCCTTCCCACCTCCCTCCACAATTCCCCTGTCCCCCTCCCGCCCCGCTAACTCCCACCCCCTCCAAAAGCCCAACTTGGGTGGAAAAAACACTGGACAGGGAGTTAGGAGCTTTGAGGTTGGGTTCCGGCCCCATCGTCGATTTGGGGTCCTTTGGTAAATCACAATCCTCCCAGCGCCTCAGTTTCCTCAGATGTAAACTAAAGTGTCTGAACAGGACCTCTCTCAAGGCCTCTCCTACTGCCAGATTCCACACATGGGCTGTGGGGTCAGGAGTTTATTTTCTGACAGGAATACATTTGGGCTCCGAGGATGTCACTGCTTCTGGGCACAGGTCTGCGCTCACTGCGCTCTTCTATTAACATGGCAGGGATCGTGCGCTGCTGGGTCATGTGTGAACCGGAGGGTGTCTCCAGCGCTCAGTTTAGGGTAATTAATCTTTTTGACCCCTAGCAGGGGAAATGTCTCTAGTTGGGGGGAAATGAAGTTGTCAAACATAGTCCTTAAGGAGAGGAAGATTTATAGGGGATCACATACAAAAGCACAGGAATTAAACAAACAAACAGGGAAAGAGCACTTAAAAGCTCAGACCAAACAATATATACCGCACGCTATGCTCAGGCAGGTCAACCAGCGGCCCGAGGTCTCCCCAAGCACCACCCAGGCATAACAGCCCGGACAATTGTTCATCTTCCAAGAAGCCCTTCCCAGAAACCATAGGGTTGCAGGAAGGTAAAGCCAATGACTTCATCGAGGGGAAGAAACAGCAGCGGTCAGTACAGTCCTTCATGACCATTTTGTTGTTTAAAACTTGCCTTTGTGTAGTCCCAGCTTTGGGCCCTGCTCTCTCTCCAACCCTGCCCCGTGGTGCCCTGTTCCCTGACTACCCACCCAGACACCCTGCTCCTCCTGTGCTCCTCCAGCTTGGCTCCCCTCTCTCCCCTCCGGCCCCCTCCCCCCAGTCCTCTTTCAGCTAAGGTCTCCATAAAATACAGGGTGTCCAGTTACATCCAAATTTCAGGTAAACTGCAAAACTTTGATTAGTATAAGTATGTCCCATGTGATATTTAGGATATACTAAAAAGTATTGGTTTAGGTGAAGTTTAAATTTAAGTGAACATTCTGTATTTTTTACTTGCTATATCTGGCAACCTACTTTAAGTATATTTTTACTTGCTGTTATTTTTGTCCAGAATACACCGCCCCCACGTCTTCTCTTGGCCAGTTCCTTGTCATTCAGGCTCCACCCAAATATCTCTTCCTTACAGAGATGCTCTCTGACCCTCCCTCACCCCAATTTAAAGTGGTCACCCTGTCCCCAGAGTCACTCTCTAGCATATTCCCTTGGATTACTTTTAAAAAATATATATATTTTATTGATTTTTTACAGAGAGGAAGGGAGAAGGATAGAGAGAAACATCGATGAGAGAGAAACATCGATCAGCTGCCCCCTGCACACTCCCCACCGGGGTTGTGTCCGCAACCAAGGTACATGCCCTTGACCGGAATCGAACCTGGGACCCTTGAGTCCGCAGGCCGACGCTCTCTCACTGAGCCAAACCAGTTAGGGCTTGGATTACTTTTTTTACTCTGAAATAAGTTTGCTTCTGAGTTTTGGTTTTCTTGCTTAATGTCTGTTTCCTCCTGCTAAGATGGTAGACATTGCTGTCTTTTTCCCTAATCACTCTTCATCACTTGAATATACTTGGCGTATACCAAGCATTAAATAAATATTTGGTGAAAGGACAAATGAGTGGAATGTATGCTTTAGAACAGTGTTTGACAAAATGTAACAAAAACTCTAGAGATTTTAATTTCATTAAAATCCAGATTCTGATTTGGTAGGTTGGGCATGGGCCTACGATTATGCATTCCTTACAAGCTCCACGTGATGCTGACACTGTGGGCCATGGACCACACTCTCAGAGGCAATAGAGTTCCCTGTAATGATAGAAATGTTCTATATCTGCACTGCCCAACATAGCGGCCACTAGCCACATGTGGCTATTGCGTAATTGAAATGTGGCTAGTGTGGCTGGGGAATCAAATTTTAAATTTTATTTAATTCTAATTAATTTACATTTAAATAGTCACACGTGGCTACTGGCAAGTATATTGGATGACACAGCTCTGGGGAGGTGGTTCTTATACTGGCTGCACAACAGAATCACCAGAAGCACATTTAAAAATACAGATGCCCAATACCCACTCCACACCAATTAAATCAGAACCTCTTGATTTGGGTCTTGGAGCATTGTTATTGCTTTTTGTTTTGTTTTTAAGTTTCCCAGGTTATTCCAACGCGCATCCATAGATGAGGACCCTGCCTTCGAGTTTGCAGAGCATTCATGCTTTCCTTTGCTCATTCAATCCTTACCACAGCCTGGACAGCAGATCAGACAAGTGTGACTAAATGTCACCAGTCCCATTTTACTGGAAGTAAAGGGAGGTTCTGGGAGGTGAAGGGATTCGCCCAAGGTTATATAGCTAGTAATTGATGGAGCAAGAACCCGCAATGCCCTTGTGCTTCCACATCCATTCTCTGCCTCAGATTCTTTGAGAAAGAGGCAAATGTTATCCATCACTTACTTTTGTGAAAAGAGGCAAATATCTTTCCTCCAATCAGACAATTGGGCATGTCTATCCTCTCTCTGTAGCTGCCACCAACCTCCATTTGTCTCGAATGCCCCCCTTTTCAGGGTCTTGTCTGGCCACATCATTCCCTAGGGAGGTGAGCCAATTAGAATCCTCACCCTGTTTCATCAGTGATCAATAAAAGAATGGGCCCTAACCGGTTTGGCTCAGTGGATAGAGCATCAGCCTGCGGACTCAAGGGTCCCAGGTTCGATTCCGGTCAAGGGCATGTCCCTTGGTTGTGGGCACATCCCCAGTAGGGTGTGTGCAGGAGGCAGCTGATCGATGTTTCCCTCTCATCGATGTTTCTAACTCTCTATCCCTCTCCCTTCCTCTCTGTAAAAAAATCAATAAAATACATTAAAAAAAAAAAAAGAATGTGTCTTTCTCCATCTGAAAAGAAGGACATCCAAGTTTGAGTGGAAGAGGGCACCACATGCAGAGTGGAACAGACCCGCTCCTTCCTGCTGAGGCTGCCCACAGGGCACAGGCGAGGGGTCTTCGGAAGACAAGTCAAATTGGGTGACTGGGAAGGGCCCCCCGAAGAGTTTACAAACCTTGCCAGGGTTTCCCTTAGCAGAGTTGGGATACCACTGGCGAGGGCCACACAGCGAGGGTGATTTTAGGTGATCCATGGGAAAACTTTAAAAATGTTTAATACTTATATATATATATTTATCTTAATGTATATTAAGAAAAGTGCAGCTCATTAAATCTGTAATTTTAACAGTATTTCTGATATAAAGTTCCTGGCAAATTAATTTATTTGAGAAAAAAAGGAGTACATTTAAAGTAAAATGTTAAGGCAATAATAGTACAAGTGGAACTTGGATATGGCTAACATGGTGACGATGGCCTGGGTGTACCCTGAGGGTGCAGTGGGAGGGTGGACGTGTACTTTGTGAGAAGGTGGAGATGGAAGGGAAGGTTTTCATGCAAACATTCTTGTCAGCAGCTGTCTTTCAATAATAAAGAATTACTGTTGCTGAGGAGAAATCCATTGTCTTGGAATAATGGCCAGGAATGAAAACAGCACAGCCTCCAGCTTCCTGGGCCTGCAGTGAGGTCCAGCTGAGGGGAGAACTAGCCGCTTTACCAGCCCCTTCAAGCCCCAACAGGCCCGTGTGAGACCACACTCAGCCCAACACCTGAGCCCTGCTGCAGGCACATTGCAAGAACTGTGCTCATCCGAGTCCGGTGTCCAAGGACAGGTCCCAGTGGAGGCCCCAGAGCCTGGTCCCAGCCAGGCAAGGACAGGATTTCCTCAGTCTCACAGCTCCTGCCTGGAGCCTGGATGGATTAAGCTCAGAGTGGTTACTGCCCAAAAGGACATACCAATATATGTGGGGCCAACCCATGTATATTCAGTTCACACCTTTATTTGTGCACTAGAGGCCCGGTGCATGAAAATTCGTGCACTGGGGAGGGGGGGTCCCTCAGCCCAGCCTGCGTCCTCTCCCAGTCCGGGACACCTTGGGGGATGTCTGACAGCTTAGGCCCGCTCCCCAGGGGATCAGGCCTAAGCTGGCAGTCAGACATCACTCTGGCAGCCCGGGAGCCCTGTGGGGAGGGGGCCTAAGCCATTAGTCGGGCATCCTTAACGCTGCCACGGAGGCGAGAAAGGCTCCTGCCACCACCGCTGCACTGGCCAGCCATGAGCCGGCTTCTGGCTGAGTGGCACTCCCCCTGTGGAAGCGCACTGACCACCAGGGGGCAGCTCCTGCGTTGAGCATCTTCCCCCTGGTGGTCAGTGTGCGTCATAGCAGCCGGTTGTTCCTGGTTGTTCTGCCATTAGGGTCAATTTGCATATTACCCTTTTATTATATAGGAGGGGCCTCAGAGTTCCCTGGGGAATGGATGACCTGATACCCTGGGATGAGAAAAGGATGTGTGTTCAGTTTAATGGAGAGAATAAAAAGGGATTAGATCCAGTTTTTAGGAACGAGAGTGGCTATATTTAGAATGTCCCAGGAAGGGGGGAGGTATAGATAGGTGATGTACAGAGGACTTTTAGGGCAGCAAAAATACTCTGTATCATACTATAATGGTGGATACATGCCATTCATTACATATTTGTCAAATCTGTAGAATGCACAAAACCAAGAGTGAACCCTACTGTGGGTGATTATGATGTGTCAATGTGTATGCATCAATAGTAACGAAAGTACCAGTCTGATAGGGAATGTTGATAATGATGGAGGCTATGGATACATGGGGGCAGTATGGGGGCAGGGATAATATGGGTTATCTCTATACCTTTTTCTTAATTTTGCTATGAACCTAAAAGTGCTCTAAAAAAAAGTAAAGTCTGAGAAAATTTGTGAACACCCAAAATCCAATCAAATTAACTTGGGGTGTGGGGAGTGGAGGGGGAAACTTCAGGGAGACCCAACTTGATTGTTGATGTAACTGAGGAAGCTTATACTGTATTTTATGGCTAAATAAAATATCTATATTCTAGCTAAAAAAAGAATATGCCAGGAACTGGTCATTATATCTTCAGTGTGAAGTAGGGGACAAAATGCCCAGACCCACAACTGGGCACTTTGATCACTCCTGGTGGTAGATAACATTGACAACCACAAACACAATCACATCAACAGCTAACATTAACTGAATACTTGCTATGTGCCAATCACCATTTTAAAAGCATTTAATCCTTACAACAACCTAGGAGGTAGATACTAATATTATCTTCATTCTACACATGAGAAAACTGAGGCACAGAGAGGTGAAGTGACCCACTGCAAGCCACAACTGGAGAGTGGATATGGAGGTATCTGGCACTACAGCTACATGATACTGCCATTAAGACCATCCAGATGACACCCATGCTCCAAGCTCATGCTCACCAAGTCATCCTCAAAGGCAATGCTGGCTGAGTCAGCAGAGTGAGGTCAAACCTTGGTTCTGTCACAGTTCAGTTTCTTAAGTGTTTTGTGCCCCGTCCTCCGTCTGGAAAATGGGAATAACAGCTGAGGGTGTGTGAACATGAAACGAGAGGATACACTCAAAGCCCTTAGCAGCGTACATGCATGGGGGAAGTAAACCTCCACAGTTACTTATGGTCACTGGCCAGCTTCACCTTCCTTCAGATAACTCTGAGAAACCTCCTAATAACAATCACTTTCTTTTACTGAGGGCTTCCCACATGCCATGCTCTCTGCTAAGAGCTTTGAGTTCATCCTCTGTCCAGTTTTCATACACCCTGCTAGGCAGGTGTTATCATTCTAATTTAAAACATTTGAATTCTGGTTTATCCATTTGCTCCTTGTAAATGTAATCATTTCTCCAGAAACAAACCATTTTCTGGGTATAAAACCATATAGTACCTTCCAGCCTGCAAAGCTGAGGCTCAGGCCGTAAAGGGCTCCATGGGGGTGTCCAGTGGGCCCTCCCAGGCACCAGCCATCTGACGCATGGATCCACCTCTATAGGCTGCCACAGGATATACCCGGGACACCCTGAAGCTGCTAATCCTAGCATCAACATTGTGCTTTTCCTTAGAGGATTTCCTTTCCTTGAACAAAACTGGTATTGGCTAATATTACCACATCATCGTAGACTGTTAACACCGATGCTTGTTTGATGTGTGGCCTCCTAGACATTTTCAAATGTGTATATACATCCTCTTTTAAAAAACAAAAATGGGATCCCATTTTATGTATTATTCTTGCTTTTTCACTTAATATACAATAGAAATCTTTCCAGGTCAGAGCATATAGCTCTATATCATTTTTTAAAAATGCTATGTATGCATTTTAAAAAATGCAGCACTTAACTTTTTAAAAAAATATATATTTTATTGATATTTTACAGAGAGGAAGGGAGAGGGATAGAGAGTTAGAAACATCGATGAGAGAGAAACATCGATCAGCTGCCTCCTGCACACCTCCCACTGGGGATGTGCCCGCAACCAAGGCACATGCCCTTGACTGGAATCAAACCCGGGACCCTTCAGTCTGCAGGCCGACGCTCTATCCACTGAGCCAAACCAGTTAGGGCTTAACTTTTTTTTTTTAACTGGTTAAGGAAGACTGAACATTTTTCTTTTTTATATAACTGCATTTTGTAATTTTTCACCAATGAAGATATATTACTTAGGTAAAAAAGGAGATCATACAGGCTTAAATAAAAAAGTAGTATTGAAGAGATAACACTTTAAAAGTAAACATAGCTAGTTTCATTTTTCTTAATTATTTTCTAGTTCTTGTCCACATACTAGTACAAGAGCTAGAACAAATATTTTTACCAAGCTATAACCATGCTGAAATACTCCTTTATCACGACATCTGAAACATTTGTCCATGTGTCTACAGAGCTGCCTTAAAAGCGTCTCTGAAGGGCCGGAGGGCCCGGTTGCGGAGGAAGGCGCTGGGCTTTCCACGGGGCAGCGTCTAGAGCAGAGCTCCAGGGACAGAGCCCTTAGCAATCTGGTGAAACTGCTGGACCCCTTCTCAGAATAATACTTTCAAATGTATAAAACAAAATATAGAGGACTACAAAAGAAACAGATAACTTTGAAATACAATAATCAAGGTGAAAAGATGCAATATAGCAATAATATATGTACTTCCTGTGTATTAAGAAACAAGTTTAGCAGTGAGTCTAATTCCTATCATAATTTCAGAGTAGTGATGAACACAAATATTTCTACAATATAAGAATGTGATTTGAAAACATCTGTGATTTCCACTGGTGACAAGCCTCAGTTTCACTAATACTGCAGCATCACTTGCATACGTTTGTAAGTGAAGGAAATGCTACATTTCATTTTATGTTAGCAAAAACAAAGATCTCTTTTTCCCCCACCCACATTCATAGATCTCCTGAATTCTATACAAGGGTAATGGGTTCTAGGTCAACAGATATCTACTCCACAGAATTTCTATACTTATTAGCCTGGGAAAGGTTTTCATCTTTTCTATCCCTTCTACCCAAACTACCAACATCGACAGCCCCCATGACTATGAGATATTCAGAATTAATTTTGGAGTTTCTCCCATCTCTAGGCATCTGCCCGGCCCCCAACCACTTTCACTCCCGGCCAGCCTCTACACATATGTAGACAGAAGCTCATCTTGCCATCTTCCAACTCAGCACAGTTCATATTTGCACTAGATTTAACATGCACATCCCTCCTTCTTCCTTCCTGATAGTTAGGAAGTCGTCTAACAAGTCCAGTCAGTTCTGAACGAAGGAAGCTGGGTAATCCGCCTACTTACTGGAGGCTGCCTTGTCCAAATAGATGTTTTTCATCACCAAAGGTATTTTCCAGGACTCTGCAAATCCAGAGGATCAGTCTCCTTCCTTCACACAAGCACCGGCACTGGATTCATTTCTGAAATCACCGGCACCGACCAGGCTCTGGTTCTTGGCCGAGGTTTCAGAAATTATCTGCAATTGTACTCTCTGTTCCTTCCACCACTAATTATAACATATTGCATTTGTGTGTGTGGCACTTCGTGCTTCTCAGAAGTAATGTTCACATACAAAATGCTGTTGTCCCAGAGCCAGGATGTGGACCCAGAACTCCGGATTCCTAACCCCGTGTTCATTCCATGATGCCATGATTCAATTAGTACTATTTCCATTATAACAGAATTCCTTAAACATAGTAAACTTGTGTCCCCTTTAACTAAATCATGTGCTCTCCTTTAACATTACTTGAAAATTTAAAATTCTTAAAATATTGTGGCTAGAAACAAAGCAAAGCAATGATAATTTTTTAAATGCTCTTTATTTTTAAAATACTACTCTTGTTTTGATTTTTTAAAACAACATATATTTAACATCAATCACACAGTATCTCAGAGTGATCAAATTGTCCCGGTTTTGCCTGGGACTGTTTTTAAAATGGAAAGTCCTGCAATCCACAAACCTCTTAGTCCCAGGAAACCCCTCAGTTTTGGACAAATCCTGTCCTGGGTAAACGGGAATAGTGGTCATACTAGATGTCACTGTGACTTTGATGTGGATTATTGGCCATTTTTCTTAAAATCCTGCATAAGGTTAAAGAGCACAGCAGGGGTCATTGACATCGCCACCTAGTGCTGCTCCACAGGGATGTGGCTCCTCTCCCATCGATGCCACACTAAATGGTCACACTTAGCCAGACAGAAAAGTCAAGTCAAATACTAATTTCTCTAAGTAATTTAAAAAAATTAAAAACATTTAAATCCCCCAAAGTTTAGGCTTCATTGGTTGTAACAACAGGAACCGAGTCACTCTAACTTAAGCAAAAAAGTGAATTTCTCAGAAAAATGAGGAGTAACTCACAGAATCCAAGGAAACCCTGGAGACCCAGGCTTTGGAATGGGAAGGAGCCAGGATAGCTCCTGGGATCTATGGAGCCGCATTCATGGCCAACCCCTTTAAACAGAAATTAGCAATCTTTTTCTGTAAAGGTCCTGATAGTAAACATTTTAGGCTTTATGGGGCAGTCTTTCTCATAACTACTCAATTTTGTCTTGGTGGCATGAAAGCAGCCATAGACAATACATGATTGGTCTATGTCCCAATAAAACCTTATTTACAAAAATTGCTGGAGGGCCAGATTTGGTACATGGCCATAGTTTGTTGATTCTTGCTTTAGGGTATATCCTTTGGCATGGATCTGCTCTAACTAGTTTTAATTTCACATCATTGGCTCAAGACTCAGATTCAAAGGAGACAGCATCCTATTGGCAGAACTTGAGTCACTTGTTCATTCTGTGGCCAGGGGAGGGTGGGGTTCCTGGACTGGCCAGACTTTATCCAATTAGAAGGGGGCGGTTCCACAAAGCAAAATTAAGTTCACCAAAAGAAAGAGGCATGGAAGCAGATGAGGCTGAAACAATAGATGTTCCACACGTCATCTTCTGATTTTCTTTTCTCGTCTTATTAGTTTCTACCACTTTACACTCTAGGGAAGGAGTAAAAAAATGCAGGTGGTACTAGCATCAGATTACAGTATTTTTTCAACTGACACTCAAATCCCATTTCTCCCAGTTTGGTGATTAGAATGGAACCATAAAGAAAGTTAACTGAATGATAAAGACTATCATCAAATTTAACCCTTCATTTTATAGAGGGAGAAACTGAGGACCAGAGAGGCTATGGAGCCTCCTGCATTGCCAGCTCCAAGGGGGCATATTCACATGTCTCTGTGAATGACATGCACCCCCTGGAGTTGTACAGGGCTCTGGGAGAAGTGTGTGGCTTGGGGCTGTTAGTTCATAAAAGGCCATTCCCGTCCCCTTCTCCTTCCCCCACAGGCACGTTTCCCCCAACCTCTAAGGGACCCCATGAGACTTGCAACCAGGGGAGCAATGGGCAGTGGCAGCTTGTCTCAGGCTTACCCCTAAACCTGTCTCCAAGTGCCCCTTTGAGCCAAAGCAGCCCAGCCTAGGATGAGAGCTGTTAGACAGGAGCAGAGCAAAGCCAATGGGCCAGGCACTGAAACTCACAAGGGAAGAAAGCCCTGGATGCCTAGCAAGGGGAAAAACTGGGAAAACAAGAACCTTGCCCCCAGGGTAACTCATCCTCCCTAGCATAGCACACTGGTCATGTGGTTTGAACCCATGATCTTTCCTCCCTAAAGATAACATCTAGGCCTCAGTTGTATTTCAGCTCTAGGTACAGAGAAGCAGCAAAACCAGACAAGTGACCCTTGGCTGCCTCAGGAACAGCTACCTTGACTAATGACGCCCTGCCCTGGCCCTGACCAATCAGTGGAGACCAGAACCCTGAAAGAGCACACCTGGAAAGCTGATGAATATTCTATTATGATCCTCCCCTGAGACCTCCCCTAAGATTTCTACCTGCAAGAAAGAGATAAACATGCTCAGGACAAAGGACCCAGTGTGTGCTCTCCCTCCAAGGAGCACACTGTGCCATTCCTGACCCCGCTCCTTCCCCCACAGGCATGTATCTCCCAGCCTCTAAGGGGCCCCATCAGACTTGCAACCAGGGGAGCAATGGGCAGGGGCAGCTCGTCCAGAGCTAACCCCCTGCACCTGTCTCCTGGGCCCCCTTTTCTCTGACTTCCCAGTGAGTTGAAGCAGCCCGGCCATTATCTCTCTAGAGTGGCCAGCTCCTCCTCTGCAGTGTATTTTCAGTAAACCCGACTTTGTTTTACTTTCATTTTCATTGACCTTAAAATCTTTTCTGCATTGTTTTGTGATTAATCACTATGCTTTAATTATGTTCAATTTGTAACAATGAAATTGGGGGTCACCACAACATGAGGAACTGTATTAAAGGGTCGCGGCATTAGGAAGGTTGAGAACCACTGTTCTATGCCCTTCCTTGTTTCATTGTCTGAAGTACATTTTTGCTGCCATCGTGAACCCAATGCCTTTTGGCTCAGTGCTGTGTAGCCCTTCCATGTGGATATCCCCAATCTCCATCCCCCTTTCCTTAAATAAATTCAATTTTCTTTCATCACTGTCTGAGATGGCTATTTAGCCTACCTGCACATCACCACCGAATTTAACCTTTCAAGAACTTCGTTTTCTGACTTTCAGTCCAGGCCCCTCTCTCTGTTGCACCACTAAATTAAGTCTAATTAAGCCCAAGGCTTGATTTCCCCAACACAAATAACCCTCTCTTCTCTCCTCCAACCAACGAGGACCTGGCACCTTTGTCCTTTAGATTCAGCCTTCTACACACCTTTGCAGAGTTGGCACATCTTCAGTGGCAGGATTTGAGAAATACATACTGTACCACCTCCCCTGTGATATATATTGCCTTAGTCTATTATAGAGCTGAAGTTAGAGTGACCAGTGAGTGAGGAAGACAACTGCTCTTTTACATTCTGGCAATTCAGACCCAGGAAGAGTGCTGTTTCTTTATTCCATGAGCGGAGTATTCCAGGGCTCCAATGCCTTGGAGTCAACCTAGCCCTCATTTGACTCCCCTCACATCTTTTCTCCTCACACCTTTCTCCTTCTTTTTTTTTTTTTTTAATATATTTTATTGATTTTTTACAGAGAGAGGAAGGGAGAGGGATAGAGAGTTAGAAACATCGATGAGAGAGAAACATCGATCAGCTTCCTCCTGCACATCTCCTACTGGGGATGTGCCCGCAACCAAGGTACATGCCCTTGACTAGAATCGAACCTGGAACCCTTCAGTCCGCAGGCCGACGCTCTATCCAGTGAGCCAAACCGGTCAGGGCACCTTTCTCCTTCTTGAATGTGGGGGTGCTCTTTGATCTTGGTTCAGGTGAAAACCAGAGGAAATCCTAGATTAAGCTCTGATGGCCAAAGAATGTCTACTAGACTCAGGCAGGGCAGTCAGAATAAGATAAGAGCATGGGTTTTATGTTTATGAAAAAAAATTGCATTTTGTGATACTTCTGTAAAAGTTGAGCTGAACAACAGAGTGGTTTTGACAGGGGGGAAACACCACATTGCACATGGCAATAGGGTGAAGGGAGTCCAAAGGTCCCAGTTGTCTCAGTGCTAAGGGATTTCCCAGGACTTGGAACTCTCAGTGGTGAAATCAGGAAAATCTCAAACAAGAATGAGTTGGTCACATAGTAAATAATAATAATAATAATAATTTACTCTGTGTTAGGCACTGTTCTAAGCACTTTACACTCATTTACTTCTAAACTGACTCAGTGGGAGAAGTACTATATTTGTTTCTGTTTTCAAAATGAGGAAATTGAGGATCAGATAAGCCAGTTTCAAAAAAGGATGCTTATTCACAAGTGAATGATCTATAAATACATTTATACAGGACTGGAATAAGTGCCAGCAACACTACAGCAGAGTGAACCTAAGACAACACTCAAACCATAAGGAAGGAGAGAGAGTCATTTTAGACAATTACGACATGTACTTATTGTGCATTTAGTTTCTCAGCCATTAAATGGGTAAAATATTACTTACTTCGCAAAACCATGCCATGGATTAAATGAGATAATGGATGTGAACATGCTTTGTAAATTGTTGATGATTAATGTATCATCATCCATAGTATTACATAAGGACATTATTTTGAGTATTTGTGTTTTTACTGCCAGTGCAGTTTTGAATAAGAGAGGGCAGCCACATTTAATACTTACAACACTAAGAAAACCTTTTTATTTATTTTTTGCCTAAGTACAAAAGTAATACAGGGCCTCACAATGTAAAATAAATAAACAATCCAGAAGTAAATAGGGTGAACAGTAAAAGTTCTCCTTTACCTTCTGCCACAAATCCTATTCCTCTGATTTCTTTAAATGTCTCTGAATAACTTAAAATAAAACCACTAGAACTCAATGGGATGTCTCATGTCCCCCTCCTCCACCTTAGAGAATGCCATTCCTTCTCATGGGATAAGATGCTCACCACTAAGCCCTTAGCAGAAAGAGAGATGCCTCCAATGCCTAGCCCTGCTTCCTTAAAAGAATTGCCCAATGCAACTGCTTCCTGGCCATTGAGAATATCCAGAGTCATTTAAAAAGTAGATCCTGCCATTAGTGTTAGAAAAAATTTTCAAAGCATTTTGCATGTATTGCCTGTTCAGTTTTTACAAAGACCCTATTAGGTAGGCAGGATTCATAAGTAGTCCTATTTCAGAGATGAAGATTCTGAGGCACAGAGAGGTCTAATGCTTGTCACTCACTGCTAAGTGTGGTCTTTATTTTAAAGCCCCAGTGGTGGATAATCCTCATGCAGGGCTTTGGGAAGCATGAACACAGCCACCACCACAGAATGCCAATGTTTCTCCAAGGCCACTTCCATTAAAACACACACACACACACACACACACACACACACACACACACACACACACACCAGTAGCTTCAAAAAGGCAGATTCCTGGGCTTCAGTCTAGACCAGCGGTTCTCAACCTGTGGGTCGCGATCCCTTTGGGGGTCAAACGACCCTTTCACAGGGGTCGCCTAAGACCATCGGAAAAGACATATATAATTACATATTGTTTTTGTGATTAATCACTATGCTTTAATTATGTTCAATTTGTAACAATGAAAATACATCCTGCATATCAGATATTTACATGACGATTCATAACAGTAGCAAAATTACAGTTATGAAGTAGCAATGAAAATAATTTTATGGTTGGGGGTCACCACAACATGAAGAACTGTATTAAAGGGTTGCGGCATTAGGAAGGTTGAGAACCACTGGTCTAGACCTATGGAATCAGGAGTGTGTGACTCTGGAATCTACACTTTAAAAAAATTATCTTGAATTATTTCCTAGTGCTAAAATATACCTTATAGCAATTTGCCATTTTGACCATTTCCAAGTGGACCATTCAGTGACAATAACTACATTCACATTGTTATACTTAACTATCACTACCATACATCTCCAGAACATGTTCATCACCCCAAACCAAAACTCTGTACTCATTAAACAACAGCACCCTTTTCTACATACCTCTGTGTATTTGACTATTCTAGGTCCCTCATATAAGTGGAATAATAAAATACTTGTCCTTTTGTGGCTGGCTTATTTCACCGAGCATAACGTCCTCAAGGTTCATCCATGTTGTAGCATATGTCAGAATTTCCTTCCTTTTTAAGGCTGAATAATATTCCATTGCAGATGCCACATTTTGTTTATCCATTCATTCATCAATGGATATTTGGGTTTTTTTTTCTACCTTTTGGCTATTGTGAATAATGCTGCTGTCAACATAGATGTGAAAATATCTGTTCAAGTCCCTGCTTTCAATTCTTTTGGGTACATACCTAGAAGTGGAATTGTTGATCAAATGGCAATTCTATGTTGTTGCTTTTTTAAGGAATCACCATACTGTTCTTCTCAGCAGCATTATTTTACATTCCCAACAGAATGCACAAGGGTTCCAATTTGTCCACATTCTCTCCAATACTTAGTTTCTGTTTATTTTTGTAAATTTTCTTTTCTTTTTTATTCCTCACCGGAGGATAGAGAGAGAGAGGAAGGGAGAGGGAGAGAGAGAACATTGATGTGAGAGAGAAACATCGATCGGTTGTCTCTGCTATGTGGGTATGTGCCCTGACTGGGAACAGAACTTGAGACCCTTCGGTGCACAGGAAGACATCCCAACCAGCTGAGCCACACTGGCCAGGGCTGATTTTCATTTTTATAAAAGCTGTCCTAATGGATGTGAAGTGGTAGAATCTGCCACTTTAAACATGATCCTCCACTTGATTCTTTTTCACACCAAAGGTTGAGAATTGCTCCTCTTTAGAAATCTTAGCAGCAGAAAGAGAAGGGACTGTGAGTTTTCTGAGAAGCAAAACAGAGATTTGGCTACAGTGTCATCATCAATAGTAAAGAGAAGGGCAAAATTTGATGAACATCCCCTCCCCCCCCAAATGAAAAAATGTTTAAAGGAATGATCTTAAACCACCTAGTAAGACGTCAGAAGGTGGAAGAGAAATAGGGAGACTGTTTCTGAACTTGATAGCCACCCTGAACTGGCTTAAAGCAAAGAAAAAAGTCCTTCAAACCAAAGAATGCCCCCCAGCAGCCTTGAGCAGTATTTAAAATAACAAATAACATTTAACCGCACAGTCCACAAGGGAGAAAAGTTCCTGGCAATGTCTGCTGAGTAGGCACAGCGAGACCCTGCCACCACAGGCCAGGGGAACTGGTGCCAGATATGACTGACAGGAGGGACGCAGGCCAGGGAGAGGAGACCCAGAGAAGGCTGGAACTGTGAGCCTGTGACCTTGCGTTTCCCTTCACCTGAAAGCTTCCTTAACTACTTAAAATGCACTGGCAAGAAATTGGGGGGGAAATGGGACCCAGGTTTTCAAGTGGTGAAATTGTGCCCCCTAGTGGTCCCTCTCTAGGATATTTAAGTTAAGAGTGGGAGAAGAAGGTGAAGAATGGACTGATGGAGGGGTCCAGTGACAGCCTTAATTCATTACAGTTGGCTGGGTTGGGGAGAATTTTGAAACTATTCCTCTCAACCCTATTTCCTGTGATAATCTGTAAACAGCAGTATTTTCTGTAATGAAGAGTGACATCAGCTGTATTTCTTGAGTGCTTCCACATTCCTCTGCACCACACAGAAAAACTTCATTGTTGTTTTATTATTATTGCTATTCTTATACAATGGGTGAAGGAACAGAAGCTCAGAGGGATTAGGTGACTTTTCCAAGGTCAACAGCTCCACTCTTGTACCACAGCTGCTCTCTACATGTAAACTCATCCTATATAATAAAAGCATAATATGCAAATCGACCAAATGGCCGAACAGTGGAACAACCATCCAGATGATCATCCAGGACCACACTATGACACCCACTGGTGCCAGGCCAGCCAAGGCGGGTGCGATGTGATTGGTCGGGCGCCCGCCACCGCCACATGATCGCCCCGCGGAGGGAGGCCCAAGCCACTGGCTGCAGGGTGATCAATCAGGGGGCTCCACGATCACCCCAAAGAGGGAGGCCCAGGCCACCGACCAGCAGGCTGTGGCGAGTGGGCGGGACTTCCCTCTGTGAGGGAAGCCTGGGTCCCAGGTGCTGGTAGCTGGGGGAAGGAAGGGCTACTCTTGCACGAATTTCATGCATCAGGCCTCTAGTAGAACATAATGGAAAAGAAACAGTAAGATCACCGAAAGGAAAATCTGTGCCTCAAGTTCTCTGTTGTGGCCAGGGGGAATCAGAGAGATACACACAAAAATAATTTTATGGAATTTTTGTACCATACAAATAACAAAATTAAAAGTCTTTGTAGAAAAATTAGAAGACAGAAGAGAGGAAAACAAAATTATTCATAATCCCACCATGCAGATCTATTCACTATTTGCATTTTGTTGAAGATTATGCAAAACTTTTTACTATCATTGTTTTCTTAAGAT
This sequence comes from Myotis brandtii, assembly GCF_000412655.1. Classification (NCBI taxonomy): domain Eukaryota; kingdom Metazoa; phylum Chordata; class Mammalia; order Chiroptera; family Vespertilionidae; genus Myotis; species Myotis brandtii. The sequence continues at coordinate 1,119,336 of NW_005371709.1, forward strand.
AGAAATTATAGTCCTCTTGTTCGTTGAGGCATTGTATTTATATGTATGAATTACATCCTAAAAAAAGAACCCCAAGATTTTCCCTCCTGTGAGTTTTTACCTTGCTTTCTCCTGGTCCATGATCCCAGCTAAGGTCATTAGTACAATGAAACCGAACTGATGGATGGGAGCAGATTGCTCTGTTATTTTTCTAGATTATTGAATTGTACACCAAATATGGTGCTGATCACTCCACACTTGTTAAACCTGCTTGTAAAATTCACAACAATTTGCCCAGTTCTGTGATCATTAATAGACATTATCAGTCATTAGAAACCAGAGGATGGCTTTGGAACAGGACTAGAAAGAACCTGGTGTTTGCTTCTCTCTCAACCTGATGTTGATGCACCGAGAGACTTGGCCATTATGACACCACAGAAAGATGCTGAAAAGAGCGTGACAGTCTTTCATAACCTGTGATCCCCTTACTACATCACAACATTCTAAACGCTGCCTTTGACTTTTTTTTTAGTGGCTTTATTCACAATAGTCAAATACTGGAAAGAAGCCATACAGTTACATAACATAAAATTTACCACTGTAACCATTTTAAGTGTACAATTCAGTCAGGTCAACAATAAATACATTCACATTGTTGTGCAATCATCACCACTATCCATCTCTAGATTTTTTTCACCATCCCAAACTGTAAATCTGTACCCATTAACACTATCTCCCCATTAGCTCCTGCCCTTAGTCCTTGGTAATCTCTATTCTATTTTATTTTCCTATGAATTATTTGAGTATTCTAGGTACCTCACATAAGTAGAACCATGCAATATTTGTCCTTATTTCAATTAGCATGTCTGCAAGGTTCATTCATGTTGTAGCATGTATTAGAATTTCATTCCTTTTTATATTGCACTAGAGGCCTGGTGCACAAAAATTTGTGCACTCGGGGGGGCGGGGGGAGGGGGGTCCCCCAGCCCGGCCTGTGCCCTCTCACAGTCTGGGACCCCTCGGGAGATAACGACCTGCTGGCTTAGGCCTGCTCCCGGGTGGCAGAGGGCAGGCCCAATCCCTAAGTGCAGCCCCTGGTCAGGCTCAGAGCAGGGCCGATTGGGGAGTTGGGGCGCCGCCCCGTCATGCACAGAGCAGGGCGGATCGGGAGGTTGCGATGCCACCCTCAGTCACGCTCAGGGTAGGGCCGATTGGGGGATTGG
>NW_005371709.1:1121722-1139503 GCF_000412655.1 Myotis brandtii
TGCCTGGCTGCCGGCCGCCATCTTGGCTGACAGTTAATTTGCATATACTCACTGATTAGCCAAGGAAAAGGGTAGCGGTCGTACGCTAATTACCATGTTTCTCTTTTATTAGTGTAGATAATATTCATTGTATGGATATGCTTCCTTATGTTTATCCATTCATCCATCGATGGACATTTGTGTTGAGCCTTTAACTTTTCAAATTTTTTTTCTTGCTACTTGAATAATTACAAAGCCATTAGAACATCGAGGGGTGATATGTGTCTCATTTGTGAGCCCAACAAACAGTAGTAAAAAGAATCAATGAAGTGAACGTTTTGAAGAAGTTTACCTTGAGGTCTTAAATATTTACCAAAGGCTGCAAGATTTCACCATGTTAGAAGGTGTCTGCTGGGCACTGTTGGAGAAAGCACTCAAGTAAACCAGAGAGTATTTTGTTGATTTTTACAGATCATGATGCATTTTGCATGTGGTTTTGACCTTGAGACCTCAGTCGAAACATAAATGAATTGAAACAGTCCTGAGAGGGAGACTCCTGGAAAGACCAAAGCTGTAGGAAGGCGTGAGCATTAGGCAGGGAGTAGTAGGCACGAGTACTAGGAGGGAGGCCTAAGGAGTAGCTTTTGGAGTTAGAGTGATTTAGGATAAACAAAAGTATATAATAGGTAATAAAAAATGTTGTGTAGCTAGTTTAAGAGGTAGTTAACTTTAAACTATAAGTACTCATTAATATCTGTGGCATGAATAGAGGAATGAGTTTAAATGAATCCAGGCCCATAATAAGTCGTCACCCACCATACAGTCTTCATTTGAAAGAGTGCTCCCCTCCCTGTGATCTCATTTGGTTTGGTCCTGGTAACAACCCAGTGAATCGGGCTGGGAAGGATCACTCTCCTGACTGTACAGGTCAGGAGACCAAGGCCCAGGGAGTTGGCATTATGGAAGGAGCAGTGCTGGGCTTGGAGGCCAGAGTTCTCTGGGTTCTGCCACCTGGGGCTCCTAAGTCTCTTCATGGTATAGAGCAGTGGTCGGCAGACCACGGCTCGGGAGCCACATGCGGCTCTTTGGTCCCTTGAGTGTGGCTCTTCCACAAAATACCACGTGCGGGCACGCACGTACAGTGTGATTGAAACTTCGTGGCCCATGCACAGAAGTCGGTTTTCGGAAAGGAGATAGAGAAAACAAGTATACAAGACGAGTGTGGATGGGAGAGTTCGAAGGGGTCGACCTCAGTGAACGTACCTCAATCAGATTGAGGACGTTTTTAGCAAAGGCCAGCTTAGGAGTACCCTAATTACGTTAATTACAATGTACCTACCTGTATAGTTTAAGTTTAAAAAATTTGACTCTCAAAAGAAACTTTAATCCTTGTACTGTTGATATTTGGCTCTGTTGACTAATGAGTTTGCCGACCACTGGTATAGAGAATTAAGGAGCAGATCCCTAACCTTTGTTGTCTGATGTCACACTCAGTAACCTCTCTCTCCACTGGGTGTCCCTAGAGGCCAATTCAGAGATGTTCAATGAATGGACCACAGCCCAGCCCCCTCTGCCACTTCCGTGTCTACACTTCTCTCTGTGAGCCTCAACATAAGGGTTTGCCTATGGCTGCTAAAATGTGTAGCCAACCCTCCTTTTCCTTCTCTATGAATATGCTGGGTTGGACTCTGATTAAGGCTATAATCTCCCCAAATCTAAAATGCAATAATCCTCCTCCCCGACAATTTAATATTTTAAAATCAGGAAGTATTATACAATCAATGCCAAAAGAAACTTTCCCACTACCACTTCCCCTGCCCCATCCTCTGACTTGTTATCAAATAGACGGCATCTTTGAATTGAAGAATCCACTGAGCCCCTCAGGGCCTGGGAGAGAGGAAAAAAGAACTGCTGGTGGGATTCTGGCTGGGCTTTCCAGCTGACTCGGTCCACCACCCGCTGGTGAGAGAAGTTCCTGACTGCTCACCCAAGTCCCAAGCCCAGGCTGAAACCTGATATGTGAAAAGGGCTCAATGTGAAATGCACCAAAACGTACACTCAAGAGCTAAGCAACAGCAACCCCACTCTAGGCTTGTACTCAAGAGAACTGCAAACATGTTCACACCAAAGCTTGTTCACAAATGTTCACAGCGGCGTTGTTCATAACAGCCCCAAAGTGGAAACAACCCAAATGCCCATCTGATGTATGGATAAGCAAAAGGTGGTATGTCCACACAATGGAATACCGTTTGCTCATGGAAAAGAAGGAAATTCTGATACATGCTACAACATGGATGAACCTTGAAAACACTATGGGAAGTGAAAGTCAGTAACCGAAGACCACATATTGTATTATTCCGTTATATGCAATGTCCACAATAGGCAAATCCATAGAGACAAAAAGTAGATTAGTGCCTGCGGGGCTGGGGGCTGGGGGATGGGCGTGACTGCTAATGGGGATGGGGCTACTTTTTGGGGTGATGAACATGTTCTGAAATTAGGGAGTAGGAATGGTTGCATAATTGTGACTATATTAAAAATCACCAAAGTGTACACTTTAAAATGATGAATTTTATGGTATATAAATTGTATCCGAATAAGAATTTTTTTAAAAACAGTAAGAGCTGTGTAGCCCTAGCCAGTTTGGCTCAGTGGATAGAGCGTCGGCCTGCGGACTGAAGGGTCCCAGGTTTGATTCCGGTCAAGGGCACATACCTCGGGCCCCAGTCGGGGCGTGTGCAAGAGGCAACCAGTTAATGTGTTTCTCTCACATTGTATTTCTCTCTGTCTTTCCCTCTCTCTTAAAAAATCAGTGGGAAAAATATCCTTGGGCGAGGATTAAAAAGAAAAAAAAGAGCTATGTAAATAATTATTAACTTACACCTCCACCCTATATAATAAAAGGGTAATATGCAAATTGTCCCCTCAAACAGGAGTTCTACCGGAGTTCGACCAGGTGGCAGGGCTGGCCCGCCAACTGCCTGGGGCCCCTCCCCCCTGCAGGCCCCACCCCCAATCAGCCCTCTATGCCCCAATCGGGGCTGGCCAGCTGGATCCCACCCGTGCATGAATTCGTGCACTGGGTCTCTAGTATAAATAATAATAAAGGGGAGAGGGCTCTCACAGCTTCCCCTCGGACTCTGGAGGGCTGTTCAGGAAGCACTCTTGGCCCAGAGGACAGCACAAATCCCTGGAAAGCCAGAGCCTTTCAGATGCCAAAGCCTCCGGTGGGAGACGGGCAGGGACTGGAGAGAGCCCACCTCACCTCAAGGCACTGTCACCCCTAGACCTTCCAAAGGGAGCATGCTTAGCGACACATGACTCCATCCTAACACGCCTAAAGGGCTGTCATGTGACACAGGCAGTGACTCCACTGGGCAGAATCAGGCCAGTGGATGAAGTGACAAGAAGGCACGGTCTGGCCAATAAGAAAAAAGACTCCTGAGGAATCAGAGCCGCCAAATATGGCACAAGGGCCCACCTGACTGCATTCAAGCAAGGCCAGAGAGCCAGCTCCTGGACCTTGTGTATTACATATTCTCTAGCAGGGGACTGTATGTTCCAACTCTGAGCTCCTAAGTGTCTACTGGTATATTAGGGAGGAAAACAGGAAAAAATAAACCCGTGAGAAGGAGGGTCAAGAGGGGGACGTGGCCAGAATCTGTGACAGAGGCATCAGTGTGGGGTGGCTCCCTCTCAGTTTGAAGGTGGCTGCTTCTTGGCAAGTGGGCACTGAGATGAGGAAGGCATGCTGTTAGCAGAGCCAGACTACAGACTGAGCCTATTTGAGGGGGAAAGTTGTTCAAACTCAAACCCCCAGCTGCTACTGGAAAGTCTCACGCAGTGATTAAACGTAGGCTCTGCGTTCACCGATCCTGGATTCAAATCCTGATCTGCTACTTAGTAGCTGTGTGACCTTGGGCAATGCATGAAGATCTCTGGGCCACCTTTTTCCTGATTAAAAATATTGGAATAGCTCTGGCCAGTGTGGCTCAGCTGATTGGAGCGTCCTCCCATATACCAAGAGGTTGTGGCTTTGATTTCTGGTCAGTGCACCTGCCTGGGTTACGGGCTCAATCCCCGGTTGGGGGATGTATGAAGGGCAACCGATCGACGTTCTTTCTCACATTGATGTTTCTCTCTCTCTCCTCCTTCCCTTGTCTCTAAAAATCAATGGGCATATTTTCCTGTGAGGATTTTAAAAAATAAAAAATATATACTGGAATAATAATAGGACTTGCTTCACAGATTTGTTCTAAGGATTATATGAAGTAAGGTAAATAAAGTCCTTAACTCTACCATACATTAAAAGTAGCTGTTGCAGCCCTGGATGGTTTGGCTCAGTGGATAGAGTGTTGGCCTGCAAACCAAAGGGTCCCAGGTTCGATTCCAGTCAGGGGCACATGCCTGGGGCGGCGGTCTAAATCCCCAGTGGGGGGCGTGCGGGAGGCAGCCAATCAGTGATTCTCTCTCATCATTGATGTTTCTATCTCTCTCTCCCTTCCTCTCTGAAATCAATAAAAATATATATATATTTTAAAAAGTAGCTGTTGCAAACTGACCTAAACAAATTTAATTATGTACAAACTATTAGGTCAGTGATGGCAAACCTTTTGAGCTCGGCGTGTCAGCATTTTGAAAAACCCTAACTTAACTCTGGTGCCATGTCACATATAGAAATTTTTTGATATTTGCAACCACAGTAAAACAAAGACTTTTAGTTTTGACATGTATTTTATATATTTAAATGCCATTTAACAAAGAAAAATCAACCAAAAAAATGAGTTCACGTGTCACCTCTGACACGCGTGTCATAGGTTCACCATCACTGTATTAAGTTGTTTGGGTAGATATAAGTAGTTCCCAAATATGAGCTGTTGAAGGCTAGCAGCTGCCCATCCTCCCCTCATACCCGCACGACTTCGCTTCACACAACTTTCTGATCAAATTCTGCCACATCTCGAACACTTATTAGACACACTTTTATCAGCAAATAGACAAAAATCTGTTCTGAAAGCTGATCACAGCTCTGTCCTTTCAGATGTTCTAACCAAGCCTTGTGTGAAAGGTTTGCTTGAGGGAAATCCACAGTCTAGAAACAGGATTAGATAACCTTAAGGCTTGGAGCAAATCAAATTCTTTGACACTATGGCTGGACACAGGACCGTGTGAGAATCTAGCCTCGGATACCACTCAGAAAGGCAAAATACACAGGGCACAGCAGGCTCTTTTTTCTGTCTTGCATGGGTGAGGAATAACTGTAATATGTATCTTCCCTGTTCCTGATTTTAATAATAAAAACTCATTTCCAACTGGGTTTATTAACAAGCCACATTTTCCCCCCAGTGAAAACTGATCTAAACACTTATTATACTAATTAAAATGTGCTGATGCTAATGGGAGAAAATAATGGCCTAATAAGCCCTCGGAATAACAGTGAATGTTTTATTAAACACTAGCGGATCGCGCCTGTGTGCTCTTTATTAAGGCACCGACCTTCCCTAGAGCATAGTCTAAATGAACACTTACTGGTATTTACTATCACACTGTAAACCACAGACATCTGAGGGCGGACTGCATTTCTCCACTGCCCTGCTACTTCTGAAATAGAGGCTTGCTTTCAGTAGGAGCTAACCACCTCGGTTAGGGAATGTCTCTATGAGCCAGTCATTCTTTTAAATCCTTTAGCTCTTTTAGGTTCTCACTACAACCCTTGGAGGGGAGGGCTATGACGCCCCACGTTATCAGTGAGGAAATTGAAGTTCAAAGCTACAGAGCTGTAGGATATTTGGCAGAAATTAAGTGAAGAAAAAAAGAAATGAGAATCTTCCTGTACATGTGGTATCTCACCTTAAGTGTAGAGCAAGAAAGAGATTAAGTGGGGGCCACCGATCCTGCCACCCTATCTCTTGCAGAGAGCCTTCCCTTAGTAAATAGAATTACCCATCCTCTCACACAATCCAGTGTATGTTCTTCAGCTCCATCCGAGTGTTAATTTCACATTTTCAATTGACCACAGGGAGATGCACTCTCTTCCCACTGCCCGGCTGAGGACCTCCGGGGTCTGTGCGTGCTGCCCCGTCCACGCCCAGACCACCTCCATCTAGAATTACAGCAAGCCAGGGCTAGGGTTACCGCACTTAGCACTGAAAGGCCACCTCATTCCAGCCTTTCAGAGCTAGGCAGCTAATCACTCATCACTTGCCAGTTGGCTGGTGTATTTTGGGCTTGCTTTGTTTCTGCCAGGGCTGAAAACAAGCAAAGGATGAGGGGCCATCAGGAATGGAACAGGCTGAGCAGGGCTGGAGGCTATGAGTGACATGGGCATTTGAAGAACCAACATCCCCAGGGTGTTAGGGCAGGTGTGAGGGTCTCCACAACTGACATTGTGCATGTGACCAAGGCCTGCATACACTGTCCCCAACTGGGATTACTGAGGGCCAACTATGTACAAGCCATTTTTTTTAATGGGAACTTCAACACAGTCACTGTCTTTAAGGGGAGCCTTGTAAGTGCCCTTTTATAGCAAGAGGAGAATAGGACACAGATGCACCCCCCATGTGGAGATACAGGGAGAAGACAGCCACCTACAAGCCAAGGAAGAGACCGCAGAACCCTGCAGACACCATAATCTTAGACTCCCAGTCTCCAGGATTGTGAGAAAATAAGTTTCTATTGTTTAAGCCACCCGGTCTGTGGTACTTTGTTGGTGGCTTAAGCAGACGAATACAACTGGGATGTCTACGTAAGAGGCCATTGAAGAAGCCAGGCTGGGAGAAAGATGAAGTGGCTCATTCCAGAGGGGAGGAAAAGGAGATGGAACGAATTGGATGAATTACAGAGAGAGCTTAACGTACGATCTATAGAACTAGGTGATGGTCTAATGTGGGGCGAGGGAGATGGAGGGAACAAGGGGGATCAGGCAGGCTGGTCTGAGCAGGGTGATGGTGGTGCTTTCACTGAGAAGAGGAAGCACTGGGGAGAAACGGGGTGAGAAGAGAAGCAAGGCTCCTCGTCATGACCTCCATGGAGGTCCATGTTCTCAATGACAATGAAGACAACACTGGCTGCGCCCTCAATAAATAAATTAAATTAAAACCCAACATAAGGATTTTAAAAATTAATATACTTTTAGATTTACAGAAAAATTAAGCAGATAGTACAATAGTTCCCATATCTCTCCTCTGCACACAATTCCTTCTATGAATCCAACATAAGTTTTTTGTTTTTTAAATATATTTTATTGACTTTTTACAGAGAGGAAGGGAAAGGGATAGAGAGTTAGAAACATTGACCAGCTGCCTCCTGCACACCCCCTACTGGGGATGTGCCTGCAACCAAGGTACATGCCCTTCACCGGAATCGAACCCAGGACCCTTCAGTCCACAGGCCGACGCTCTATCCACTGAGCCAAACCGGTCAGGGCTCCAACATAAGTTTTAAAGCCAAAGGAAATTGTTCATAGAGTCAAAACAAAAGTCTATGCATGTCTACCTTTTTCTTCCCAAAACAGAGAAATGTTTTGTCAAAAATATATATTTTTTATTGATTATAGAGAAAGAGGAAGGGAGAAAGAGAGAGAGAAACATTGATTGGTTGCCTTCTGTAGGTACCCCGACTGGGAACCAAACCCCAAACCTGGATATGTGCCCTGACCTGGAATTGAACTGGTGACCTTTCAGTGTATTGGACAACACATGACCAACTGTGCTACACTGGGCAGGGCGAGAGATGGTTTTAACATGGGAAAACTTTGTACTTCGTAGTAACACAACAGTAAGCACAACCTGCCCCTAGCTCTCTCTTCACGCCCCCTCTCTCCAACTCCTCACCTTCCCTTTTCCAGAACTAGTTTTACTTTTCTTTCCTTCAGCTAACTAACTCCTATTCATGCCTAAAACTTGGCTCTCATGTGACCTCCTCCCAGAAGTTCGTCCTGAGCCTCCTGGGTGGGCTAATAGCACCCTGTGAACCCACAGGTTCTCCCTTCCCATCTCCAAGGGGGGGAAATGTTCTTTATGAATGTGGCCATCCCCACAACCCCTCCATGATATTGGCTTATTGTACCTGTTCTTAGTGCCCAGCACAGTGCTTGGTGATAGTAACTACTCCATATATATATTAGACTAAACAAAAAGTGATCAGCGCCATTAAACAAAGAAGAAGAAAGTGTTCTGGGATTCAGGACTCAAGAAGCTCAAAAGCCAGTCAGGGAGACTGCCTGCCGATGCAGACCACAACCTACCCTGGAAGAGGAATCACATGGCTATTGCAGAAGGTACTTAGAGGATGCAGGAGGGAGGACAGTAATGGGAGCAGCTGCTTGCGGCGAGCTGTTGTCCAACATGTCATTGCGTGTGTGTGCTGAGTGCTGAAAGGAAAACAGATCATCTTCTGTGTGCCATATCCCTGACCCCGCCATTAGAGTGACCTATTGTGCGTGAATGCGAATTTGACATGTAATCTATAGACTGGGGTTGAATCCGATTTTGTCCACCCGGTAAGTGAGTACGCATTTCTTGGTTAAATGATCCATCTTCTCCCTGGAGGTTGTTATTCCATTAAGTGGTAACTGGGTCTTATTAAGCTGTTCGAACTCTTGTAGCTCCTATAATGTTCTCAAATTATATACTCCATGTTAGATATTTGTTGTGTTCAACAAATACAAATGGGTTCTCTGCAAGGTCTGGCCATGAAATAGCTGGCTGTGTGGCTTTGGAGAAATCACGTGACTTCTCTGGCACTCCGCTTTCTGTCGGGGGCACTGAAATGATCTATTTGCCTTCTCCAAAAAAACTGGAGTGGGGAGCCTGGAAATGAAGCAGGGAGCTTGGAGTAGAAGGCCCACCTTCCACATTCCATGATCTTACACCTTCCTCGCTGCTGATGTCCTGAGGATTTCCCCTTGGTGCTAATCAGATGAGTGCCTTCTTGCTGGCTCCCCTCCCCTCCCTGTTCTGGTATAAACTCTGTGTGTGGGGGGAGGACTTTTCTTTAATCAAAGGTCACTGATGCACAGAAAAACAATATGGCTTAGACACAAATAAAACGCAATTTAATATAGTTGCTCTTTCATGAGGGAATTATGACGGGCTCATGATGCCTTATTTTTAAATATAAATACTAGAGTATATAAAGCTATCAGATATTCTTTAAGTTCATAATATAAGTCAGTTAGTGGATAAAAGAGAAGTGAGGAAAGAAAGAAGGAAGGGGAAAGGAGAGAGGGGAAGACAGAATGACAAGTGGAGGTTCCAAGAGGAAGAGACAGAGAGGGAGCAAGTCAGAAGAGAAAAAGAAGGGGAAAGGAGAGAGGGGAAGACAGAACGACAAGTGGAGGTTTCAAGAGGAAGAGACAGAGAGGGAGCAAGTCAGAAGAGAAGGAGGAAAGATGGAGAGGAGAGAGGAGGTGAGGAGAGGAGAGAAGGGGAGAGAGAAAAGAGCATCAGGGGAAACAGAAGAAAACAGAGTAAAAAATGCCCTTGATCAGCCCTGCTACTCACCAGGGCGGCTGTCTTTCATCACAGGGTTATTTTTCACACCTGCCCTCAAAGTGTAAGTCTCTAATTCACCACTGTCTATAACCCATCTTCATCTGTGCTTTTAGTGACGTAAGGATTCATTCTACAGTAGGAATTGCAGGCAGTTAAGGGAGGAACTCTTCTTTGGGCTGTAGGAGCAGTGACAAGAGCAACATTTGTCCCAGAGCCAAGGAAATCAAGCAAACCCAGGCAGAGGGCTGGACTTTCCCTCCTCTGAATTTTCCCCCAAATAGTGATTGTGTTGGTGTCCTGTAAAGGTGGTTGGCATATCCATTTAGCATCATGTTATTACAGGAGTAGAGAGAGGGAATCATAGATGCTTGTGGCACCAAAGCCACCACGTTTGGTTGTGAGAGTTGTTCACTGAATAAGGGTGGCCAGCCCAAGAGACACTCATATCCACCCACCAAGCCAACTACCTGGCAAAGCCATGTCCACTTGGAGGAAGCAATGCCTTTTTCTAATTTTCCCCAAAGGGCAGTGGTCCTATGTGACCCAGACTCCGTTCAGAGCAGGTTTGCTTACTTATCTGAAGGGAGGCTGCGAGACTGTGGGCAGCTCTGGAGGCTCGATCTGCACATGGGATACTCAGAGAGATTAGATCTACTCAAGAGCACGTAAAATAGCCCTAGCCGGTTTGGCTCACTGGATAGAGCGTCGGCCTGGAGACTGAAGATCCCAGGTTCGATTCCGGTCAAGGGCATGTACCTTGGTTGCAAGGCACATCCCCAGTAGGGGGTGTGCGGGAGGCAGCTGATCGATGCTTCTCTCTCATTGATGTTTCTAACTCTCTATCCCTCTCCCTTCCCCTCTGTAAAAAAGCAACAAATGTGTATATATATATATAAAAGAGCACATAAAATAAGTAAATTTGGGAACTTAGCACAATACCAGGCAAAGGTGTATCAATTAACAAAGAACTATGGAAGCTAAGAATAGACATCAGTTATATAGACTCCAAGTCAGATGCTCTTGCTGACTCTCTGAAGAGGAATTTGGGGTTGTTGCCAAGTCCCTCTCTTATGTTAATTTGGTTACTGTCAGGCGTGGGTGGGTCTTCCTTAAAGAACTAGTAGGGATGTGGGACCCAGAAAATCCAGGTCCTTCTCCAGCCCAGGGAAGTCTGAGAGACAAATGCACCTCTGAAGCCTGAATCTACATGGCGGTGGGTCCCTGTCCAATGCCAGAGGATGCTGACAGAGGTCCTCAGAGACGGCGTCAGAAAGACCTGTGCATCTCCCTGTGACCACTAGAAGGCGCAGGCAGGGCATTCCTCTGGCTCCAGAGATGCTAAACAGATGGGATCTGTGATAGAGCCAAGGTAGGGAGGCAGTTCTTAGAGGAGAGACCTCACCAAGAGCAGCCATAAAAGAGAAAGTGAGCATCCAACTGAAGTCAGTCAGTGGGTCTCAAGAAGTTTTCTGGAGAAGGCAAATAGATCAGTTCAATCCCCTTCTGTGACACTAGCTAGCTGAGTGACCTTAAGCAAGTTGTTTTACCTCTCTGAGTCCTCAGTTTATTCATCTGTAAAATGGAGCTACTGACTTGGGACTGCAGAGTTGCTGTGAGCCTTCTAGAAGTCCAGTACACTTCTTGACACTTTAAGCATCTGGACTACAGTTTATTGTTATAAAAATTCCACTATGTTTCTGGACTTAAGGAAATTCTGAAAGGGTATTTGAGCCCTGGAGAGAACCCATGAAGAGATTCTGAATTGTAACTTTCTGGTGGAGGTTGTGTCCCTCCCACATAGTCACCGTTACAACCTTGGAGGTATTTTTTGTTTACATTCTCAAGAGCACTGTGTACAACATTAAACACAAATTGGGGGCATGCAGAGTGCAGAGCTGGGAGAGGGGGTGTGGGAAAGGAAACCTCCCAAAGAGGAAGAGGGCTGGGAGAGGTGGAGGGACAGGCCATTAAAAAGAGGGAGTTAGTGAAACACAGAGGGGGAAACACTGGACTGAATAGGACATCAGAAAGCCATTAACAGGAGGGGTGACCTGGGGACAGACACTGTTCCCTCTGGGATCATTTCCTCATTTTTAAAATGGGAGGTTGGGCTGATCCCTTCTAGCTCTGACATTTTCTCATTTGACATGGAGAGGTAGGAAGAGAATCCCAAAGGAAGTAGACATGTAGGACAACACCAACATCTGCTCCAAGTCATATTTCCAGTTGTTCATCCTTTTGTTAAACATGTATCAAACATCGAGCATGTTCTGGGCACTATTCTAAGGTACTGGGGGTGGGAGTGGGAAACTGGATGGACAAGATAAGTGATCCTTGTCCTTAAGAAGCCAGTCGTTTAGTGGGCAAGGTAGGTGCCTCTCCTTTTACACGTTTAGTCTGAGCGGGCAGGAAGATATTGCTAAGGATTAAATAGGAGGAGGAGGAGGAACTCTGGGTCTGACTTATTTATCGAATCCCTCAAGTTTCTGCTGATTGTTTGCTGAACCTGCGCCCAACAGCAACTAGGCAATACACTTTGGCAATGTTTATAATATTAGTAATTTTAAGAATAATATACTTCATTTATATTGCACTTTATACTTTTCTAAGCATTTTTCCTAAATGATTTCATTTATATCCTTCTCTATAGGCAATAGAAAAGAAGCATAAAACATGATCCTTACCCTCAAGGAACTTATTTTCTAATTGAGGATGGAGATAATGAGACAATCAATAAAAGTACTTGGATCAAGAGCTAAATTTTGCAGACGAGGACATTTCATCTATATTAAGAGAACATGACATGCCATCATTGTGAGTGTGGTGGCTGGAAAAGACTTCATATGGGGTAGTAAGGAGATTGTATAGGTCATTTAAAAATAATGAGAAATGTGGTTGATTAGGTACAGTAATGAGGGGTCATTAGTGGTCTTGAGAGTATATTTGATTCTTGCACAATGAGGAGCCATAGTATGATTGAGAAAACGTAGGTACCTTTGATTAAGAGGCATCTGGGGAAAATGAATCTGGTGCTGGTATGAGAATTGTGTTTATCAGCAATCTGCCCAAGCCAAGGTGACAAGTTAGGAGGCCATTTTAGTAAAGTGCTGAGGCTTTGGAATCAGTAGCCCTAGAGCAGTGGTTCTCAACTTTTGGGTCTCGACCGCTTTGGGGGTCGAATGACCCTTTCACAGGGGTCGCCTAAGACCATCGGAAAACACATATATAATTACATATTGTTTTTGTGATTAATCACTATGCTTTAATTATGTTCAATTTTTAACAATGAAAATACATCCTGCATATCAGATATTTACATTACGATTCATAACAGTAGCAAAATTACAGTTATGAAGTAGCAACAAAAATAATTTTATGGTTGGGGGTCACCACAACATGAGGAACTGTATTAAAGGGTCGCGGCATTAAGAAGGTTGAGAACCACTGCCCTAGAGTCTGTCAGTTAAGAACTGAATGTCCTTGAGCAAGATATTTATATTCTCAAATTTTGATTTCTTACCTCTAAAATGGAGAGGATGGCACTTACTTTTCAGGATGGTTCCAGTATTAAACTGGTCAGGCAATGCAGAGTCCAGTGCCTGAAATGTGTAAGGTGTTCAGTCCATGTTAGTTCTCTCCTTCCTTCTGCTCTAGGTGAAGAGGGACTCTCGGGGAAATCCTCTGTTAACTGACTGGTTCCACCCAAAGGGAAGAGAAAAAGGAAAGGTGATACCGTTGGCAGAAGTTGAGAGGTGAGTAGTTTGGGGGGAATGGTGATGAACTTGAAATGACAGTCGTATAGGCAGAAGCAGAATTATCCCCTAGGTATTTGAAAACAGGACATTAGAGGGAGACCAAGCTAAATCTGTAGATTCTGGCCTCTTAGTATAAAAGTGATAGCTGACACTGTGTGCGTGATGACAAACTCTAGGACTCGTTGGCAGAAGTTGAGAGGTGAGTAGTTTGGGGGAATGGCGATGAACTTGAAATGACAGTGGTATAGGCAGAAGCAGAATTATCCCCTAGGTATTTGAAAACAGGACATTAGAGGGAGACCAAGCTAAATCTGTAGATTCTGGCCTCTTAGTATAAAAGTGATAGCTGACACTGTGTGCGTGATGACAAACTCTAGGACAGCAAGAGTATAAAAAAGTCACTGAGACTTGGAGGGTTGTATTAAATGGGGCTGGAGAAGGAAGAGGAGTAACTACTCTTTAAGAAAGAAAATGAACCCTAGCTGGTTTTGCTCAGTGGATAGAGCATCAGTCCACGGACTGAACGGTCCCAGGTTCGATTTGGTTATGGGCACTTGCCCAGGTTGCAAGCTTGATCCCCAGTAGGGGGCATGCAGGAGGCAGCCGGTCAATGATTCTCTAATCATTAATGTTTCTATCCCTCTTCCTTCCTCTTTGAAATAAATAAAAATATATTTAAAAGAAAGAAAATTATTGGGATAGTACAGGGTGTCAAAACTGCAATAAGACTTTCCAGGAAAAAAAGGCATTATGCCAAATACTGAAGAGAACACGAGCCTGAAGAGAAGCCATCTGATCTCAAAGATAGCATCTCAGATAATTAGGGGAAGCAGCAGGACTTTAACCCCTCAGGAAAGATGGAGAAGGGAATCAGGCATCAGGGAAAGAGTTGTTCGCTGACCTGACCGCAAAGGTAACTTCCAACTGGCACCCCTATTCACCACTTGGGAGGTAAGCACCATTCAGGCTGAGGGAAAGGAAAATCAATGGTGAAGACAAATATTCAAAAGTCTGACCCCAAAAATAATATGGAGAGATTGCTACTTGTTGAGGGTGAAAAGAAGAAAGGTAGAGAATATTAAATTGTAGAGTGGGGAACCTCAGAACTCAAAATAAGCAGCATTGCTTTTAGAAGAAAATAATTTTATCTAGGCTTTAAGGCAGTGGTTCTCAACCTTGGCTGCACATTAGAATCACCTGGGAATCTTTTTAAAATCCTGATTTCTGGGCCCCATCCTCCGGAATTCTGTTTCTTTGTTATGGGGTGGGGCCACAACATTAGTAACAAAGAAACAGAATTTCCGGAGGATGAGGCCCAGAAATCAGGATTTTAAAAAGATTCCCAGGTGATTCTAATGTGCGGCCAAGGTTGAGAACCACTGCTTTAAGGGGAGGTGTTACTTTGAGAGAGAATGGATATTTATTCCTCTGAAAATTAAGAATAAAAACATAAATTGAGGAGCATGGGATCCATGAGGGAGAGCCTTCCAGTGGGCCTCAGCCTTCTTAGAAGAGTACTTAACGATGGAAGTGTTCAAATGTTTAGGAAGAGGGGAACTGTGGGGGATACACCAGAACAGCCGAGGCACAGAAGAAATGGGGAGGCTGAGAACACCCACTACAGAAGGGGCAGGAGGCTGAGGACAGTCAAAGAACTGAGGCTGTTTCACCTGGAGAAGGGAAGATCTACATAGGAATCAATGGCTGGCTTCAAATATTTGAGGAACTCAACAGAAGGAGTAAACATCTGTGGGAATAGGAGGACCAGCTGGTGGAAGTTACAGGAGGCAGATTCCACATGAACATAAGGCAAAACTTGCTCACACTGTGGAGTGGAGAGGTGAGTGGTTCTCCCAGAGGTGGTGTCCAGAAGATATGGGACAGTTACTTGCCTAGGATGCTGCAAAAAGCTTTAGTATCAGCAAAGAGTTAAACTTTGGTGATTTCTAAGGCCCTTCCCTCCAGCACAGATGAAATCTATAGGCATGGAACCAATTTAATGTAAAGAACCCCAAGACTGGAACGGATCTTAAAGTTTATCTAATCTAATAACCCGTTTGATTCTTGAGCCCCTCCCACGATGTGCTCACCAAGTGATCAGGGACTTTAAAATGCACCCAAGCTAAGCCTGAATCCATAGGGAACTAATTCGTGGACCTCCCAGATGGTCTAGGTCAGTGGTCAGCAAACTGAGGCTCTCAAGCCACATGCGGCTCTTTGGCCCCTTGAGTGTGGCTCTTCCACAAAATACCGACTTCTGCGCATGGGCCACGAAGTTTCAATCACGCGCCCGCACGTGGTATTTTGTGGAAGAGCCACACTCAAGGGGCCAAAGAGCCGCATGTGGCTCGAAAGCTGCAGTTTGCCGACCACTGGTCTAGGTGAAACTTACATGAGAACCCTTCTCAATGAAAGAGGAAATCTCGATAAATCTTGTATATAATTTTGAGTTGCTCTTCACCCTTGTTTATTACATAAAAACCCAAACTTACAAAGCAAATGCTGGTTATTATTCATATTTTAAAAGGATCCCCCACTTTACTAAATAATTCACTTTGGGATACTTAAAGCCACACATTTCAGGAATGAACTTAAAATGTACTCAATTTTCTCCTTCCCCACAAACAAAAAGTTCTTTACACACAATTTTCCAAGAACTTGTATGTCACACAAAGTGAATTTCAGTAGTATTGCAACATAAAAAAACACTTCCCACTTAATTGGCTACACACAAGTGATCAAAGATCAGTTTGGGTCCAAAGGGAGGCTTAGCAGAGGACATCTCATTTGATCCAGAATTTTAAGATCTACACTAGCCAGGGCTCTGTTTACCCAGAGAAGGGATGTAGAAAACGTCAGAGATGTTCTCAGTGGCATTGCTGCAATGGTTTACTAGCCATGTGGCTTTGAGGGGAGTGACTTAATCTCTCAGCCTCAGTTTCTACAGGTGTAAAGAAGGATTACCTAACACACGTGGTTAATTCTGAGGATTAGAGAGAATGTCTACAAAGCAACACACACACACACACACACACACACACACACACACACACACAGTAGGCAGGCCCTCTGCTGCCTTTACTTTGCTCCTCAACAACAAGCCAGTGAGGTAGCACACCTAACGGCTGTTAATGCCATTTTATGCAAAGCAGAGCTAAGTTACAGACTAAAATTACACCAGCACAAAACCTGGCTTCTCTGCCATGGCTGCAGCCCGCCGGGCAATCTCACCGTCTCCTCAGGCAGGAGATTCCAATAAGTGACAGTAAAGAAGAGCGCTGCTGATTTTCAGAAGACATAGAGTAACAGGAGCTGTGGGAGATCACCTCTAAATACATGGCCCCTCCCTATGCCCTGCTAGCCCTAACCCAGTTCCTAGGGGAGAAGCTGATAGGAGGGGAGACGGGACTGCAGGGGTGGTATAAGTGGTGAACTTTAGAGCCCTATTACACCTCTCAGTCCCCAAGAATCTCTCCAACCATCATCAGCATCATCTTTACTATGGTTAAGTGGCAATTTTCATAATTGTACTTAAAAGTGAGCAAAGGCTTCTTTTAATTACACGCTCAGCAGAATGGCTAACATGAAAACGAAATAAAAATACTAAGTATTGTGGAGCATGTGGTGCTACTGCAGGTGGGAGTGTAAACTGATATGGCCAATATTAGAAAACTGCTTGGCAGGATCTACTGAAGCTGATGTTGGTGCCCTATGGCATAGCAATTGCAGGTCAATAGAAATGTTTACTACAGTCACCAAAAGACATACCAGGACTGTGCTGGCCAATACACGTGGCTCTTTATATTTGAATTATTTATAATTTTAGGAAATTAAAAATCCAATTCCTCAGTCACATTAGCCACATGTGACCTGTGGGAGCCACATATGACTAGCGGGGGAGCCACACTGGATGGCCCAGATACAGAGCATTTCCACGCCGAAAGTTCTATTGCAGACTGTTCTGGAATGTCTGTAGCAGCACCATTCACAACAGACCCAAACTAGAAACTACCCACGTGCCCATCAACAGCAGAATGGACGAGTTCATTGTGGCGTGGTCACACAATGGAATATACTGTGAAGTAAGGAAAGGGCACGATCTACAAGGGCACGCAGCAACACAGATAAATCTCCCAGCGCCCAAAGCCAGGCACAGAAGAGCACATACGATATGACTCCGTTTACATATTGTTCCAAACCAGGCAAATCTCATCTATCCTGGCGACTGTTAGAAGCCAGGATAGTGGTTGCCAGGAGAGCGGTGGGGTGGTGACGCGAGGGAGCGTGAGGGGACTTTGTGGGCTGGAAACGGACTGTTTCTCCCTCTGGGACCTGGTCTCAGGGGAGTGTTTACTTAGCGAGCTGTATACTCTTCCGTCTTTTCTGCATCTGCTTCTTCAATACATTTCCGAAAAGCCCCTTTAGAAACTGTGCTGTGACTGATGTTACCGGCAGTCTAGGTTTTCAAAGCAAACCTTTCAATACAGCGACCGTGGGTGTGAGGCCCGGGCGGCCTCCCCCAGCCCCTCCCCGGGGCTCCAGCGAGGCGGTGG
>NW_005371709.1:1139983-1144924 GCF_000412655.1 Myotis brandtii
CTGTGGCTGGGCCAGGGAACAGGGAGCGGGGCCGGGAGAAGCCCTGCTGGGAGGGGCTGCGTTTCCCCTCCCGCACCTTTCCTGCCTGCAGAGTCGCGGTAGAGGGGACCCGAGGTTCCTCCTGAAACCCCCTTTCACCTGGCCCTTCATCGGCTTCCACAAACCCGGCGAGGAAGCACCTGCCCCTGGCTTGCCCCCAGGGACTCTGACCCGCCTCGATGGCGACGCGCGCCTGCAGTGTTGGGGTTCTGAATCCTCCCGCCTGCCGTCCTCCAAACCCCGGCCTGGAGGTGCCTCGCGGGCAGAATAGAGTCCCGGACTTCTCAGTACAACAGGCCAGGCCTGTAACATTGATGCAATGCCTGATACGTACCAGCTGGATACGCTGCTTTTATCTGGATCATCTCATTTGATTTTCAAAGCCAAGGTGATTTATCCATGAGGGTTTACTTATATAAGCATTCTTTGAGCTGTACGCTTAAAATGTGTGTATTTTTTAAAAAAACCCTATGAGAGAGGTGCTGTAAGCATACCCATTTCACAGAGGAGGAAACTGAGGTTCAGAGTGCTCCTAACTTACCAAGGTCCCTACCGCTGTTTGTGGTGGTGCTGAGGTTAGAATGGAGGCAGCATCACTCCAGAGTCCAGCCTCTTAACCCCTCGAGATTGGGCTCTGAAGGAAAAAAAAAAAAAAAAGCCGGCCTTCTAGAATCTATGCCACCTCCTCCACCCGTGGCACCTATTCAGTCCTTAAACTTGGTGTGGCACAGTCACTGGGTGGGGAGGGATTAGCCACCCATTCAGGGAAGCAAGAAAGGCCTGAGCCAACAGTAATCTCTGAAATCATATCATCCATCCTTCTCTCTATCTGAGAGCTCAGAAACCAGAGCCCAAGGGGACGATTTACTTCGCCTGTTCAAAATCTCATGGCTCATTAGAAGGCCTGCCTGGGTTTTGCAATTCATCCTGGCTTACAGGACAATCCAGCGAAGCAGCAGCTTGGGCCTGGGAGAGTCTTTCCCCTTGCAGAGGGAGCCTAGGGAGAGATAGGTGCATTGGTCAAGGGTTCTCGCCCTCCAATGGCCAGGGCCCTGGAGCCCCAGCAAGGAGCAGTACAGAAGTCTTTCAGCAAAGAGATGGGAGCTATTTACACTCGGAGACTGCAGGCCCTGGGGAGGGGTATCCAGTGGGGAAGGGCTGGTCCAGGCTGGCTTTCAGGATCTCAAGACATGCAAATGGTAGGGAAGCCAGCCCATGGAATGGCTGTTTCCTCTGTGAGGGTCACACACCTCCTTTCCAGGACAGGAGGCAATACAGAATGAAGGAAGATAAACATGGGCTAGAAGGAAGCAAGACCTGGAAGGTGGGTATCTGGGGCTGGGAGCCCTGAGGGGCCACAGCCAGCAGAATACGGACGAGGTTGGAGGAAAAGTTGCTTACTTAGGAAACACCCACCGGAACCAGGGCGTCTGCTCTCAGAACCTTGGAAGTCCTGGTATGCGGCATTGAAATCCCACCTTAGAAGATGATGCCCCAGGTTGCGGACATCATCTTCATCACCTACCATACTCCTCACCTAGTGAATGAAGGAAGGGGAAGTCAAACTGGTTCCCAAATGTAGGGCCAGGGGTTTATCCTATACATCCCAGCTTTCCACCCCCTATGCTGCCCCCACCCTCCTTCTTCCTTATCCTAGACTCCTCCCCATCGCCTAAAGTTTGTGAACTGGTGTCAAGGTCATTACCAGGTTCTGAGCTGTAGAGCAAAGGACGACAACTCCCTAGAGAAGCCGTGTCCCCAGGCAGCATCTGGAGGGAGGGGTAATGAAGGCTGGATCTTCCTCTGGGATCGGTTGGGTTGCACCTCTCCTGTCCGGATGTCAGCTGTCCTGCCTCTGCCCAAGTGAGCGGAGAGTCCTCCCCACTTCTCCCTTGCAGCCAGCACCCAAGGCCCCGCAGCTCTACCATATTGGGGCTATCGTCATGGCCCTGGAGCACCAGGGAAGGTGGCCCTAAAGGAGCCAGGCCCCATGATCTCCTACTGTGTTATCTGTCCCAAAGGAAAAAGATGCCAACCTGCCCCTCCACACCTCACTGGGAACTCACGTGTTGGGAGAGAGACAAATAAGGTTTTGCACGCCACTGTGTTGTGATATTGGAAAGTACCTAAGACTCTGGTGGCACAGATGAGGGCGTGATGACCTCCACGTGGGTGGTTCAGGAAAGAAGCCTGGCCTTGAAGGAGAATCAAAAGTTCACCAGACAGATGGGGTGCAGGGCATTCCAGATGGAGGGGAGACTCGGAATAGCAGAGGCAGGGAGGCTGCAACAGCAAAGCACAGTTTGGATTGGCTTCCTTTTCGTCGTTCAGGCATCAGCTTAAATGGCTTTCTTGACCACCTACTCCACAAGAACCCTCTCTCCAGCACTTGGTTCTAGTTCCTTTTTAGAACTTACCTACTATTTTACATTTTGTTGTTGTTGTCTACCTCCCTGACACACACCCCTGAAAATAAACGCTATACGCCCCCAGACACTGTGTGTGTTTTTTTTTCCTCGCTGTCCTCAGCATCCAGAACAGTGCAAGTGAACATACTTTAATAGATGCTCAGTAAATGCTGTTGAATGGATGGGTGAATGAATGAGTCCTTTGCAGCTGCAGGCAGTGAGAAACGTATTAGGAAGCGAGAATTCCCCCCTAAGCAACTCATGAAAGATACTAGCTCCAGAAGAGAGGGCTTCTAGGGACGCGGTTTGGGGTGTCGCGGTGGTGGGAGGCGGTGTCCCAGGCCCAGGTCGGCTTTTCAGAAAGTAGGGAACTGGCCGCGGAGAGCTAAGTGACCGGCAGGCTGTGCAGTCACTCACGCTGCGTTCCCGGGTCTTTCTGCCTCCAGAAAAGCGAGGGGAGGGAAGGTCTTCGCTCCCCAGGCACCGCCTCTCAAGCCTCCCGCTGGGCCCTTCTGGTTGCCTCCGAGCCTCAGCCTGGGCGGTCAGCGGCGGGTTGGGGAGGATCCCCTCGCCTGCCTCGCCTTTCCTTCTCCCCACCTTTTTTTCTTCTCTTCGTGGTCTCTGCCGCGCCCTAGCCCGGCGGCCCCGCAGCAGCCCAGCGGCCCCCGCCCCCTCCTGTAAGGGCGAAATTGCTAAACTTGTAGCAATAATGACCCTGCATTCAGGCGGCCGACTCCCGCTGAACGTCTCTGCGCCCCGGCCAGCCGGGCCTAATCAGTGCGGCCCTCCCTGCTGCCCCCCCAGCGCACAAAAGTGGGGAACAAAACCCCCCGCGCATTTCTCCGTCCCTCTGTTGAGCAGACTGCTGCACAAAGCCCCCGCTCTAAGAAGCAATGGGGAGTTGGGGAGGGGGGGACGTCAATCCCGATGCTGGGGTTTTTGTTCGCGCAGGGGACTTCGCCTTCCTACCACACCTTTTGTTCGGGACTCCAATAAAAAGCCATTCTTTCCGCACCTTCCCGGCCCGGAGCCGCCTTTCAGCGAGGCCCGGCCCCACAATGGCGCGGCGCTCTGAGGCCTCCCCATTCACCCGCCTTGGCACGCTCACAATCGGCCGTGTGGCAGCACAGACCTCGCGCAGGCATTCTCCGCAAGTGACAAGGAGCGGCATAAAGCCGCGGCCGCCGGGGGAGAAGGGAGGGCGGCGGAGGGGGAGAACGCGGCCGCGGCGGGGCGCAGCGCTCTCGGGCGCGTTGTAAGCCCCGGCGGCCAAAGAAGGAGCTACCTTCACGCCGCCTGCGGCTGGGCCTGGGGAAGTTTCCTTTTCCCGGGCGACCCTCCAGGTGGGACAGAGTCTAAGCTTGTTCCAAGGCAGACTCAGGCACTAGCCCAAACATCTGGGTAAAAATTGGGGGTGGGGTGGGGGTATTACAAAGCCCCGGACCTCAAAAGGCCGTGATGCTCCGACCTATTCTCCCCACTAGAGCAAAAAGAAATTGATGAACAAAGCCACGAGGAGCCCAGACTTGCAGCCTGGGGACTGGCGCAGGGCCCAACAGGCCTGCGATCGCCCAACTGCTCTCCCTTACTCACCTGGTCCTCCCCTGCCCGCCGGGTTTAAAGGATCCCTCCCCACTGGGGTGTGGGTAGGGGGCTAAACAGAGTCTGTAGCCGGCTAATGGTTTGGAAATATTGCACCTTGTTTATTGACTCCTGTAGTGTATGGCAGCGGGTGTGTACACGGCATGTGGATATAGTTTTATATATATATTATATGTGCTGAATACAGAATACGAAACAGAAAGGAACCCGGTGACACCTTCCACGGGCCACCAGGTCCCGGATTTGTTCAGCCCCCAGATTGTTTATCTCGCTTCGCTGGTTTTTCTTGAAGAGTTCTACCCGCCGACAATCCGGAGATCCAGGCCGAGGAATCTCTGCTGAGGGCAGGCGGTTGGAAAAAGGAAAATCGAGTGTAGTGTGGCGCTCCGGGCCCGCAAAGGGGGCCAAAGGTCCGTGGGGCTTGGGGATTTCTCAAGCCACGACGCCCATTTGTCTCTCCTTCATGCTATTTTGTGTGTGTGTCTTTGGGTTCTCCGCCAACGCTTTGAGGAGGCCTTGGGAAGGCCGAGGGAGAGAAGCCTTCTCGCTCGGGGAGAACCGAGCGGCAGCCAGATTCCCAGCCTCTCGCACTCCGTTCGGGGCCAGGTCGGGGCCACCGTCCTCCCCGGCACCAGCCGGCCTTTCTGCCTCGGAGTCAGTCTCCGCACCGGCCCTGGGCATCCTCCTCGCCCCTGAGATCCCTTCCTCAAGCCGAATGTGAGCTGCGCTCAGGGCTCTCTAGTGAGCGAGGCGAGTTTTGTTTTGTTTTGTTTTGTTTAACGAGGGGACTTGGCCCTTGGATCCAGCCTTTCTCGCACTCAGTCCCGCGGCGCCAGGCTGTGGTGGGGCGCCCGCCGCCTTGACCCTACCAGGCCCGGATGCCCTGCAAGGT
>NW_005371709.1:1145350-1150458 GCF_000412655.1 Myotis brandtii
CGCCCAGCTGCAGGGACTTGTCCTGCCGCTGTCTCTTGCACTTGTACCTGCGATTCTGGAACCAGATCTTCACCTGCGTGGACGTGAGCTTCAGGCTGCTGGCGAGGTGCTCGCGCTCCGGCGCCGACAGGTACCGCTGCTGCTTGAACCTGCGCTCCAGCTCGAAGACCTGGGCTTGCGAGAAGAGGACCCGGGGCTTCCGGCGGCTGCGTGGCTTCGGCCTCTCGCCATCCTCGGCCGCCTTACAGTCTCCCGCCGCCTCCAGAGGCTTCTTCAGCTGGCAGTTTTCTGCGGAAGAAGCAAAACATCAGCGTCCCTTAGATGTGCCAGACCTCACGGCAGCTCCGACCCCGGAGCATGGTGCCCTTGTTGGTAGCTGCACGGAGCGTGCGGTAGTAAATGTCTAGAGTTTTTGGAAAGTTTGTGGCTCCTTCCAAGTACAGTTAGAACGCCCTCGAGGCACGTTCCACCAGGAGGGGTAGTTATAGTTAGTGCGCGGCGTTTATTTAGAACTTGAGCATCTGCGAGAGAGATTACCCCGTATTACATGTGCGGCTCAGCGTGCTAATGACTATTTTCAGGATGCACGTTTGCAACTACATAATAACTACAGTATTTGCAAACTCGTTTGCCTTCCACACCGTCACAGATAGCGGAAGGTGTGAGGCGTGTTGGTATCTGGGAGCCGGTATGCGAGAGTTGCACGGACATCTTTCTGATAGAAAGTGTAACGCTCGTGCATTGCCCAGCGACTAATTTGTGCTCCTAAAGCACTACATGCTCACAGCTAAATGCCCGTGTGATGATGTCTGTGCTGCCTTAGAGAGAAAGGAAATTTGACTGATATAGACAGCTTCACGTCGATTTTAGGCCCAGGGGAGCTGTCAGAGGGTAGGCAGGCCTCGGCTTTGGCCAGATCAAATTTCCTCTTGGGGAAAGAGATTCCACTGTGTCCCCTCAGACACAAACACCTCCTTGGAGGTTGTATTCAGTTATCTGAGTTCCCTGCCCAAGTCACCTCCCATCCGATGGGAGCGCCGGGATCTTAGACTAAGTCTGGCGCGGTTTTCCTTCGGCCGGAAGCAGCACTGCCTGGGACACAAAGCAAAACGTTAAGAATTCTTTAAAAAAAAGGCCGGCGCCTCAGGGGTGTGAGTGCTCTGCGGAACAGACTGTGTTCCCACGCAACCTCTCTCTGCCGGGTGCTGTGGGTTCGAGGACGCTGAGCTCCAAGTAAAGAGAAGAGGAAATCACTCAGCTGGTCTCTAGCAAACTTCCTGTGTCCCGTGGATGCTGGACACAACCTGCTTGGACCCCCCTTTTTTTTCTGAAAAGAGGGACCACTGCTCTGGCATCAGAGAACTGGTCTCATGCTAGAGGGAAGGTGGAAAAGATTCAAGCTCTTGCCCCTTTAGCTCTTGGAAAGAGCAAAAATACAGTGAGTTTGTCCGGACTCAGCGGGGCTGAGCCCCTGTTGCTTATCTACATTAGGGCGGCAACACCGACCTTCCCTTCCCTTAGGGACTGCATGGACCCCTCTCTGGGAGAAGGAGTTGTCGGGGTCACCTGGTCCTTCTCCTTCCACCCCAGGCACCTGCTCTTTGCGGAGTTTTCCTGGACCAGGGCGAGGCATGACCCCAGCCAAGGGCTACAGGGGCAGGTTTTGGGGGGTATCTGGGGGCGCTCCGCCATTGCTCCAGATGTGCGGGTGCGTTTCCTTCCCCCTCTACTCACTTTGGCTCCGGTCCCTCACAACCTCGGAGTCCTCTTCATGTTCCTTAGGCCCGCTGCATGAGTCTCGCAGGACCGCGTGGACATAGCTCTGCGGACAGAGCCCAGAATCCCCGTGGCCATCGGCCGTGGCTAGTGAGTTCAAATAGGACAATTTCTCCCCTTCTTCTTCCTCGTCTTCTTCCCCTCCGTCAGAAAATTGCGTCCCATCGGCGGTGGCCAGCATGCAGGGCGCTGAGTGGAAGTGGTGCTCCAAGTCCGCTTGCAAATGAGCGCCGTGGAAGTGCTGTTGCTGCTGCTGCTGCTCCAGGTTCAAGATGTCTTTGACTGAGAAAGGGGTGGAAGTGACCGGGCTTGGTAACATCATCAGGGCCACTTAATTTTCCAGCCCAAATACTCAATAAATCCCGGCGGGGGCGGGGAGGCAGCGCAGCGCTCCAGCTCTCCTTCTGAACTCCACCGCGGCTGCCGAGTGGGGCTTTTGACAGACGCGGTCCTGCTCCAGTCTAAATCGGGTCCATTGGCCGGGACCTGGGAGTCTGGGTTTTGTTACAGCCACTGCAGGGTCTGGGCCCTCGGTGGTGAAGCCTGTGTCTGAGGTTCGTGCGTCATGCCAGGGGCGGGGCTCTCGCCTCAGCCTCCGTTCCCATTGGTTCCAGCTCATGCGGACCACGCCCCCCACTTCCACTGAGTGGGGAGTAGTGACCCGACCAGAAATAGACAAGGACTACAGAGAGTCTCCAAGTCTGAGTCGCTGCTGGTGAGTCTGCACCGCCTCGGGTGCCCGAACACCACTTCCCGCCCCTTCTGGCCGCACCTTCCCGGCCAGCGCCAGTTCTGGGAGGTTTCCTGTCCGCAAACCAACGCTAGGAAGGATGGATGGCCCAGGAGCATGATTTTTCCAGCTGCTGCGGGGCAGGAGAGCTTCCTTGCCTATAAATACCGGGCATTAGATCCCCAAGGAGGCAGAATGTTTTATATATCTATAGATGATCGACGTGTCCGTTCCCGCCTCATTGACTTTGCTCAAGCTGTTCCCTCCCATTGGAACGCCTTCCCCACGCTCCCACGCTTGTCTCCATGAGTCAAAAGTGTTCTCCAAGGTTCTGCTCAAATACCATCTCCTCCAAGAAAGCGTGCCCCCCTGGTCTCCTGGCCGGAGCTCATCTCTCTTGAATCTGAACTTGCAGCGTGTGTTAGTAAAGGACATTCGGTCACTTATTACTTCCCACTATGGCTATATTGCCTACTTGCCCCACCCAGGTAGACTATGAGCCCCCCAAGGCAGGGTCCCGGTTGCATTTGCCCTTGTATTTGTCTTGCAGCAACTGCACTCAGCAGGTATGTGAGAGACAGTACGATGGAGTTATTATTGAACTTTGTTTTCTCACAACTCTTGGTTTGAATCCTAGCCTAGTCAGTGTGTGGCCTTGGGCGTTTCTAAGCCTCAGTTTCTTTGTCTACAAAAAGGAGACAATAATACCTTCTTCAGGGTTGTTGCCAGGGATAAATGAGGCAAAACATGCCAGGAGCCAGGGGAAGGCCCCACACATGTTAAGTGCTCAAGTACATGTCAATTACTGCTATTCAACATTAGAGGTCAAGCAGTGTTTGTTGACTGCACTGGTGAGACAAAGCTGGAGTACTGCGCACACGGTGGCTTCATACAGTCTTGATGAAGAATCTGTCCTCAGAAGGGAGGTGAAAAAACCAGCCGTGGAGACTGTCCTTTCCTCCTATTGAAATTGGGGGCCAGTTTCTAGGCCTTGACCCTTGGAGGCCTCTAATTTTCCCAATCCACACACCTTCTGGCGCCCTCGTGCGGCCCCCTTCGTGTATTCTAGGCGAATCTGTGGGGTCTCCTGAGATACAGGAAACTCCACGCTGGTAGGGATCATCTTCCCGCACAATAGGCGCTCGCCTGCCATTACGCCCAGCCCCATGAGGAACGGGGCACAGCTAAAGACCCTGCATAGCGCTGGCCTTGAAAGAACAGAGATCTGTTCCCAACCAACCTTGATGCTCCATCCGGCCTTAGCTGCCCTAAGCATTTTTTTTATTTTATTTTATTTTTTGGCAGTCGAGATGGTGGAACTGGGGGAGACCGGCTTCCGCTGGAAGGAGCGGGGTGGACCGCGCAGGGACTGTGGACAACGTCCCTGGGCGGTGGCAGACATGGAATGGGAGTGGGGAATGAGGGTGGAGAGCTGCCAGCACCCCCCCCTTCACTCCCCCGCAACAGCAGGAGGAGTGGGTGTCCAAAACTGGGGAGAGAAAGAACAGCCGGTCGGGAGGTGGGGAGAGGCGGGGCGGTTCAAGAGGGAGCGGAAATGGTGGGGGAGTCAGCTCCTGGGGAGCTTGGGGAACTGGGACGCGGCCGCGCGGGCCACGTGCGCTGGGGAGTTCTTAGGTGCCAGTGGCCGGTGGGCTGTGGGGGGACCCTTTGTGGGCAGGGCCTTGCGCCAGGAAGACCGCTCCCCAGCTACTGGGGCACCCCGTGCCTTTCAGCTGTGAATTCTCAGACTATTGACGCCCCAGGCGGGCCGGCGTCTCCAAACCAGGCCGTGGTGTTGCTGAAAGAAGGATGCGCCTGGTTTTGCGGCAGATCGAGAAAGCTTGGGCGCAAAGATCGAGAAAGAGGTGGGGGTGAGTGCACGGCACGGCCGGCTGCGAGTCCTTGAGCGCGTGCGTTGTGGAGTCAGGCAGATGTAAGCGAAGGAAGCTGCGGTCCAGCTTCACTCCTGCGCCCCCATCTCCAGGGCTAGACGCCTCGCGGGGGAATGTTTGGCTCCCCTCTGGTCCTCTTATTATTATTTTTTTTTACGCTTCTCTGGGTGCTTTCCTTACGTGATTCCAAGATTTAGAAAACAGAAAAAAGACAAAAGCTACCGACACTATCTCTCGCATTTCCAACCGAAGCCTGCATTTTCCCTTGCTACGTTCTCTGGCTTCTCGGCAGCACCTCGCTCCTAAGCTTTCCCTAAGTTCATCTCTGAGACCCCCATCTTAGATCCCGCGGCTGGGCACAGGGAACGACGAGGTATGTCCACGCACCCTCTGGAGTCTGTCCGGTTGCCTCCTCCCTGAGCACGTAGAAGGCTGTCTCCTCCCCACCCGCAGGCCCACTCGGTCCGTTCTCCTCCCCACCCGCTGCCACCAATACCCACCCAGATACCCTTGGGCCAGGCCTGAGTGGGTTATCTCCTGCGTCCCCTGACCGTGTTGCTCCTCAGCGGGCCGCCTGAGGACGAGTTCAGAGTCGATGGGCTGAAGGCTGGTGAGGATCCGGAGCGGGGAGCCCAGGTGCTGGGGCTTAGCAGGCGGTTCCTGCGCCCTGTTCCCCTTTGCTCTTCTCATACCCAGCCCCGCGCCGGACT
>NW_005371709.1:1150498-1158966 GCF_000412655.1 Myotis brandtii
TCGTCTAAAGCAGGGGCTCCAGTCATCTCTGGCTGCCCTCCCCTGCTTTGGGTGGGTCTGGTTCCCTGGAAGTTGAATTTCCCAGCCGGGATCCTCACCAGGCCGATCTCATCTAAATAAGTGGCCTGACTTTTTGTACCAGCCGGCAGCCAGCCCTCCCCTAGACTGGAGAGAGTGCAGCCACCAGCTGCGCACCCCTGCCCAGGAGGAAAACCCCAGAGCACCAGTTACCTTACAGCCACCGTGGGTTCTCCGGAGTCACTTATCAGAATGTGGAATCTGTTTCCAAGGAGTATCCAGTTACGATTGTGTTCTGGGGCATTTGCATTCTCTTGTCTGAAACGAGGATCTTTAAAATCCTGGAGCTGTGCTCAACTAATAATAGGTTTTCGTTCCAGACAGTTTAGCTAATTACTGTCAGATAAAGTAAATATCATTGCACCCATGGAAGCGTTTGGTTTTATTTTAATCGAGTGTAGTGCAGGGTAGAATCTGCCTGTGTATGTCAGCTTGTCACATTATGCAGCTATATAAGTCCCCTTCCTCCCATATGCGATTAAAGATCATAGTAAAATGATGGCAAACTCTAGGAGGGGAAAGTGCTATATAGGTTCATAAGAGATAAATAAAACTATACCTTTTTTGGAGAAAAGTCATGTGCTAACTATTGAAATAAATATGTTCTCAAATAAAAATGTGATGCTTCTTTGAAAACTTTAAAGTGTTCCCATAAGTTATTATTGTCTACACAAAAATTGCCTCATTAATATCCATATAAATATAGGCAGATAATCGATCATTTTAGTTATATATGCCACTGTTTTTGTTGTTACCTTCGAACTATTCAAATAACCAGTTAATTCTGTAACCAAATCCACAAAAAGGTTGAAAGTTATTGTGGCTTTCTAATCTCAATGTAGCACCAAAGTCAGAAGTGATATTTCTATTAAAGCATAAAAACCTGTCCTGTGATGAACTCACAGCTAGCCAAAACCACATGATAACATTTCAGCAGAATTTTTTCATAGAATTTAAAAAATTGTTACCGCTCTCCTAGAAATTTTATTTTTAATGGCTCTTAAATAAATAAGTAAATAAATAAAAGGAAAAAGTTTCCTCTTTAGCGGCAGCACTAAATAGGCTTTTGTTATTTTGTTGGTGGTGTGTATGGGTGCATGTGTTTTGGTTTGATTTTTAGTGGAGGGATATTAGGAAGCTATTCAAATTTTTTGATCAATCTAGAGGCAATAGTGTTTTGTGAGAAGGTTGAATACATTTTCTACTTTTCAAGAAACATCAACTTGGTAGGTCAGTCCCAGAAAGCACCAAACTGATCTAATTCTGTCAGAGGAAATTTTTCCTCAGTTTGGTAATTTTATAAGCGATTTTGAAATGTCATTTTAGCTTGTTTTGCATGTATTTGTGTAAATGCCATATTTTTCCATTTTGTGCCTGGAATTGAGTTTTCTAAAGAAGCCACCACGTCCCTTCCCTGGGAGAAAACCAGTCCAGGTTCAGTAATCCTGTAAATCTTTGTAAATTACAGGCCCTTGCGGAGGAAGTGAGTTTCGATTTCTCGGGGAGAGGACTGTCCACATCCATGTGTATCTGCTCCACTCCAAAACATTTTAAGATAACAATGTAAATACAGCTTTCGTCACCAAAACAAGTTCTATTCTGCCCATAAAACACACCAGTTAGAAAGGCTAACTTTGTCGGATGAAAATTAATGCATATTTTTTCAAACAAAAAAAAAACGCCTACAGAAAGGATGCCTAAACACAGACGTTTTATTTGTACTATTTGGGAGTGCAGTGAAGTTTTAACTTGGGGATTAAATTGGAATTCTGGACGCATTCCTTAACTTCTTTTTAGTGTGAGTTTAACTTCCTGTAGCAAGACTTCAATGTCTATAGACTTTTTAAAATATAGCTTGACTTCAGAACTGCAGCTGCAGTCTTTGGCGAATAAATTCACGTAAACCAGAGCTCTCTGCGGGCCCTCTGCAGATCTCTGAGCGGTGCGGGCGGGAGGTGGGGGAATGTGGTCATCAAGTTCCAAGAAGCAGAGATTCTTTGTGACTCTTCCTACAGCGATCTTCTCAACCCCGTCTGCTTTCCACCCCAAGCCCTGGGACTTTGGCCACTGACATAGAAATCTTTTCTCAAATCTCCGTGAGAGTCAAGTTAGAGCAAATAACTTCAAAGCGTTTGGGAACGAAATAGACCGTTCGCACTTGGAAAGAAACTCTTGCCGCATTCTTATCTCTTTAAAGCAACACCTTGTCTCATTTTCGCAGTGTTCAGCCTGGGATTCCCGGTCTTTGGTCCCCGATGGGGAACAGCGGTTCCCAAGGTGCAGCGGGACCTTTGCTGGTCCCTGGGCGACCCCCGGGTCTTGGGACCCAGCCGTCAATTTGCCCTTGATTCTCTGGAGCTCCGGGGGGCACCCAACAATGACCACTGCCTTGGCGACAGTCCCAGCTTGCCTGATCCTGCGGGGATTTTTTTTTTTTGGGGGGGGGGGGGGAGGGGCTATGGATTGCTGGCCTTGGTGGGCACAGGCTAGGCACCTGACTTGGGAAGACCAAGGCCCCCAGGGCGCCGCGGGGCACCAGGGCGCACAGCTACTGCGGCAGAAGGCGGGACAAACCTGGGGAGCCGGGTCCAGGCCAGCACTGGGAGCCTCGACATCGCGCAGAGACGCCGCGGTGTCAGGTCGGAGATCGAGGACTGGGGCCTTGAGGCTGCGGGACTGTAAGGTTTCCAGGCTTCACTCCGCCGTGTCAGCCAGGGCGCGTCTCCGAGCCCACGCACTTGGTCCGCACCAGGCTTCTCCCCGGCGCCTCTCTCTCCAGCGGCCGCCCAGAGCCGGACCCTAGCCTGGAGCCCGCGAAGATGCCGCCGGCTTCTGTCCTTGAACCTGCCTGAAGGTTCTCCGACGCTACTCGACCTCTCCGGACCCCCGCCTACCGGGGAGAAAGACATTACCTTTGGTGGCTCCCGGTATTCAGAGACCCCAGAGAACCTCGGACAGTCCGGGACCCCAAACAGTCCCTCGGGCAGTCCCTCCTCTTCCCCCTCGCAGCCAGTCTCTTTCTCCTGTGGCCCCTTCCTCTTTCACTGGGCCCATCTCTGGCTCCCCCACCTCATCTCTTCCTCACCCTCCTCCCTTTCCTTACACTGTCTCTTCCCGCCACCCCAGGCCCCTTCATTCTCCTTCACCACCTCCTCCTCCTCTCCCTGGCCTCCTTTCTCAATAGGTCCCCATTCCTCCCCACCTGTTTCACTCTGCCTTATTTTTTCACTCCCTCCTCTCTTCTCCCACCTTACTGTATTTCTTTCCCCCTCCTTTCTCACCCCTCCACTCTGAAGCTCTCATATTTTTTGTCCCTGGGCCCTGCTGGTGTTTGGTATGGAGGGAATCCCCCCTCCCGTGCACTGGAGGCCTGTACAAGGTGGGATCTCACTAGTACAACCCAGCCCGGCTCTCGAGTCCCAGGCCCCTCTCCCCCACATCACCCCAGGGCCTACTCTGTCTTGGGAGCTGCTCATAAAAATGTCCAAGCACCTTGGGTGTGTGACAGGGATGCCCCTCTGCACCCTGCTCCAGCCTGTAGGACCTCTCCCACCTCCCTGGCCCCCAACCTCCAGCAGCCTCAGCTGTGGACCCTGACGGACCTGTGGGGCTCCAGGTGGCAGACTTGGCCACCCTCCCTGTGGAAATCCCCGCTCCAGGCAGATCCTGCAGAGCCTCCGCTTCCTTCTATTGTGGCAGTCCCCAGAGGATCACAGAGGAGCTGGAGGGGACCACAGGGCCCTGGGCATCCCTTGAGGACACAGATGGGGGCTCCCCGGCCAGGGCCAACCCTTCCCCCACTACACACACAGGCAAGAGCAGACTGACCTGGCCTTCCCTTCTCTTTCTTGCCTGCCAGTCCCACTTTAAAGGGGGGGGGGGCTGTTTAGTCTTGAGATCACTCCGACTGGGGAAGTGTTTCTCAGACTGCCTTAACATGCAGGGACCAAATTTGGGAGAGGAGAGCAAAGTCCCCAGCTCTCACACCAGCCAGCGGGGACAAGGACTGAGCACTCTAGTTGTTCCCGGCCCACCTATAATCTCTTACCTCTTCCTAGCTGCTGGGTAGGGGGCCAGAGGGGACACTGAGTCACTGGCCTCTGGAGAGGAGACAGGGTCTGGCCTTCTCCCCTGTGAGTCAGGCTCTCCAGCTACATAGTAGGCTGCCAGCCAATCTCTGTTCCTCTCCCTCCTATCTGCAACCACATTTCTGAGGTTGATGGCAATGGTCACCTTCTGATAAATATGGGTTTCCAACAGAGGCATGCAGACCTGGCATGCATGTTTCTATGGACTTACTTTCTCCTTGCATGAAAAGGCAGGTGCTTTCCTGTGTGAACACATCAGTGTGCACACGCAGAGGCATGGGAAGAAGGCACTCAGGACTCCCCTTAAATGTAGACTCCCATCAGGGCTCTGCTCTTTTCAGAGAGTGTGGCCAAAACAGGAGGGCTGGGCCAACACCTGTTCTGACGCCCCTCCCTCCGCTTTTCTCCACAAAAATGTGAATTACTGGTCCTTACATGAGATTGGAGAGAAATGTTTATATGATCCAAGATGAACACTAGCTTTCATGAGTATCAGATGCACTATACCCACACAGGTAATTTATGGGATCATTACAATTAGTCTTGTCCAAAGTGGTCCCATAAGGACCTGTCTAAGCTGCAGAGAAGAGGGAGTAGATCTTTTATTATCAGTGTTGTAATGACTGTGTGTGTTCTTGAAAGTAATAAAACCACATTGAAATGATTCTGCAATTTACTTTTAAAAACTCCACATGCCCCTCTTCCCATTACTACAGTAGTCTGTGTGTATGTGTGTGTATGTATTGTACCCCCACCCCACACACACACCGACTGAGCACAGATGTGCGCACACATGAGTGTTTTACACTTTCCACAACCAGCAACCAGGAAGCATGTCTGTGAATGGATGTACACAAACCTCAGGAGCATGCGTGTGTAAGAGTTGGCACCTGTGACACCCTCCTCTGCAGGGAGAGCCCACAGAGTGGGGAGGCTGGGTTTGGGGTGGGGGCCTGGGAAGACGTGGCTTTCTCTAAATTATAATCACATCTCCTGCCTCTGTCTAGGGCTACAGCATTAATTCAGGGCCACTTTTGTAGTCTTGTAACCTGGAGCCAGTCTTTTAGCCTCGGGGAGCAGCCGTTTTCTCACCTATAAAAGGAGATAATAACGGTGCAGACTTTATGGGCCTGCAGTAAGGATTAGAGAAATGATGGAAGGAAAGGGCTTACAGAGCCCTCAGCACAGAGGGGCGTGCAGTAAATGTTCTTGTGCTGGGCCTGAGGGTGTGTATGAGGGGTGGTTATTAAGCACAATGAGGAAGGCTCTGAACCTCTCCTCCACTGAGCAGAGCTCAGGGAGCAGGATTCCCAGGTGCCTCCTTTTCTCACTTGGGGGAAAAACCAAGCATTATTTAACCATCAATCAATTTTTGGGGAAAAAATTTGGTCCCCAAACAACACTAGTTCTCTTAATCATTGGAGTTTTAGGATATACTCTTGGAACCACCAACAGCCTCCTCTTCACTCTCCCCTACCCCCCACACACAGCCGTAGCAAACAAATCCTGTACCCTGACCCAGCTTTCCGCTCCCACAAATGCATCATTTTTAGCTGCAGTAAACAAATCCCCGAAGTCTCACGTCATTGTTATCATGTTTAGATAAAGATCTGGCCAATTAGTGTACACACTGGAATGTAAATAAATCAGCTGCCCAGTCTTACCCCTGCCAGCCCACGGTGTCCCTCTCCCCACCCTGCCTTGGTGCAATGTCCCTCACTCTTCATTTTCTCCTTTTCCTTCGGGTGTGGGTGAGAATGTCTGGCCTTTGGATTTGCATGGTTTCTAATCTCTTCCTTCTGTCCCAGATCCACTGTATGACTTCAGGCAAGTCACTCTCCCTCTCTGAGCCTGTTTCCTTTTCCTTAAAGAAAAGTTATTGATGACTACCTCCCAGGGAGGTGTGAGCAGCAATAATAATAGAAGAATACTGCTGATAACGATAATAACAATAATACTCCCACCAGCAGTGGTCACATAGATAACATTAGCTACCTTTTACGGCTTTCCTACAAGCACATGGATGGGCTCAGAGTAAAAACCTCCTCACTCCCAACTCCCACAAACTGTCAGACTGCTGGCAAGCGACTCCAGTAGGACTGGGGGCTGGGAAACTCCCTGCCATGGCTATGAAGATCAGAGAACAGTGCCAGGAGTGTTGACAACCCTCCCCAAGTGTCCACCATTGTTATTATTTCTGCTTCTTGCAACAGCTCTTGTCTATGGCCCTGTCCATGTAAGCCTTTTGCAGAGGAGGAAACTGAGGCTCAGAGAGGTGAGATAACTTGCCTAAGTTTAAGTTCCTTATGTTCCACATTCAGCTCCCTCTTTTCGCCCCTGTCTCTTTCCTGCACAGCCCAGCGTTACCAGGCTGAGCGCCCAGGCACTGTTCTCTCTGCTTTTGCAGATTCCAGCTCGGCAGCCCTCCCCCACCTTAAACCTTCCTGTAGGGCCCAGGTGGCAGCCCACAGCCCTGGAGAAGAATGTTAGAATGTGCCCAGGTGATGGGATTGACTGGAAGCTGCCTTGAAGATAAACACTGCTGGGAGGTGGGGTGGAGCCATGTAGAGCCCCCCAACCCACTAAGGGCATTTGCTCAGAGCTGCTCCCTTTCTCCCCATCTGCGTCCTTTTTAGCTTTCTCTTTAAAAAGAAGAGGGTACTGCCACACCCTAGGTTCTGCCTTCTGAGGTGCCTGCCATGGAGTTAACATTAATCATGATACTAAACTTCCTGTGGGTGAACAAAACGTTTCACCTGCGCATGGTTACATCCCTGAGACAGATACTGCTCTTCCCCTCTCAAATGAGAGCCCTGGAAGTTGAGGCCCACAAAGTGAAATGACTTGTCCAAGGTCCTAAAGCAGGTAAGGGATGGATGCAGCACTTACAGGCGCTTGAGCTATACCCTGCCCTCCACCTTCTGGGTGGGCTGGAGAAACGTTCAGGGCCACCTGCCCCCAGGGAGACCTCTCCCTAGCCAGCAAGCCAGCTAATGTTCAGCTTCAAGCGTCTGAGCCCAGAGGTCTAGCGCTGGGAGGGCTGCGGGCCCCCACTCCTGGTCCCTGGGAACAGGCTCCAGACCTTGGAAACCAGGCCAGTGGGAATCTGAGCAAGTGCCTGCACCTCGGGTGTGCACACGGCGCTGCTTGGTTCAGAGTGGTGGGTTCAAATCCTCTCTCCACTCCATCTCGGGGCGAATTCCTCAATTCTGAGCCCTACTTTTCTGATTTGTAGAACTGGCAATACTAAAAGTACCTGCCTCATAGAGCGCTCTGAGGATTAAAAATGACCTCTGTGAAGCACTTAGTGTGGTGACTGGCACAATAACCTATCAAATATTTATTAGTATTAACCCCGGGACTAGTGGAGGCTGACTTTTCCCCTTTCTGGGTATGAGCTCAGGCAGCGGATGGTGCCCGGTGGCACATAGGTGCGCGAATTTTTGGAGAAGAGCCCGCTAACTCAGGTTCTGCTGTGTTTGGGGCTGGGCTTAGGCCATTACGTAAACTCGAACAGCGGTGGCGGGGCGGCGTGTGCGTCTGTCCCAAGCCACGTGCGCGTCAGGGTCCCTGTGACGCGCCTGCGGGGACCTCACCTGCGCGGGATTTATATTTTGGCCCCGGCAAGAACCTTCGGTTTACCTGACGAGTACGTGGTGTCCACGCTGTGTACACAAACTCGAGCGAAACTGAAGCACTGAGTGCTCGGCCTCCGGCTCATCGAATAATTTGCGCTATTAATGGTTATTTTATTTATATCGTTAGAATTGTCCCCCTGGGTCTGTTTACACCAGCGTCTGGCGGCCCCAGCCGCAGTGTTTGGACAGGGGATTACACTAATGGATGGGGAGCCGGGAGGGGGGAAGGAGGCGCGGCTGGAAACGGGGCTCCGGGCCACCGCGCGGGGTGGGCCTGGAGGGAAGATGGAGCAGGCCTCTCTCGGGCTTGACCTCTGACCTCAGGAGGGAAGGAAACGTGTCTGCCCGCGATAGGAAGCGCGGGCCTCCGGTGGGGTGGAGGCTGGAGGTGCCTCTCCCGGGAGGCCCCTACTTCTCTCCTTTCAAGGCTGATTCCAAACTCGAGGTCGTCCCGCTCGGGTGCGCGCACGTCAACAAGTAAACAAGACCTGCAGCGCCCGGGATGGCGGCCGCTTTGATTCTCCCAGTCGGTGGCGGCCAGTGTAGGGCTGCGGCCTCCAAATCCGGATTTTGGCTGAGCCCCGGGCGCCTGGCGGTCGGCGGGGTTAGAGCCGCCTTCAAAGGGTGGCCGCCCAGCCCTCGCGATGCTCCCCAAAGTGGGGAG
>NW_005371709.1:1159297-1160078 GCF_000412655.1 Myotis brandtii
GCAGGCGGGTCACCCGCTGGCGCCCAGGGCCAACGAGGGTTTCTGCGATCTTGGCCGCCTTCAGCCTGGAAAGACCAGCCACGCGTCTTTGCTGCAGCGCTGGGGCCGATGCGTAAAAATAACATGTAGTTCGCGTTTACTAGTGCCAGACACCACGCTAAGCATTTTTACTCCCCACAACAATCCTAGGAACTATTATCTCATTTACAGAAGAGGAAACAGGAGGCTTAGGCCATGGCGAGGTCTCCCAGCTAGTGAGAGCCAGAGCTGCAGCCCTGCAGTCCCACTGCAGCATCAGCGCGGGGGTTCTTAACGTTTTGGGGTTGGAGCCACTGTTCGGATCACTGATGTCAGCCTTGAGCCCGCTCCCCGCAGAGCGCGCATGGGCACGTGCAACCCTTTGTCAACAATTCCAGGGCTTTCACGGAGCTCCCTAGGCCCATTTACTGGCTCATAACTTTGCCTTTACAGGTTATACAAGTCGCATTTGACTTAACTTGTTAATTTTGAACATAGACTAGGAAGGCAGTGCTTTTTACATCCGTTTTCTAACTGAAGATTCATGTCACTTGCTGGAGACCACAAAGCCGGTAAATGTGGAATCGGGCTCTAGAGTCTTCGTCGTGGACTCCGCTTCTCCAGTCTCCCCAGACCGTGAAGTTCTTTTCCTTTCCTCCTGGTTCTCTTTCCATGGGCGGGAGATCACGGAGCCAGTGCTTCGGAGTATCTGGGTTTTTCTCTGGGGCCTCTGCTGGGTGCTTGGCTGGCAGGAGGGGGGAGG
>NW_005371709.1:1160177-1194225 GCF_000412655.1 Myotis brandtii
CGTAGCCCCAGGACCCCATTGCCCTGTGCTCTGTGGGCCGCGCAGCCACGACCCGCGCTCCGTAAACGGTTTATCTAAAGACAACTTCTGTTTCTCGTTCGCTGTCGGGAGTTGCCCTGCAGCCAGCAATGAAAAATGCGCCTTTTCCCGAGACTCTGGCGCTGGTGATTTATGTGGGAACCGTCCTCACCCGCGAGGCCTGGGCTGCTCAGACCGGCCTACGGGTGGAGGGTGGGGGCCTGCCTGGAAGAGAACCTGGTGCCCAGGTTTTTGCAGCGCCCACTTTAAGGGCGCCCTTCTGCACCCCTACCTCCAGGACATTCTACGGCGGCTTCCCAGGAAGCCGAGCTCTTTATCGCGGTAAAGTAAACACCATTATCCCAGGTCCATTAACACGGAGATTTTGGAGTTGTAAATAGATCTGGAGAGGGAGAAGAGCGGCCCCGCGAACTCCCTTGTAAAAACGGTGAAGGTCCCCCAAGATTTATGGCCGCTGATTGGCCCCCCAACCTTCTAAGAAATCCCTGTCCTGACCAAAGCCAGAAGGTGGGGCATTCCCTCAGCCTAGAAATCCCGCCCTGGGTGTTAAGACTTCGAGGGTAGGGAGTCCCCAGAGCTCGGCTAGTCTAGTCATTAATTTTCTTTAAACCAGGAGCCCAGGAATGCTGATTTCTTTCCGGCTGTGGATATACAGATAAACTCTTAGCGGAGAGCCGTGTAGACGGTGCCAGGGGCCAGGGTGCTTGTGTTTCAGGCTCCTTCCCCATTTGTAAACTGGATAGTGCTTTCAGCAGCTACTTGGGAGTTTATAAAGCACAGGAGATCTGTAATCGGTGGGCACTGCCCAAACACCCTGTGACCTAGGGCCCTCATTCGGCCAGCCTGTGTGGCCTTGCTGCTGCTTCCTTTCCCAAAGGAAATGCTCACCTATTTTACTCTTGGGCCAGCCTATCTATGAAGTCAAATGAGGAGGATGGTGCTGGCACTCAGCAGATTAGATGGTCCTTGCTCTCCACCTCTCTGAGTGTCCATTTCAGATGAGTATCCCGTGACCTGTTCCAGGAAGTGTCTGCTCCTGTGGAGTGTGGTTTTCTTACCCCTTCAAGTCAATATTTATAGT
Source organism: Myotis brandtii (assembly GCF_000412655.1). NCBI lineage: Eukaryota > Metazoa > Chordata > Mammalia > Chiroptera > Vespertilionidae > Myotis > Myotis brandtii. Next base: position 1,161,298 of record NW_005371709.1, read on the forward strand.
GATAAGACGCGGCTTTTGAACTAGGAAAAGTGGCTCAGATTGATCAGAAAACAAAAGGCCATGCTCTCCGAGCCAAGGGGAGCTTCAGGAGGAGCCAGCCTCTCCCAACCTTTCCCAAGGTCACTTTCAGAAAAGTCTGTGCTGGGAAGCTGTTCCTTCTCCAGCCCAGAGAATTTAGTAACTTACGGGTGGACCGCCACCTGGCTGAAGGGTTGGCTCTGGGGGAGGGACAATAGAATAAAAACAGGGAGCAGAAGGGTGCCAGAAATTGTTTTTGGTCCTGGCTCTATCTAGAGCAAGGACTTTTAAACTTTTTTTTCCCTCTGCCAAGACCTCTTCTCAGAATAATATTTTTAAATGCATTAAAATACACACAATGGTATTGAAATGCAGTTATTGAAATCTTAAAAAAATAGTAATATAGTCCTGGACAGTGTTCTCAGTGGTTATAGTGTCGGCCTACACACTGAAGGGTCTTGGGTTTGATTCCCAGTCAAGGGCATCTGCCTGGGTTGCAGGTGACCAATCAATGTGTTTCTCTCAAATAGATGTTTCTCTCTCTCCCCATCTCCTTCCCTTCCACTCTAATAATCAATGGAAAAAATATCCTTGAATGAGGATTAACAACAAAATTTTAAAAATAAAAATAGTAGTATAGTAATATAAGTACTTCTTTTTATTAGTTCACTTTTTAATTACTTTATTTATTTATTTTAATATGTTTAATTTATTTTTTTAGAGAGATGAAGGGTGAGGGATAGAGAGATAGAAACATTGATGAGAGAGAAACATCATGGATCAGCTCCCTCCTTCAAACTCCCAAGCCCAAAACCCTGGCATGTGCCTGACCAGAAATTGAACCAGAGAGAGAAAGGGAGAGGGATAGAGAGAGAGAAACATCATGGGATTGAGCCCACAACCCAGGCATGTGCCCTGACTGAGAATCCAACCAGTGTCCTCTTGGTTTCTGGGTCAATGCTCAACCACTGAGCTAAACCGGCTGGGCTGTTGTCTGCATTTAAAAGCGAATGAAATGCTAAATTACACTTAGAACTAACCAATAAAGATGTCCTTTTCCCTTTCAAATTCATGGACCCCTGGATTCTATCCTCAGCTCCCTTGGAAATCCATAAACTGCAGGTTAAGAACCACTGGTCTAGATCACTTCATCTCAAAGAATGGTCTTTGGATCACCTGTATCAGAATTATCTAGGAGTGTTTGTTAGAAAATTCTAGGACCCCTTCTAAGATCTACTCTATAGGTGGACACAGGAAACTGCTTTTAACTGAATTATCCGAGGATTATTTTCACGTAAAGTGTGGGACTCCCTGCATCTGGACTTTACTGGTTAGCATCATCATTTTGGTTGGCTGCTTGAATGATTTGGAGATGTGGGAGGTGGAATGGAGAAGAGGAACTCTGGGCAGAAGCTCTTCCATGGAGACTACTTTGAGGTGGTGTACATGAACTTGGTGGGCACGGCAGGCTGGGGCCTGGGAGAACACCTTGGAAGGAAGTTGACATGGGACATTAAAAAAAAAAATATATATATATATATAAAATCTTTATTGATTTCAGAGAGGAAGACCGAGGGAAAGAGAGATAGAAACATCAATGATGTGAGAGAATCATTGATTGGCTGCCTCCTGCACATCCCCTACTGGGCATCAAGCCTGCAACCTAGGCATGTGCCCTTGACCAAAAGCAAACCTGGGACCCTTCAGTCCGCAGGCTGACGCTCTATCCACTGAGCCAAACCAGCTAGGGCTGGCATGGGACATTTTGATGGAGGATTCCAACATGCTGGCAGAGGCTCTGGGAAAACTTCAGAAATTAAGTCCCCCCACCTTGATCCTGTATTTTATATATAAAAAGAGAAACTTGCCAAAAGCCATATTGCTAGTGGCAGAGATAGGTCTATAGTCCATTACAGTAAAATGCCAAGTTTAATCCTCATACTTGCTGGTGGTGAGGTCAAGGCATAACACATGGTCAGTGGCAAGCCATGTCACTGTGGTCCTATGTCAGCTTTCTGCACTGGCTTCCTTTTTGCTTTCAGGAGCTCCTGAGTGCTGAGCACCTGGGAAAATTTATAGAATTTTTCCATGTTGGCACCTTTAGAACTTTCATTCATTTACTCACTCACTCACTCACTCACTCACCCACTCAGTGAATACCATCGATCACATCTTATGTTAGATGCTCTGAAAGATGCAGAAATGAGAAAAGAGGTGATAGCTACCCATAAGGAATTTTCAGTTACCTTCTCTCATCACTGTCAACCTTACGTAACCCTGATAAGCATCAGCCTCTTTTTGACCCAGGCCTGATTTGATGCTCGTACCATCACCAAGGGGTTAAGAAGTCTTGTTGGAAGGGAGGAAAAGCTTGTAGCATGTTGATTGGTCAGGTACCTGTCTTTTCTATTGTACTAGCAAAAGGTAAGTAATTAGTTAGACCAAGAGCCTTGATGAACACCATTGTAATATTAAAGTGTTGAACAAAGTGGGGCTTTTCCAAATGTAAGAAATGTGCAGGATACACCCAACATGACAGGTAGGATGATTATGAAAGTGCTGGCCCCAGATCAAGCAAGTGATTATGATCGACTGCACAGTCAACACAGCTCTAACTAACAAATTTTCACCTGGCATGAGCTTCAACTCTAGCAGTACTATTTGTCTCACTTTGTATTCATAAAAACTCGTGCCTCGGGCAAATAATTGAGTTTGAATGTTCTCTTTAGTAAAATGAGTACAGCAATGCCTAGTTCATACACTTGTTGGAGGGAGTAAGTAAAATCATGTATGATAAAAGTGCTTTGTAAACTGTAAGTTACTATGCAACGCGAGTAGTCCTTATATGCTTTTGGAGCCAGATGGAGCCGGATTCCAAGCCTGACAGTGAACCACTGACTTGCCATTTGTATGTTAGGCGCAGTTTTCTCATCCATAAGGTGAGACTAATAATACCGAATTCTCTGGAACATTGTTCTAAGATTTAAATGAAATCATTGTATGTAAAAGAGTGTTCACCACATTGCATTGTAAGGCAGCTAACAGCCATTCCTAGGTTGTCGATTTTGGAATGGCAACAACTGTGCTCTATTTATCTTAGTGTCTTTAGAACATGGCAAAGAGTCCTGCACATAGTAGATTCTTTTTTAAAAAAATATATTTTATTGATTTTTTACAGAGAGGAAGGAAGAGGGATAGGGAGTTAGAAACATCGATGAGAGAGAAACATCGATCAGCTGCCTCCTGCACACTCCCCACTGGGGATGTGCCCGCAACCAAGGTACATGCCCTTGACTGGAATCGAACCCGGGACCCTTGAGTCCGCAGGCCGACGCTCTATCCACTGAGCCAAACCGGTCAGGGCACATAGTAGATTCTTAATTTTGGTTGAATGAATGATTAAGGAAGCTTTGTATATATGTCACAAAGCCTCGCATAAGATTTATTTACACAAAGTCTTCATTGGCCACGCACAGCTACTCCTATGTTAATTCAACCTCAGTTTTACTCCAGTGGCCCACTGCATTCACCCCTCTTCCTGGAGAAAGATGGGGTCATGATGAGACTCAGAGAGTCAGTAGCAGCATATGGCAACAACACATGGCTTAGGAAAAAGATACAAGCTTCTAAATTACCATCCATCCATCTACCCAGCCAGCAACAAATGTTTATTGAGCTAGTACTGTGTACCAAGCACTGTTCTAGGTGTTGGGGACTCAATAATAACAAGACAGACAAGATTTCAGCCATCAGTCCCTTTAGCCAGTGCAAAGAGTGACACCTAGAGTTTCTGTTTCTTTTCTTGTTTTCTTTTTGAGATGAGTGGATCTGAGAATCTGGAGCAAGTCCAGGAACTTGCTGCAGTGGCTGAGCCTGGATTGGAAAATCAAGCACAGCATAATCACATACAGTCATGAACAAGGACACAATTGACAGAGGGAGAAAGAGGAAGAGAGAGAGGGCAAGGGAGAAATAAAAAAATTTGTTTTCTATTGCTGATGTAACAAATCCCATAAACTTAGTGATTTAAAACAAGACAAATTTATTATCTTACAGTTCTATCAGTCAGAAATCTGACATGGGTCTCACTGTGCTAAAATCAAAGTGTTAGCCTTTCTGGAAGCTCTAGAGCAGGGGTGGGCAAACTTTTTGACTCGAGGGCCACAATGGGTTCTTAAACTGGACCGGAGGGCCGGAACAAAAGCATGGATGGAGTGTTTGTGTGAACTAATATAAATTCAAAGTAAACATCATTACATGAAAGGGTACGGTCTTTTTTTTTTTTTTAGTTTTATTCATTTCAAATGGGCCGGATCCGGCCCGCGGGCCGTAGTTTGCCCACGGCTGCTCTAGAGGCAAATCCATCTCATTGCCTTTTCCAGCTTCTAGAGGCTGCCCCCATCCCTTGGCTGATAGCCCCCGACCTCCGTCTTCAAAGCTAGCAATGACAAGCTCAGTCCTCAGCTGCTGTCCTGCTGGCTCTCTCTCCGACCCTCCTTCTGTAGTCAAGTCTCTCTGACCACAGCTTGGAGATGAAGGATTCATATGATTAGGTTGGTTCACCTGGGTAATCCAGGCTCATCTTCCCATGTCAAGGTCTGTACCCTTAATCACAGTGCAAATTTGCCAGGTAAGGTGACAATTTCACAGGTCCCCGGGATTAGGGGATGGGCAATCTTTGGAGACCATCATTCTGCCTACGAGAGAAACATCTGCCTGGTGTCTTTCCCAGAAAAACGGACTTCCATAATTGAACAATTAAGAATGCAGCTATACAGTTCAACATTTTCTAGTAAATTACATTTTACTTTTTGCTTCACTTTCAGCAGCTGCAGACATAACATATGATACTCAGAGCACAAACCAGTGCTATTAACATCCACCCCCTCTTTTCATCCAGGAGCCCCCTCTGCACACAAGCTCTGTTTGAGTGTGTAGGAAATCAACTCCTTGTTAATTACACTTTATCTTTGTCATATTTCCCGGTTTCCATCTGATGCAAGATAAGCCCCAGGCAAAGCTGCGGGAGAGCGGACGTTTGTCATTGGTACCACTGTTGTCTTTACCACTAAACAGACTCTTCTGCTTAAAAGCACATACACACTGTCTGAGGATTTTTTTTATACACACACAGAAAAAGACTGGAGGACAGTGCTACAAAATGATAGTGTTTATTAGGTGGTAAAACTATGGATTTCTTTCTTATCTCTTATTTTATTTTATTACATTTTTTAATCCTCACCTGAGGATATGTTTTTTTTATCCATTCTTTTCTTTCCTTTTTTTTTTTTTTAAGAGAGATAAGAAGAGAGAGAGACATTGATTGGTTGCCTTCCCTAGGTGCCCACACTGGCTAAGGCTTTTATCTCTCTTTTAAACATTATCTACTGTTCTTTTGTTTTTATCAATAAATATATATTCACAAGTGTTTGCCATTTGATGGACAGCTAGTTTTGCGATATGAAGCTGAGAGTTGGAGATCAAGATTTAGATTTTATATTTTATTTCTTCTGAGAAGGCAGCCTTGCCTGGAAGTGAGGAATACAAGACTCAGGCAGATCTTGGTTGGGAGTCCTAGTTCCTCCGTATATAGTCTGGTTGACTCTGGGCAAGTGGCTCAGTTTCTTCAGGTGTAAAATGAACAAACTAAATAGTTCTTCTCTCATAGTGTTTCTGTGAGAATGAAACCACAGATGCACACAACTGCTCAAGCTGGTGTCTGGCACTTAATAGGCCCCCGATAAACATGAATTGTTGTTTTTAGAGCACAAACATTCCTTAATCCAGCCCTCAAAGCACATATCAAATCTATTAACGGGGACAGCAGGGGTGGTCATGTTACCAATTTCTGGATGTGGCAATTATGGACAAACAGAATGTGTTTCCATTTGAGAACCTTCAATTTGGGCGAAAGCCCATAAGTGACTTAATTATATAGACAAACACTACTGGTAATGCAGGATATGGAAGCGAAGAATAAAAAACATCTTTCAAATTTATTTACTTATTACTTATGGAGCACTTAGTATTTTCCGGGGCCTCTAGACACAGGTCTCGGCCCCCCAAAATTTATAGTGTACCAGGGGAGCAAAGAAACGAGCACAAATAGCTATAAACAGAGGCAGACTAGCTAGCAAGTGCCTTTCAGGTTAAAGAAGGAGGCTTCCCGGGATGGTGGGCAGGCTTCCTGGAGGTGGTGGGATTTGAGCTGGGCCTTGAAGGAGGGTGGAATTTTAACAGGGTGAATGGTGGTGGGAGGAAATTCTGGATTAACCTGAAAGTATTTTAAGATACAAGCTTCCACCAGCGCAAAGATTCAATCTGTCATTATCACGAGCTATATGCTCTTTGAAACAGGGAAGGGTTTCCATGCACTATTACAATGATTCTTAAAATGATAAATAGGCAAAATATTTAAGAACATAAGATGCTTATGTTAGCCGAAGCCGGTTTGGCTCAGTGGATGGAGCGTCGGCCTGTGGACTGGGGGGTCCCGGGTTCGATTCCGGTCAGGGGCATGTGCTTGGGTTGCGGGCACATCCCCAGTGGGAGATGTGCGGGAGGCGGCTGATCGATGTTTCTCTCTCATCGATGTTTCTAACTCTCTATCTCTCTCCCTTCCTCTCTGTAGGAAATCAATAAAATATATTAAAAAAAAAAAAGATGCTTATGTTAAATAGGCTCTCAAGAAAGGTATATGTCAAAAATGTACTCACAGTGTAGTCTCAATGATGTAAAACATAATTCCACCCAGCAATGACCAAGTTACCATTTGATAGGCATTTGCTGTTCATGGTATAATTTATTTTCTTTTTCTCCTTTTTTGGGGTATAAATATGGTAACATATTACATATATTGTCCCTTAACTCACTTTTCAAAATTAATAACATATGATGAACATTTCCTATATTATTAATTACTTTTCTGTCTCTGTAACATATTAAAATCCTTAAAAATTTGAACCATGTCAAAGTAGATAATGAACATTCATATACACACAATCTAAATTTAAAAATTAACATTTTCTCACTTATTTCCTTGATTTCTTTTTCTTTGTTGAGTATTTTAAGATAATGATATTTTACCCTATATACATTTTTCCATATTTTAGTAAAACCACTCTTTCTCAATTCTCTCCTTAATCTGATATTATTACAAGTGATTATATATATAAAATAATGTGGTGCTATATGTATAATTATATACAAAACTACATGATAGAATTACAGGGCATCCCTGAGGCAAAATAATAGAAACAAGCTAGCTCCTTGTCCTTTTTCTAAGGACCCAACAAAACCATTTACATAATGTTATTGGGAATCTTTAAAAATGATAAATATTGAAGATAATGTAAGTCTTTTAAAAATATCTCTTTAAAGCAATGTTAGCTATGAAGTAGCTAGGGAAGACATTAATATTCTATTTTACAGACCAGAAAAGCAAGGTTCTATGAGGTTAAGAACTTGCTATAGGCCACACTCTAAAGAACAAAGGTGGGATTCTAACTCACCTTCTTACTTCACAACCAAATATTACTCCTCCCAGGAGTTTTGCATCTTAAAAGAGGGCTGCAGGAGAGGATGATATTTTATACACGGTGATGAATTGGTGGTGTGGGATTCTGGGCTTTTGAGAAAGATATTTGGGAAAGAATTATCTTTGCATAGACCAGTCCCTGCTTGCTTCACCTGGAATTGGAGGTGAGCACATGAGGGCCTGCTTTGGGGGAGGAAGCATTTGGGGAACTTTTGCCAAGGGATAACTAAAAGGATTTGTGAATTTTCTGGACACTGGGAAAGAGGAAGAGGCATCAGAGAAGATGCCAAGACTTGAGCTTGGTTGAAAGGAATCTGTATGGCTGTAGAGTTAGGGATCATTGAAGTAATGGTAGGTAGAGCCCATGGCAGGAGATGGATGGAGACAGGGAGAGTGGAGAGGACCAGTTCTGTGACCTTTGACAACTTACTTAACATTTCTGTACCTTAGTTTCCTCATTTGTAAAATGGGGCAAATGGTAGCTACTTGATAGGATGATGGAGAAAATTAAGTGAGGTGCTGAGAATAGTGCCTGGCACATGGTACATAGTAAGTACTCAACCAGTGGTATCTCTCTTAAAGCCATTGATGGGAATTCCAGGTGCACCGCCAGAGGCGATGGAGCATATACTTGGGGGTGGGTCATGATGACCCTTCAAATCCCCCCCTTAGCCATTTCCTCTTTGTTTACAAGGAGCCAGGACATTTCACTACATCTCCCCTGGCTCTTCATAGGGTCTCTGTTCTAGCCTACTTCTGAGCACTGCACACTCAGAGCCCAGCTCTGGTGCCGACCTTATCAAGAATTTCCATCACACCCGCTGGGTCATCGGAAAGGCTTGCTCACTGTGCAGGCCAGCCAGTTTCCAGGCAACTTATCAGTGGGCTGGAACTGGGGTGTGTGTGACCCTCAGCTGCTCCCAGGGCTTTCCCCTTCCTTCTCCCCACCCTGGGTTCACCTCTGGAATTGGACCAGTTCTCCACAATCGCAGCCAGGGTGACAGCAAGGTGTGATGGATGGACAAGGAGCTGCGGAGTGGCAGGGCGCTTGGTCGGGAACCCAAGGCTGTGTTTATGAGAAGGAAGAGGCTGTTTCCTGGAGCAAGCATAATGCAGCTCTAAAAAAGGCAGGGGAAATACATCATGCGAGGGAGCGTAACCCTGGGAGGGCCACTGGGAATCCGAGTACCAGAGAAGCCCTGGCAGGTCAAGGTGCCTCTGACAAGGCCTTTTTTTATAAGCGATTTGCGTGAGGGTTTGCTGCTGTTCCCTGCAGAGCTGACAGCCACTCAAGGTCTCCGTGGGGAGGTTGGAAGCTAATCTTAGCTGTCGCTTTCCAGACCTTCTCCACTGGCCCTGCTGATGCGTTTAGAAAAGAAATAACAAACTCTATTGTTTTAAAAACTGCAAAAATGACAATTTTAGCTGTTGATTCTTGCATGACTGTAAATAGATTGGGAGTGTCAGCTCTTTGCCTCCTTCCAGACCCAAGGCAAAGGAAAGTTTAACTGGATTCCCCCAATGGTCAAGACAGGTCCAAAAATGTGTTTTTCCCAAAGGGTGTGAATATCTCTGTTTATCCCCAAGGATTCTTGTTCCTCTCACTTCCATGAGGATCCTGCTGGGCTGTAAAGGAGACTCATGACATAATGAGCTCTCTGTATTATTTCCCTACAGCTATTGTAACAAACTACAAACTTTAGTGGCTTTAAACAACAGAAATGTATTCTCTTAGCTTTTCTGGAAACCAGAAGTCCAAACTGAGTCTTAAAGGGTTTAAATCAAGATTCTGTAGGGCTGGTTCCTCCTGCAGGTTCTAGAGGAGAATCTGTTCCTTGCCTCTTCCAGTTCTGATGGTTCACAGCATTTCTTGGCTTGTGGTCCCCACCCCCAACCCTTGGTGATCACTGTTCTGCTTTCTGTCTCTATGATTTTAGCTGAAATCATATAATACCATATAATACCTTTGGGTGAATAGGTTTATTGGGTAGTTTTTATAATAGAAAGAAATCCATGAACTTGGCCCTGGTGATCACCGTTCTGCTTTCTGTCTCTATGGTTTTAGCCAAAATCATATAATACCTCTGGGTGAATAGGTTTACTGGGTAGTTTTTATAATAGAAAGAAATCCATGAACTTGAAGGGTTAAGAAAGATAAAGTTGAGATACAAGGGTCAGAAATCATGTAGGGGGTGGGGAATGAGGAATAAAATGACCTGGCTCTGTCCTGAGAATACAAGGTCATGGAGGGAGAGAGGAAGGGAGGTAGGCAGAGAGACAGAGATGACAAATGAGAACTGCAGTGTTTTGAGCCCACTGAGTCAAGTTTGCTTCAACGTTGCCAAGCTGGAAGTGTGAAAATAGATGAACAGTCAGGCATTAGAACTGACACTTACTGGAAAGTAAGGTGGAGAGAAGAGATGATAAAAGGGACTCACTCCATCAGATTTTTCAGCCCAATAAAATCCCAGAACTTCCCCACAATCTATTAATTTAAAAAGCATTTATTAAGATCTAACTGTGGGCTCAGGGCTTTTCAAAGAGCTGCCACTGGAGAGGCTCCTGCCATCATGAATACAATCATGAAGTAACGCCTGGATTACAAACTTGATTACAAACCCAGGGGCCTAATTCTAGGAGCAGTATTTTTTTCCCCAGCAAACCATTTTAAAAATTCAATTCAATTCAATTCAATTTTTTTTTTTTTTTAGCTTAAGCATGCCTTGTCCAGTTCACCACACTTCTCACATTTTATTTTTGGCATATTCTCAACTTCCTTCATTACTTATCCAGCTCTTAAAGGTCTCGAAGTTTGCAACCTTTGGGATAGGCCTTTTGCCATGTGATAGAGGTTGCCAAACTTTCAGAATGAAAGCTGGCAAGGAAAACTATGCTTACAACCATCTTGGTAACTCTAGAAGGCCATACACCTGATCTTTCAGCCTCATTTGTCCACTAAGTGTACCACATTAGAAGTCCCATATGTCATAAATTTTACTGCCACAAATTATAGGGTCAGATCATTTCTCCATTTGTCTTCCACCTTTGGCTCTTCTGGAGGGGCTGGAGGCTGTTTCTCCTTCATAATTGGAAATGTTTATCTCTATGGCTTTTAATGGGTGAGCAAGATTAACCTTTAGCCTCCTCGGGTACATAATTGTGTGGCACAAAGAGTAGTTTGGGCCAAGAATCATTGAGTGCTAGCAGGACCTGAGGAACCAACATTATAACAGGTGATTCTAACAAAAGTGATATGATGTCAGAGCTACAAGAGATCTTAGATTACTCATTCATTCAACAAATATTTACTGGGTGCTAGCATTTTCCTAGGTGCTGGGGTCACAGCAATACATACAAAGTCCCTGCCCTCATGAAACTTATGTGTAATAATGCAGCTACTCAGAAATCATGTCTGTAGTCCAGTTATTATATAGATAACTAGAGGTCCGGTGCACAAATTCATGCACCAGTGGGGTTCCTTGGCCTGGCCTGCGGGATCAGGCTGAAACTGGTTATCCAATATCCCTCCAGGGGTCCCAGATTGCGAGAGGGCGCAGGCCAGGCTGAGGGACCCCACTGGTGCACGATTGGGGCCAGGGAGGGATGTGGGAGGTTGACCAGCCAGGGAGGGACTGTGGTAGGGTTCTAGGGCATGTCCAGCCCATCTCCCTCAGTCCTGATCGGCCAGACCCCAGCAACAAGGTAACCTACCAGAAGGAGCGTCTTCCCTCTGGTGGTCAGTGCACGTTATAGCAAGAAGTTGAACGGCTTTAGCATATCATTAGCATATTATGCTTCGATTGGTTGAACAGACAACGGGATGACCGGACACTTAGCATCGTAGGCTTTTATTATATAGGAAGGATGAAATCAGGATCAGAGCAAGCATATGAATTGTCTAAGGTCATATGGTTTGTTAGTGACAAAACCATGACTGCAAATAAGGTTTAACACTCGTTCCCAGGCTTTTTCTACTTCCTACCTCCACACCTTTCTAAATGATTTTTATCTGCCTTCATCTTCCACAATGATCCTTCCCAGCCATCCTTCTACTGAAGTTGGTCTTACTGAGGTCCTCTGAGCTTATCAATTGATTCTCCTATCCTACAGGATTGAGCAAATCATCCCATATTTATAGAGCAACTTCCCTTCTTTATTGCCACACTATGTTCCTTCTTCACTGTAAATTACATTCAAAGGCTTCACCCCCTAATGTAATTATTATTTTTCTGTTTAAAATATGTTTTTTTATTGATATTTTAGAGAGAGAGGGAGAGGGATAGAGAGATAGAAACATCAATGAGAGAGAAACATCAATGATTGGCTATCTCCTGCACGCCTTCTACTGGGGATCGAGACTGAAACCCAGGCATGTGCCTTGACCAGAATCAAACCAGTGACCTCTTAGTTCATGGGTGGACACTCAACCACAGAGCCAAGCCGGATGGGCTAATTATTATATTTCTATAAATGGGTTAAACCCTTTTTAAATGGGTCATTCACACAGAAGAGTCCATACTATATGATTCCATATATATGAAATTCTAGGAAAAGGAAATTTTATTTATATGGAATTCTAGAAAGTTATAGAAAAGAGAAGCATATCAATAGGTACCCAGTGTTAGGGGTAGGAATGTACCCCAAAGGAGTACAACAGAACTTTTTGTGGTGATGATTATGTTCTGTCTCTTCAATGTGTTGGTGTATACATTTATCAGACTCATCAAACCGTATACTTAAGATAGATGTGTTTTATTGCTTGTAGATTACATATCAATAAAGACTTTTTTTTTGAAAGAGGCTTGCCTCTTTACAAAGAGGCAGGTAAACTCTGCCTCAGTAGAGAGTTGGGGCTTAAAAATGCAATAACTTAACTAGCATGGGTGGTTCTACCCAGAGAGGAAGTGAGACTAGAGAGGTGAATCTGCTCTTCACTCATTTGGTCTCATTTGCTGTGTGCCTGTTGCAATGTAAGCATTTTGCTGCAGTGAGTGTGAGCCTAGTGCTTCAAGATACTATATGACTAGACTGAATTATGGAGATGTCTTTAGAGGGGCACATGAGAGTATAGGCACATCATTTTACTTTATGGCTAATTTAAGGACTTTTCAGGCATAATTTTTTAAGCATACATGATTTTCACCATATAAGCTCAGTTTAAAACTTAACTATCTGCTTTGTTTCTTCTGGCCAGAACTGCCATCTTCCAGTAACTCACCCAATGACCAACACAAGGGAAAGAGAAGAAGCATCCATTACATGTTCTCAAAGCCTTTTAGAAACATGAAGTTGTTTTTCTGGCCACATACATGCAAATCTACAAGAAAGGTGATACTGTCCAAATCAAGGGAATGGGCACTCTTGAAGGAGGAATGCCCCACAAATGTTCTCAGGGTGAAACTGGAGGGGTCTACAGTTACCCAGCATGTTGTTGGCATTGTTGTAAACAAACAAGTTAAGGGCAAGATTCCTTTTTCTTTTCTTTTCCCCCATTAAGTTAAGGACAAGATTCTAGCCAGGAGAGTTAATGTACTTACCGAACATATTAATCATTCTAAGAGCTGAAATAGCTTTCTAAAACGTGTGAAGGAAAATGATCAGAAAGAGAGAAATGCTAAAAAGAAGGGCACCTAGATTCAACTGAAGCACCAGCCTGCTCCACCCAGAGAAGCACTCTCTGTGAGAATCGGTGGAAAGGAGCCTGAGCTGCTGGAACCTATTCTCTATGAATTCATTGCATAAGAGGCATTAAAAAGAAACCAAGTACACCCTGGCTGGTGTGGCTCAGTTTGTTGGGAGTCATCCCATTCACGGAAAGGTCACTGGTTCAATTCCCAGTCAGGCACATGCCTGGATTTCAGGCTCAGTCATGGGTAGGGGGCATGCAGGAGATGGCTGATGGATGTTTTCCTCTCACATCAATATTTCTCTCTCTCCCTCCCTCTCCCTTCCTCTCTCTAACTGTGGATATAAAAATATATTTTTTAAAAAACAAATAAAAGACCCCTGTACTGTAAAAAAACAAACAAACAAAAAAAAAACCCAACAACAAAACAACACCACACACACATAACAAGAAAACAAAACAAAACAAAAAACCCCTTAACTATCCCATTAAAAAATCAACTCCATGACTTGTTCTCAGCATGTTTGGGGGAAGAGAACAGAAGCTGAATTCTAGCCTTGGCCGGGCCACCTAGTTGGTTAGAATGTCGTCCCGATATGCCAAGATTTCAGTCCCATCCTTGGTTAGGCCACATACAAGATTCAACCAATGAACTCATAAATAAGTGGAATAACAAACTGATGTTCCTCTCCCTCTCCCTCCCCCTCCCTCTTTCAAAAACAAATGAAAAACAAAAACTGAATTCTAGGTTCATAGCAGTCGAATCCCCCTCCCCCTGGGGAATTTGACAGAATATTTTCCTGGGGTCTGGAATCAGTTTATCAACCTGCAAATAAGCCTGGCCCTTCCTGTGTCTCTGGATATGAATATCTCTGTGTGTGTGTGTGTGTGTGTGTGTGTGTGTGTTTTTACTGTTGGTGGCCTTACCTTTTCTATTAACTTGGAATCACCTTCAAACTCCTGGGAGTGAGAAGTTATGTTAATTTTTACAATAATATGAGTATGTACCATGGTCTCTGTGGTTACTTGATACTGTGGATCATTTGATTCCCTCTGCTTTTCTAAACTCAGATTGTAATTGCAATTTAATATTTGAAGAGCTCAGTTAAACATCCTTGGTGTGCAAGTCTCCCTACGGAAGCACCACAGAGCTGGTGCTACAATCCCAGGGGACATGTGCAATAATTAGTTCACCAAAGTTATCTAGTCTTTCTCCAGCCTCACCCTACCTTTGGGTGATGGACATACTATTTTTGGGAGTGACACATATAGACCTAATTCTAATTATACCTTAGATTTGCTTGGCATTTGGTACATTTCATGGTTCTTTCACATATACTATCCTCATAAGCCTGAGAGGTGTATTGAACAGATATTATTATCCCCATTTCATCAATGAAAAGCCCCGTCTCCGAGAGGACGTTAGATTTGCCTGAGGTCATGTGGTGAATTAGCAGCAGAATTGGAACAATGGCCATGGACAATTAACAAGACTAAAAGGATTCATCAGACAATATCTGAGGAAGACAACCACTATTTATTGAGTATCTACTATGTGCCATGTATCCAAGAGGTGCTTTATGTATATTACCACATCCAAGGTCATAGAAAATGTATGGGATTGTGGTTACATGGAGGAATTATTTTTTATCTTCTTTTACAGAAAAGGAAATCAGGAGTCCAAAAGGATAAGTAATTTGCTCAAAGTACTGGAAGGAAATCCATTCACTACCCCTTTTATAAGAATATCCCAGAATGTATAGATGACCAAGCCCCAGTCTTTCCTTAACCTCAGCTTCAGTCTCTACTCCCATCTCTTTAGCCTCTATCCTCATTATCCATCTTCATTTTCACTTTATCCTCAACTTTATCCTCAATCTCAACCTTATTCTCAGTCATAACTTCATCTTCTTTTCCCCGTGATCAGGGAGAATCAGTTTCAATAAACAGTAGTTGATGATAAGGAATTTCGTGTTTCCTGAGTAACTCCACCTAGTCTCCGACTTGCCAGCACAATTTCTGACATACCATCTTTCTCACGCTAGCCTGTAGATAATTGTTTTCAAATATTTCTGTTGAATTAAGTTCATGTATTGTTCTCTCCAATAATTTGTAAGCTCCCTCAGGATAGGAATTATGGCTATACTTTGCTCTTTAGACTAAGGAGCTAGCATAGTTATTTTTGGATTGTGGAAAGTTAATAGATGTTTGTTCCCAGTGATGACATGATTACACTCACATTGGATACACAGGATTTCTTTACTAATAATTTTCATTTTCTTTTTGTGTTGGAGCCAGAAGTTCATCACCTTTTCTTATTTTTATGATACATTATAATTATTATTACTATTATCATTAGATTTTACTCAGTGTATTAATTTAACAAACATTTATTGAGCTAGGTAACAGGAATATAAAGAACAAGACACAATCTCTGACTTTAGGTCTTGAGGCATCAACTAAGTTTTTCTCATTTTGAAAGCATTATATTCATTTGGCTTTGCAGTTGTTTTGCAAGCAGTAATTTGACTAGAAAGAATAGCCATAATTTTTGTGGAAAACTGTCAAATTATTCTTGTAGGACCAGAATAAAGCAACTTTGGAGGTCTTCCTATATGATTCTTTTTTTTTTTAAATTGACGAGAGAGAGAGAGAGAGAGAGAGAGAGAGAGAGAGAAACATTGATGTGAGAGAGACACATTGATTAGTTGCCTCCTGCGTGTACCCAACCAGGGATCAAACCCACAACCTAGGTATGTGCCCTGACCAGGAATGGAACCGAGACTGGTGCAAGGGACAATGCTCCAACCAACTGAGCCACACCGGCCAGAGCACATAATTCTTTTCAAATGGCCTTTAGTCACAATGTGGTTGAATTTACTCTTACATGTGTTATGCCCGCATTTCTCTAGCATTCAGCCAGACTCTTCCAGAGATTTTCTTTTCATGAGGAGGAAGCTTAGGTTAAATAAAAGGACACCCCTCCCCCAATTAGTAAGATGCCAAAGAAACATTAGGAACAACTACAAGAAAAAAAGAAAGATCCTTTCATGAGTCATGGTCCTTACCCTGTAAGGGGATTTATTTACTACTGTGGAATACCCCCATCTAAAAATAGTTCATGATCAGGGAAAATGACAGACTGGAGCTGTGGGATTCTAGCCAGATTGAATCTTGGTGAAGGACTGTCTAGAGACACATGCTGCCCTTTATTCTCAGTGTGCTGATTTAGCACTAGGGTAGATCACTATAAGAAAAAGAGAGGTACAGGGTTCCCTTCCTAGAACATTTTAATTATGATTGATGCTTTGTTGCATCTTTTTGAAGACATCCAACTGGATAAATATAATTTTGTTTTTGAGAGCATAAAGAATAAATTTCAAAGTGTCCCTTTCCCTATATAGCATTTGCCAATGTAACTCATTATATTATTACTAGGGGCCCGGTGCACGAAGATTCGTGCACTGGGAGTGGGTCCCTCAGTCCGACCTGCTCACTCTCCAATCTGGGAGCCCTCAGGGGAGCCCTCTCCAATCCGGGAGTTTCTGTCTGTCTTTGCAATCATGTGAGCGAATTGTCTGAAACCCCCCAACCCAGTTTGGTTTGTTGCTCACAGAATAATAGAGGTATTTTTTTCCCTTCGCTTCATTGGTGGAGATTTCCTGGAAGTTTTAGGATATTTTCCCTTTAATTTTTTCTAGACACTCTGATTTTACTTATGTCTCTCACTTTTGCTTTCCCTCCATCCCCCACCGCAACAGTAACTTGCTCCAGGCTCACTTTGCTCTAGTGTCTAGGACAGCCGTGGGCAAACTACGGCCCGCGGGTCGGATCTGGCCCGTTTGAAATGAATAAAACTAAAAAAAAAAAGACCGTACCCTTTTATGTAATGATGTTTACTTTGAATTTATATTAGTTCACACAAACACTCCATCCATGCTTTTGTTCCGGCCCTCCGGTCCAGTTTAAGAACCCATTGTGGCCCTTGAGTCAAAAAGTTTGCCCACCCCTGGTCTAGGAGATCCATCTGCCACCAGAACTATGATTCCCAGCATTCCTGGTGCTCCCGGCTCTCTGGGCTTCTGCTTCAGGTCCTGGGGCTGCCACCAGAACTACTATTCCCAGAATTTCTGGTGCTCCCCGCGCTCTTGGTTTTCCCTTCCTGCTCTGTCTCCATCCCATGGCCTCCAACTCTGCCAAGTCCTCCCAGCCACCAGCTCTCCCTCTCTGCTCTCCGTCTGGCGGCTTGGGGAGCCAAGTTCCCGGGATTGTCAATTTACATGTTTCTCTTTTATTATATAGGATTAGCCTATATAATAAAAGCATAATATGCAAATTGACCGAACAGTGGAATGACCGATCGCTATGACGCTCACTGACCACCAGGGGGCAGATGCTCAATGCAGGAACTGCCCCCTGGTGGTCAGTGTGTTTCCACAGGGGAAGTACTGCTCAACCAGAATTCAGGCTTATGGCTGGCAAGCGCAGCTGTGGTGGCGGGAGCCTTTCCTGCCTCCGCTGCAGGTGGGCGGTAAGGAGCAAGGGGTCCTGGACTGCGAGAGGGCACAGGCCGGGCTGAGGGTCTCCCCCCAGTGCACAAATGTCATGCACCGGGCCTCTAGTTATTATCATAATTTCCATTGCGCAATGTTGTTCATTATGGTGGTTCTGCAGTATATACCTGAACAATCAATATTTTAGAGGTTGAAATTGAATACATTTTGTGGTATAATGCAGAAGTTGATAATCATCCTTTCTCCAGGATCTTCACCTTTTCCTACATCTTTATTTTTCCTAGATACTTCAAAATTAGAGGCTCCCTTATCTCCCTACATTTATTTTCCATGTGGTTCCTCAATCAAAACCCCTTTCACAGGTTAGGTCAAATTTTCTTGCTTTTATCCCTCCCCCACAGGATACAAATCCCTCCCTCAGATCCCCATGGGAGGAACGACTTTTCTGCCTTTCCCAATCCTTTCCTTCCTCCAAGGTCCACTTTAGACCAACGTCCTCCATCAAGTCCTCTCTGACAGCTCCTGCCCAGTTCCCTCTTCCTTCTCTGACCTCTTACTACACAATGGTATGTGATAATAATAGCCTACATTGGCTCAGTGGTGGACAAAGCACTCACTTGTGATTTTTGTAAGCTCCTGAGGTGGGTAAGGAGAATTTTCTTGTCCCCTCAGAGAGAACAAAAACTATCCCAAGGCCATATTGCAAATGGCAACACTGGGATGTCAACCCAGGACCTGGAAGTCAATAGCTTTTCTGCTGGTCTTTTGTCTTTACTTTCTCATATTACTATATTAGAAAATGTAGACACTCCAATATTTGTAGATTGCTCTATTGACCTTGTCAGACCTTAATTTTTCTTTCTATATACCACCTTCACCCAACTCAACGTGTCTGCTTCCACTTGTCATGCCCCAGAGCTGGAAAATCTGCTCTTCCCAGACACCCTCTGTGATGGAAGCTGAATCTGGGGAGGAGGGCTGAGGTCTGTTCTCCGGGGATGCCATCTGTGAGGGGCATGGTCTCCCTGAAGAGCTGGAGAGGAGAAATAGCTCTACAGTACAGCAGAATGAGGACATGATTTCACTTGTTTGTTATGAGATTTTTTTTTTAAACCAAAGAAAAAGGGTATTTAAAAAAACACTAGCAGAGAAAATCTCTCTCCTTTGGCGGAGTGATATTTCATGCCTGCTCATATCATTATGTCAGTCTTTGAAAAGTGAAGAACTAAAGCAATCTCTCTCCTCACTAGACAAAAAGAAGAGCTGGGTGTTTCCCTGGTAGGAGACCCACATGTGATGAGTGAAGCATTGGGACAGAGGCTGAGTCACAGGCAATGGGAGGGTGGGGGATCACAGCCTTCCCCTGAGCTTTCAAGCCAGCAAATGTGCTTAGGGCCGTGGTTACACACACCTGTTGGCAGCAGCCAGCGGTGGTATTGTCAGCATCTGGGACATGGCTCGGGAAAAATCTCCAGCTGTCTTTAGTTCTTTCCAAATGAATCTTCTCCAAATCGAGGGGGGTGGTGTTAGTGTTTTATTTTTTAAAAACAAAAAATAATTTGGAATTCACAATTAGTTGTAAAATAGTACATATAGTTCCTGTGTACCCATCACCCAGCTTCCCCCAAAGATGATTTCTTACCTAACCATAGTTTTGTTTTTAATGTAGCATCTAAGAACAAATACTTTATTATTATCTATGGTGGTTCAAGACGTTGATGAACTCTGTTGGTTTTCTTTCTTTTAAAAAAATTTTTTAAAATTTATTTCAGAGAGAAAAGGAGAGGGAGGGAGGGAGAGAGAGAGAGATCAATAATGAGAATCGTTGATGAGCTGCCTCCTGTATGCCCCACATTGGGGATCAAGCCCGAAACCCAGGCATGTGCGGAATCGAACTGTGACCTTTTGGTGCAGAGGTCAATGTTCAACCACTGAGCCACGCCGGATGGGCTCTGTTGGTTTTCTTGTGGTGTCTTTCATTCAGTTACTATCAGATGACAATTGAAGCTAGAGTCATCCGAAGGTTTCTTCACTCATGTGAAGCTGGGCTAGTAAGCCATCTCTCTCCACGTGCCTTTCCCAGCTCCAGCTTCCTGACAGCAGGGTGGTCTCAGGGTAATCAGATTTCTTATGTGGTAACTGGCTACGGTCTCTGTTGGTTTTCTTGTGGTGTCTTTCATTCAGTTACTATCAGATGACAATTGAAGCTAGAGTCATCCGAAGGTTTCTTCACTCATGTGAAGCTGGGCTAGTAAGCCATCTCTCTCCACGTGCCTTTCCCAGCTCCAGCTTCCTGACAGCAGGGTGGTCTCAGGGTAATCAGATTTCTTATGTGGTAACTGGCTTACTCCGCAGCAACTGTTCCAAAAAGCCTGGTAGAAGATGCAAGGCTTCTAATGACCTAGTCTTCAAAGTCTCAGAACATTGCTTCCATCACATTCTATTGGTCAAGCAAGTCATTCAGGCCAGCCAGATACAAGGAAAGGGGAATTAGATTCCACATCAAAACAGGAGGAGCAAAAAAAATGGACAGTTATTCTTTAATCCACCACAAGTGCCCTGTAGTTCGGTGGTCCCCAACTGAGTAGATAGGCATCTTAAGGAAGAGCTCATTAGAAGAGTCGTTTATGTCATTAGCAGGGTAACTCCTTATATCTAATGGGCCCTATGGGAATTTCCATCTAGTTACAGTGCCATAGCACCATTAGGCAGCATATGCTCGATTAATGTTGTCTGACAGAGCAATTAAATCACCTTCTCAACCCATACATAGTAAGCGGAAATCAACTGGAAGCAGTGAATATCTCTGTGGACTTTAGGGGAAGGCTTGGCATCGGCCTTGCACCACTGCAGATTCCATTCTCCAAACAGGTTAGAATCCATCATACACTTTTTGCTATATTGTGTCTGTTACAAATGAATCTGTCTGGACTAGCTAGATAAGGCACTGTGCTAGGTGCTATGTGGGATACCAATGTGACTTCCTGTGGCTCCTGCTCTCAGGAATGTTGGTAACAATTCCTTCCTACCTTTGTGCTGCTGTCCAATTTTCCATCCTGGGTGTTAAGTATGACTGGAAAAATGGAGAAGCCCAGGGGGGAGGGGGGGAATGGTCAGGGGAAGCAATCAGCATGATTGTTGTGGTGGCTAAAACAGGTTCAAGTGATTATTCCATGAGGGAGTGCGCAGCTTTGCTTCTCAACAGCAGCCTCTATGTAAAGGAAATATCCTTCTGGTTCTCTCTTAGGCAGAGAGCAGGGGAAGAATGTTGACATGTTAGATCTTAAATCCTCCCAAATCCCCCAGAAAATTTATCCTCCTTGGTGCCCAGATGTCAAATTATCTGGGGAACAATTCTTTGCACATGCATTGCCTGGGTGGAAAGAAATCTTCATCGAGTGGTGGGGAACATCCATCTCACGGTGGGTGGAGTTGGGGAAGTCTTAGGTAGGAGCACAATAGGCTTCAACGGAAGCTGAAGTGCGCAGAGAACTAAGAATGAACCCTGAGCTGCTTGAATGAAGGGAAAGGCGCACACTGAACAACTCGGCTGGTTTGTGTATTGAACCTGCTTCCTGAGATCCTCTTCCTCAGGTTAAAGATGGCTCTGGTTCCAGGCCTGGGGTTGTGGGGAGGAAATTCAGTCGAGGGTAAATTAGGTGGGAACCGATTTGAGTGAAGGGCTCCACCTGGAGGCCTTTTCTGGTGGTGATAGCAGGAGAGAGGCTGGGGTGCATCTGGGCAGTGGTGGGAAGAGAACGGGAGGGTTCTTGCCTAAGACTCCCTCATACATGGTGTCAGAAGTAGAGTTCTGAGTTGATAGAATGGGCTGGTAGAATGCTGTGCATGTCTAGCCCCTGAAGAGTGTTATTAAGTGCAAGGAGGAGAGGCTGCCTCAAGCATGGTGTGGAGGGAGGGAGAAGCTGTTAGATTCCAAGGGTTGGGCTTATGGGAAGCCCCCTTCGCAATGGTATTGCCAGTTCTCTGGATGTGTTCTTTCATGCCTCTGTGCCTTGGCCATGCTGTTCTTTCTGCCTGGAGTGCACTCCCCCTTTCTCAGGCCTGAATGATACGAGGTTGTAAGATTCCAGGAAAGATGCAGGACCACAGGTGGGCCTTAATTATGCTCATTGGATTGGGGCCCCTCTTCTGTGTCCCATGTGACTTGGGGTTCCCATTACACATGAATTCCATGAAGGTAGGGATTGTGTTTGTCTTGTTCATTGTGATATTCCTAGTGCCTAAAGCGTGCATCAGAATTACCTAAAGGATTTGTTAATCTCAAATTCCCAGTCCAAAGGGAAACTGGTGAACCTATAAACCACCTCATCTAGTAGGTTTGGGGTGGGGTATGAGAATTTGCATTTTTTTAAAAAATTATTTTATTGTTGAGAGTATTACAGATATCCCCTACAACCCCCTTCCTTTGCCCCCTTCCGTCCATCTCCCACCCAATCCCAGGCCTTCACCTGGCTATTGTCTGTGTCCATGGGCTATGACTAATTGTACTTCTAGATCCCTTCACCTTTTTAAAGAATTTGCATATCTAACAAGTTCCCAAGTGATGTTGATAGTGCTGGTTCAGGGACCACACTTTTTGGCTATTATAAATAAGGCTGGCACTCCCCCTTTCTCAGGCCTGAATGATACGAGGTTGTAAGATTCCAGGAAAGATGCAGGACCACAGGTGGGCCTTAATTATGCTCATTGGATTGGGGCCCCTCTTCTGTGTCCCATGTGACTTGGGGTTCCCATTACACATGAATTCCATGAAGGTAGGGATTGTGTTTGTCTTGTTCATTGTGATATTCCTAGTGCCTAAAGCGTGCATCAGAATTACCTAAAGGATTTGTTAATCTCAAATTCCCAGTCCAAAGGGAAACTGGTGAACCTATAAACCACCTCATCTAGTAGGTTTGGGGTGGGGTATGAGAATTTGCATTTTTTTAAAAAATTATTTTATTGTTGAGAGTATTACAGATATCCCCTACAACCCCCTTCCTTTGCCCCCTTCCGTCCATCTCCCACCCAATCCCAGGCCTTCACCTGGCTATTGTCTGTGTCCATGGGCTATGACTAATTGTACTTCTAGATCCCTTCACCTTTTTAAAGAATTTGCATATCTAACAAGTTCCCAAGTGATGTTGATAGTGCTGGTTCAGGGACCACACTTTTTGGCTATTATAAATAAGGCTGTTATGACCATTCACGTACAAGTCTTTGTATGGACATACACCTTTATTTCTTTGGGCTAAATATCTAGGAGTGGAATTGCTGTGTCATGTGAAAGTTATATGTTTAATTTTTAAAGATATTGCCCAATTTTTTCCAAATTGGTTGGACCATTTTATATTTCACTGACAGTGAATGATAGTTCTAGTTCCTCCACATCTTCAGCAACCCTTGGTATGGTCTGTATTTTAATTTTAGCCAATCTGGTAGGTACGTGGTGGTATTTCATTGTGGTTTTAAATTTGTATTTCTTTAATATCTAATGAAGTTGAGCATCTTTTCATGCACTTATTTGCCATCTGTATGTCCTCTTTGATAAAATATCCATTCAAATCTCTTGCCATTTTCTTATTGCATGGGTTAGTTGCTTACTATTGAGGTTTTTTTTCTATTATAAAGTTTTGAGACTTCTTTACTCTCAATAAAAGACTTTTGTTACTTATATGATTTGAAAATATTTCCTTTCAATCATCCGTGGCTTGTCCTTTCATTCTCTTAGCAGTCTTTCAAAGAGCAGAAGTGCACAGGCTCTTTCATCGCTTTTTGTTAGGTTTACTAGTATACTTACACATTTTATATCTCTTGATGCTCTTGTAAATGGTATTGTTTATTTAATTTTGATTTCTGATTGCCCATTACCAATATATAGAAATTCCATTACAGTAATTTTTGCATATCGACTTTGTATCAGCTTTATATTCTCAACTGATTGGATTTGCCCAGATCTGCGAGGGTCCCCCCTTTCTAGACTATAGCCTAGAAATTATATCAAGGCAGGAATCTGAGACCGTTGAAGTGCTTACCTCTCAGGGATCGCTATCCTTCTTTGCCTAATACCCAGTGCCTTTCAAACTGTTGTTTCAGATATTTTGTCAATTTCGGGGGATTGTTTCAGGTGGGGGAATAGACCAATCCTCCATCTTGGTCAGAAGTGCAAGTCTACATTTAAAATTTAAAGCATGCTTTTATCCTAAAATTCTGTTTTATAGAATTAAAAATAATTGATTTATGTATTTCCCAATGAAAACTCTAGTTTTCTTCACCTGGAAACTCTTCCTGACCAAGTAAATTGCCCTTTGTTTTAATAGCAACCCCATTGCTTACTCCAAGATGTAAGAGCAGAGCTGCATCTGACTATAAACCAAGTGCAGTTTGGTTTAATGCATTAAATCACTGTGTGTGTACTTCACAGTGACTGGCAAAACACAACTGTAGTTCTAGGTATAGCCACTTGAACTAGAGCAGCAGCATTAAATCTTCACCTCACTCAAGTATGGCCATTCTGTGGTTTGCTTTACAGCTGACATGTCAAAGACATTATGAGGAAGAAGATGAAACTCAAAGGTAAGATTTATAAACATAGGCTCCCTGCTCTTAGATTAAGTGTCCTTGAAGACTTCAGCCTAAAGTGGATCTCTGCAAGTCAAAATCCTGATCACGCGCATGCTGATGTCTTCTATGTGGATACCAGTGGGAAATGGTAAGTGACTATGTAAATCTGACGACAGTACAAAATCCGAAGTCATAACAAATGAACACTGCCGGTGGACAGAGAGGAATGACAAGGATAATCCAGGCATGCATCGAGGTATTAAAGTGTAAGTGCACTATAGAAAGAATGCAAACTCCAGGGTCCGGGTTCAAATCGTATCTGTGGCAATTATAGCTGTGCAACCTTGGGGAAATCACTCTTCATTAGTTAGTTCCCTCAATATTACCTCATAGGGTTGTTGTAAGAATTAAATAAAATAATAACTGCAAAGCCCTAGAAAGTGCCTGGACATAATGAGCTCAATATAATGTTAGTTATCAGTATTATCATCATTATTACTGTTGCCTTGGGGAATTATGTGTGCAAGGACAAGAAGGAATGTGGAATGTGTAGACACCATCCGCAGGGAAAGTCTCCTTAAGAAGGTACAGTCTGAGCTGGGCTTTGAAGCTTAGAAAGAACTTAGAACAATGGAAATGGGCAGTGATTCTGGGGGTAGGAAACAGAATGAGCCAAAGTCCAAAGGAAAAAAGTTTAAGATATGAGGAAATCTAGCTGGCGTGTATGGTGCTGCTGGGCAGGAGAGAGTGATAAGGCTGGAAGGGAAAGAAATCGTAGGGCTTGGCAACTGTTTAGATGTGACAATTGAGGGAAAATGAGGTGTCATGTATGGCCCAAATAGAAGCTCCACATGGTCCAGTCTCAAAGCAGTGATGAACTAAAAAAAAAAAAAAAAAAAAAAAAAAAGTCTAGCAATCCAAACTATTTTAAAACTAGTTCAAAATGTTGCTTGCCATTCTCCAAGGACATTAAAAAGCATGCAATTCATAGCTTTAGGGAAATTCCTAGACTTCCTTTTCCTCTCAGAAATTCTTATATCTCATCAGCACTGGAGCTTCTTGTTTTCCTCACTCCTCACTTTCCTTTTCTTCTCTCCTGAAACTGTTAACACCCTCAGCCCATGAGGCCCTGGTCTTTAGCTCCCCTCCTCCTTCGCTTCTGCCTCTTCAGTCTTGTCTCTGTATATCCACTCTCCAGGTTTTGGATCACAAAACCTCGGAACCGCCCTAAAAAAGGCAGAACTCTCCTTAGAGGAGAGGTTTCCCAATGCTATCAAAGACAATGTTCTCTTCCCAGGTGGGTGGCAGGCAGAGAGGTTTGTGTTACGGCAGAGAGGTTATGTACTAACATGTTCATGTTAATACACTTTTTACATCATCGGAGGGAGCACTAGGGTTTGAGCCTTGGTGATAGGAGAATGGAGAGTATATCATTACAGACATAGGAAAACCAAGGGATGCAAGAACACTGAGGTTAAGATGTTGAGTTCGGAACGGGGCATGTTTGGAGAGTCACAGCATCCTTCCAGGTGTAGATAGACAAAAGAAAGCTGGATCAATAGATGAGGGACTGAGACGGATTTGACCATCATCCCCAAAGAAGGATAGTTAAAGACGTGGGAATGAATTAGCAGAGACATATAGAGAAAGATAAGAGTTAAGGACAGTTTAGACAATACTTGCATTTCAGGGCAGGAGTTGACAAGAGGACTCAGGGAAGGGGAGAGAAATCCTGGTGTCCAGGCCTCAGCCAGACCAAGTCCACCAGAACCTCTGGAGGTGAGATTCCAGCATTAACATTGCCAACAGCCTCCCAAGCAGTTCCATGTGCAGTCGAGGTTGAAAACCATTGGTCTAGCGGCTTATGTGATACTTGATGGTTTTTAGGAGTGTGTGGGAAAGCAGTTGTTAAGAAATAAAGTCCTAGTTCATTGGATTTAAATACCAGAAATCCGAGGTTGAAAACCATTGTTCTAGCGGCTTATGTGATACTTGATGGTTTTAGGATTGTGTGGGAAAGCAGTTGTTAAGGAATAAAGTCCTAGTTCATTGGATTTAAATACCAGAAATCCTAACATTCTCATTTTGCTGAGGAACCCAGGGCTCCAAGGGATTAATTTTGTGACCTTAAAGAAGGAATGTCATGAGTTTTCAACCTCCTACTTACCTCTCACTGTCATAGACACAAACTTCTCTCCCTCAACAGCTCTCATCCTGCTCTTTCTCACCTCACCCAGGGCTTCTACCACCCCTGCCCTGAGACTTTCCGCCTCTTGTTCCAAGGCTGTGCAATCCTTCCCAAGGCTCTCAGTTCAGACTTTGAATGCCGTATGTCTGCTAGGTGGAAGGCTTAGCAGCAGCAGACCAGGCCACATTGTCAAAGTAAACCCCTTTAAGGGGCTCCCTCATGCTTCTGTGAGCCTGGGGGAACATGGAGAGGGTCCTGTATTTCGAGGTGCTGGAGGTGGAGCTGCCCTGACCACTGGCACAGCCCTCTCCTCAGAGACTCCAGCAGCTGTTTATGAATTGGCGTCGAAGTGAGGGGCTGGGTGGTGAGTCCTGCCAGAGCTGATGAGGACACAGCATTTGTGGGAATTCTGTGACTCCAGAAGGCGAAAGGTCAGTTTCTTTTCATTGACAGTGTTCTTGCTGCCTGAGGGTTTATCTCTGGGAATCTTGACTGGTTTCCAGGGTCAGGCTTCACCTCCATTGTTATCTGGAAGCACAGGAACAGCCCTTTTGTCGTGCCAGACTGGGTTAGACGTTGGACCCCACTCCCCACAGACTGTAGCCACACCCTTCCCCCCACAAGTGAAGTTCTACATTCTTCTAAACAGCTGGAAGAGAGTTTTTAAAAGTATACTAACCTGCTCATGTTCCTCTCATATGCATACATTTCACTCCCCTCTGGGTTTCATTTTCTCTCTGGGATCTGCAAAACCACTCATGAATGTGATCGAACGTTGGAATGTACCCTGGAGCTTGAGGACACGCCTGAGATCCCCTGCAAACACTTGTCTTTCATTCACCCTCATCCACAGAAAAGATGTGCACATATAACCCCTGAACTCATACATGATTCCACCAGCCCACAGTCACACTAAAAGTGGGTTCGAGTTACACATGTGCCTGCTTACACCTCGGCTCCCATGCTCCCACCTGGAGGTTTGTGTACACAGGGCCTGTTCGTCCCTAGCAGAGCCGACATCTGTGTTCACAGCCACATGGAAAACACACCTTGGGGTTTCTGAGAAACAAATGGCAACAGAGAAGGGAAATAAGGCAGCTGAAAGAACGGCCTGCTCCTGGAGCTAAGCAACCAGGATCTTTTCGGCGAACTTGGTGTGCAGGGCTGCAGTGTAGACTCCTACAACAGGCCCCCATCCGGCTCCAAGGCCAAGAGCAACAATCTCCTCCCCAGCCTCGTCGGCTGGGTTCCTCCAGCTGTCTCCAAGGCAATTTTCCCTAAATGCAAACTATTAGCATTTCCTGTTAAAACATTTCTAATAAATAAATGAATACATCATCTTCCCAACCCGAAGCAGGTCTGAAAGCAGCCTAGGCGCTCCTCTGGGCTCAGGATGGACGTGGACCACCCAGCACCAGCCCACTGGCTTGGCGCCAATGCTGCTTTTGTTTGAATTCCTGTATGAGTAACTGTTCGAGCTGACGCCAGCCAAACTCAGTGAAATATTATTTTTAATATTAAATAAATAGATGGTGGGGTGTGTTGATCTCCTCCCCACCCCCCAGTAAATTGCGGCATCACAACATAGAAACCAGTTCTTGTATCCAGATTCCCTCAGAGAGCAGAAGGAAGGTTGACATTCTCTTTGACCTTCCTCATGAACCACTTACTCCCCAGGAAACAGAAAAGTCCCAGTTGGTGTTGACAGGACCCTATTTGGAACAATCTGGGGGTTCAGTTGGTAACAAAGCTTGTATAGGATTGCCAACCATTTTTGTTAAATCTTCTAACGTATTGTTTCCTTTCAATATACAAAAAGCACATGCTCTTTATATAACAATCTGAAAGCACAAATCAATAAGGAAACTCTGAAATTCCACTACCCAGTAAAAGATAATTACTACAAAATTTTGGTGAATACTCTTCCTAGCTTTTACATATTTATATGTATATATTACACTCAGTGAATGTTGATTCTGAAAAAAACAACGGTTCACACTGTACATATGTATTTTTTTTTTTTGCACAGAATTAATTTTGGGCATCTATTTTATATTCTCCTAAAACTCTATTTACAGGGGCTGCATAACACCCCATCGTATGAATATGCCACAGTATGCTTAAACAGTTTCCCACTGTTGGACATTCAGGTTGTTTCCAAGTTTTTGCAATTATAAACAACACTCCATTAAAAAATCCTTGTAGCTAAATCTTTGCTTACATCCTTAATTATTTTCTTAGGCTAAAGTTCCAAATTTAGAATTGTAAGACTTTGGCTACATATTGTCAAATTGCCCAAATCCCACCCCCCTCAACCCCCCGCCATCAAATGATTATACCAACCTACATTGCCACCAGCAGGGAATCAAAACAGTCCCCTGCTTGTATCTCTGCTATGCTGCATATTCTTCCTCAAAAATGTTCTTCGACAGTTTGTTAGGAAAAAGAAAAAAGAGCAACCAGTCCTACACATTTAACACAAGAGGAGAGCCGTATGGAATTTTTGCCCATCTGAGTGGTAGGTGGCTGCAGCAGTGGGCTGTGAAGGGGATGAACAGAAAAGGAGGCACGGGCTGGGAGGGCTTGAGAAAAGCTCAGACAAGTGAGAGACACCTTGACTCCAGGTGCTGCTGGATGCAATCAGTGCTCTGCAGCTCCAAGGTGAGCCAAGACAGGAGGCTCCACCGTGGGGGTTTTCAAAAGTATTCATTTATCTGGAGGAAAAAGACCCTGAGGTCAAGGAGGTTTGGGAAGAGTGGGATAAGCCAGGTTAGACCAGTCTCTCACAGCAGGATTTCTCAGAAACTGTCAAATGCTAATGGACGACACTCCAAGGCAGGGGTTGGGGGGGGGGTGGGGGGGAGTAGGGGGGTTGTGGTTGTGCATTGTTTTATCAGCTCACTTAACCACAGATTGAGCTTGCTGTCCCGCCCCCCCATCTTTTAAAAAATGTTCCTTAATGCAGCTCAGGGATCTAGCACTTGATAGAACACACTTTAGGAAACAGTCTGATGCCATAAGTGGAAAATGGTTTTTATAGAAATGGGAAGAGAATAGGAGTTAACACAGAAAGGAAGGATTTGGGGAAGGAGAAAGAAGGGGACAAGAGACAGCAGGAGAACGGGAGGGAAATGATAAATAAGGGAACAGAGAGAAACACAAAGGGGAAAAAAAGGAGAAAGGAATGCAGAGAGAGGGAAGAAAAATTAAAGAGAATGAGGAAAAGTGAATGGGGAGCAGGAAGGTACCAACAGAGAGACTCATTTCTAGAACCCCTCCCCCTTGCTTGTAGGAGAGACCCCAGTTGCCTGTAATCTCCTTCATGCTCATCTCCCACGATAGGCCTCCCTAGCCCCCCCTGTCACTCTCCAAGGGGGTTTTCTGTAAAATGTTACCATCTCAGAGCCCTGTCTTCAATGGCTATTACTTAAAATGCAAGAATTCATTTGCTAGGGTAGCTCAGAACATAGAAATAAAATAAGGCCCCAAAGATACCCAGAATAAAAAAACATAAAATAACTAATTCCAAAATTATTTAATTAGTATGCCTTTCATTGTTGTGTGTGGCTTCTTTTGCACAATAGGACATGACTAAAACTAAACAAACACTCTGCACAGCCAGGAAGTCTAGTGGCCTAAAGAGCAGATGAAGGCAAATTGACAGCTTTTAAACACCAACCGGACCTTTCACCCAGGAGGGCCTGCTTTCAAGCAAACTGAAAGCACTAAAGTGGTAAAATGAATTCCTAAAAGCTTAAATTCAGTGCATGTACACAGTGCTAAACCCTTTAGAATTCCACAACAAGAAGGCATTTAATTATTTAATGGAAGTTATTTGTTATTTTTTAAAAAGTCTCAAGCAACACATGCTAAAATAGAAATAAACTTGTAGAGCGTTCAACCAAACCTGAAACTCCTAGAGCTCTCAGAAATATGGGGTAGGATTTGAAGCAGTTGCATTAATATTGACACTGAAGTTCATTAAAACAGTGATTTCCAACCTCTTAATCAGCAATTGTTCTCTGCGAGCAGTCGCTTATCTTAGGTCTTTGCTCTGTCGTCTTGTCCACAGTTGCTCATGGGTTCAATGGTGGACTGTCCAATTGGCCAATAACATTCCAAAACTTTCTGTGATTTCAACGAATGTAAGTTATAGTGACTACATGATACACTCAAGGTTAAGTGAATGGAGTTGATACTGTTCTATCTAAAAGGAAAGGAACTTGACATTTAGTTAACCTCGTCAACCTTATCACAGATAAGGAATTGGCCTTTCATATTATTAAAAATAGACATAGCCATTAATTCTGACTTCATAAATGTCCTAGGGGTCTAAGATCCCAGGATGAAAACTCCCCCATTTGAGGTTTTTCTGAAAACTTTAGAGGTTTCAATATTTGCTGCATTTTTTTTAGAGTTGACTCATCTTGAGCCTCTGAACCAGGGGTAGTCAGTTCTCACTCCCTGTGCCTGTGGAGACATCTCAAATCAATCTGCAATTTTTCCTATTGAGTAGCTTTTACTTCCTAATACAGTGTTCCAAGCAAGCAACGAATCAGAGCTGGTGCTGAAGATGAAACCAACTTGTCTTTTCTGCTCTATCCTATATTGTAGGTGATTTGTTCATAAGGCAAGTACAAAAGGTACAGGCTTGAAATTCCTCTCAATAGAGAATCTTGAGGTTTCATAATAAAGATGGAAGATGTAGAAATAAGGGAAGCTAAGAGATGTAGAGGCATATGAGAATAAGATCTTACTCCTCTCCCACCTACACTGAGAGCTGATTATAAATAGCCCCTCCTCCTCCTAGCACAGGTGCAAGGATTGGACAGAAAGGTATCAGAATGAATAGATAGAAAAGGCTAGTCCTAGAATCCATTAATCTGGACTGGGAAACTTCCAAAACTGTCTTGGAATAATATTAATACCACCTAACAGGGCTCAGGAGTCAGAATTTCCTGGTCTCCAAGTCCTTTCTCTCACATTAACTCCTTGGAGACTGAGAGCTTTCTAAGAATGGTAGAAAAGATGTCATCTTCCCTTTTATGCATGAGGAACGAGAAGCTTTTAGAAGGCAAGTGATCTTGTGAGGTCATACGGCTAGGAACAAATGGAATCAGAAAAAGAACCCAGATTTAAAAACAACCAGTCCAGTGCTTTTTCTGATGCAATTGTTCTGGGATAAAGCATGCCAGGATGGACAGGTGGGCAGGAGATTATTTCAAAGATTTGGGATAAAATGGCACTTCTCTAAGATTTTTAGGGAAACATTTTAATATAAAAAATATAAAGGCATGTTATAATGTAAGGTATGACTTTGTATGACTTTTTATGATAAAATACAAGATTTTAAAGTTATCTGTTGGTACTAATGTGGACCCTCTCTGGCCTTGCCCCCATGCTTTCCAATGGTGTGCTTCACTGTTCTCTGCTGTTCCGGTGGAAATGAATGAGAAGTACTGCTCTTTACCACGCTGCCTCTCACCTCTTCTTTCCTCCTCCTCCTCCTCCTCCTCAGACTTTTTCCTCATCTTCATTTATTTAGGTGATGATACCCCTCTCAGAGTCCCTCAAAGGCAGTTGGCTTGTGAGACCATTTCAGAGCCATGAACTGCCATGGTCAGATTCTGGTGAGAACTCTTCTGGCTTAGAGACAGCCTCCATGAGGAGAGGAGAGGAGAGGAGAGGAGAGGGGAGGGGAGAGAGATTCTCTGGTGTCCCTTCTTATGAAGCTACTAAGGGAATCCCTGTGACTTCATCTAAACCTCCCAAAGACCCCATATTCAGATACCATCACATTGAGGTAGAGGAACACAGTTCAGTACCAGTTAGAGTGATTTCAGTTTTAAGTAACAGAAGACCCTTTGGGACTAAAACAATAAAGGGCATTTGTTGGTTTAGATAACTAGAGGCAAATTAGGGTGGGCCAGCCTGAGCCATAACATCAAGGGCTCTGATGCCCATGGCATTGCCTTATATGAGGAGGCTGCTTACTCTCTCAGTGTAGGATGTCTGAGACTTTGCGCTTCCAAGTTCACCTCCAGTGAACGTGTCTCATTAGTTGGAATTATATCATGGATCCATTCCCAAACCAATCACTGTGGCCGGTGTGATGGGCTTTACTGATCACTTAAACCAATCCAAGATAATTCTGAGCACTGAAGGAAAGTTCAACCCACCCAGATTCCATAGCTGCTTCATAATCTGGGAAAGAAAAGAGTAGGGATGGTGGGAGGTAATTATGTTGCCCACTATAACTTCCTCTTTAAAATAATCCACTTTAAATTGTTGACTATGTCTGGTATGTGGCAAGTTCTAAATAACTGTGAGTTGTCTAACTGACCTTGTGCCTGTTCTTTATGAACTACAGTGGGGCCTTGACTTACGAGTTTAATTCGTTCCG
This sequence comes from Myotis brandtii, assembly GCF_000412655.1. Taxonomy (NCBI): domain Eukaryota; kingdom Metazoa; phylum Chordata; class Mammalia; order Chiroptera; family Vespertilionidae; genus Myotis; species Myotis brandtii. Next base: position 1,194,148 of record NW_005371709.1, read on the forward strand.
TGACGGAGCTCGTAACTCAAATTACTCGTATGTCAAATCAATTTTCACCATTACAATGAATTGAAATGCCATTTATCC
>NW_005371709.1:1194310-1238097 GCF_000412655.1 Myotis brandtii
AAAGTGAACGAGTGAGACACGTGATGCTGGGCTGATGTTGTGGTGGCGTTCATGACGTTCGCTGCGCCAACTAGCGGTGGGGTATCTGAAGCTGGCTCATAACCCGAATTTTAGCTCGCAACTCAAAGCAAAAAATCGACCGAGAGACGGCTCTTATCTCGAAAAACTCTTTAGTCGGGACACTTGTAAGTCAAGGCCCCACTGTATATGAACATCCAGGGAGGGGGTAATATGAAGGGAAATGCTGTCAATCCTAAGGTCAACACCCTCTGAACTCTTAAGTGTGGCAATACACAGGAATTCCAGAAAGGAAAAGGAGTCCCTGGCCCTAAAAGCTGTATTTGGGGTTTCATTGAGACCACATTTCATCTGTATCAGCTCCCTCCTCCAGGTCAGGGAAGCACCCTCTTCATTCATCTTCCATATGGATATTGGCATTGCATTGTGCTAGCCTGGGAGCATCTGAATTTTTACTTTATTTAAAACATTTACTGTGATTCATATCCATAGTCACTTTTCAAATGACTTTGGAATATACCTAGTTTAAAAGTTGGGAGTCCGTTATGCTAAGTGAAATAAGCCATTTGCAAAAGGACAACTACTGTATGATTCCAGTCATTAGAGGTAACTGGAGTAGTCAAATTCTTAGAGACAGAAAATGGAGTGGTAGTTGCCAGGGGGCTTTGTAACGTCTTTCTGTGCTTTGCTGCCTCCACCCAGTCTTCCAGGGCGTTAGGATATCTCCATTTCTGACCTGGAGCATTGACTGCCTTTTGTGGGGGACTGAAAAAACCCACAGGGAGGAACTGGTGGTGGGATCCCCTGCACTGAGAGACTACTCACCTCCCACTTTCTCCCCTCTCCTCTGCCCAGTTCCTCAGTTCCCACACTTCTCCCGCTGCCATCACCTCACCTAACCCAAAGGACACTTCCATCCTCTCCTTGAGCCAACCTGGGTGGAGACGTGCCCCCTTCCCTTTTTTGAACAGAAACAAGAAGAACACTTTTCAAAAGTAAAGGAACATTTACTGTGAATGTAAGATGAGATCAAACCAAACTGCAAGCAGGAAAGCTAAACGCATCAGAGCAGATGTAGGGACCGAAGGAGAAGCCTCTTTGTAATTTAACAGCTGTCCTTCCAGAGTGGCTGCGGCAGGTTGATCTGGCTGCAGTCCCATTCCCCATCGGCACCCCCGAACACCTTAGAGGGGAGGAAGCAGAATCCAACAATGGGTCTGGGGACCAAATGGACCATTGACCTCAGAGAAAGCACCTTCGCATCTCTCCAGCATTAAAGTAACATGACGGATTTCCATACCTGGAACCTAGCATCCTTCTCTCCTGACAACTGTTAAAGGAAACGGACACATTGAACACGTAGTACGAAAGGACCGACAGGAGTTTAATTCTCAAGGCCACTGCCACAAACCCGGTATTGCCAGGAAGAGTTGAGTGTGTTCAAATTCCAGCAGTGCCCCCACAAGCTCTGAGGCCTTAGGCTGGGCACATAGTTGTGCCCCTCCAAGTGCTATGTCCCTCTTATGTAGGACATCAGGGAGGACTGAAGAGGTAAGTGAACACAGCACTCGACAACCTCCCAAAATGTTCGCTGTTTTCAACGACCCTGTGAGCCAGATGTCCCTATTCCAATTTCACGGATGAGGCAGCCTTTGAACCCAGGTCTTCTGTGGTCAAGGCCTATGTTCTTTTCATTTGCCCACTGCTGCAGCCCTCATGTGGGCACTTGTTCTTGTACCATCTTGTACCTTTCCCAGGCTGTGCATTTGTGGAGGCCACGGCAGCCCCAAGTAAACGGCTGTTTGAATTGAATGCATGAATGCCCACGTTAGTAAAAGGAGAGGAAGTGATCTGAATTTGAGAGACAGAGAAAGCACTTATATCAGAGGCTAATAGATTAATTCATTTAGACAGTCAGTTAATATTTACTGAGTATTCATAAGATACCTGGCTCTATTCATATACATTGTATCATTTGGGATGCCTGGAGGGAGTGGAGAAGACAGGGTAGAATGGGGAGCTTGGTCTAAAAAAATAAAAAGTCTGAATTATAATTTTTAATATTATTTTATTATTTTCAGATCAAAGTAATCCTCAAACTAGGCTAAAAAAAGTATTGTTAGAGAAAGTAAAAACTGATGATATGATGTGTAATAGCCATATTGTTAGTTGTCATGTGAAAACATTCCTGTCCTCTTCTATCCCCAAATCCTGGTTACATGAATACTTAGCATAATCTCCCAAACTAGTGATTTTAAATTCCAAAATAGCGTAAAGCCCAAGTGAAGGTTTTTATTGGACTGTTGCTATGGGCAGAAAGCACTTGAAAAGAAGACACCATACCTTGGATTGGAGGACAAGATTTCAGAGAGCAGGACTTCATGTCTTGAAGGTTTACTGGTATGTTGCTTGATTTAGTCATTCATTTGGTTTAGGAAGGGGGCAAACAGCCCAGGTAGGAACCCAAAGGCCAGAAGCATGCCCAGGTAGTTGGAGGTAAACGACTATTGCTGGGAAGGTTTGATGCAGTTAGGGTTGTGGATGGTTTGGTGGAGAGGGTAGAGCAGGGGGAGGGAGAAGGAGAAACCCAGGGCCAAGGATCCCTCAGGGTGAGCCTCTGCAGGTTCAGACAGGTAAGAGAACAGACAGGTTAAAGCAGGTTGGATCACAGGTGACAGTGAGAAGGGGCTCATAGGAGTGGCTTCCAAGCATGAATCCTCAAAATGAGTGTTGAAATAGGAGTGAGATGAATGTGGGGACCTCACTCCTCTTGCAGTCAATCTTGAGCCATTAAATGGACTCTGACGGATGCAGACTGGACTCTCGAAGGTAGTCTGGTAAGGTGCCTCCAAGCACATTTGAGTTCCAATCTGTCACAGGTCGAACGATCTTGGTAAATCATTTAACCTTCTGGCTTCCACTTCCTCGTCTGTAAAGTGGGATTGGCAGCAACAGTACCTGCCTCATGGGATGTTATGAGGATGAATGTCACAGGCTCAGCATTGTACCAGACAGTGATGAACTGGAGGGACCTGGGGCTACCACCTTTGGTCTGTGAGCTCCTCAAGGGCAGAGGCTATGGTTACTATTCATCACTTACTTCATTATCATTATTGTTGTTAATAAATTAACATTCAGTTATTTTAAAACATACCTTCTGCGTCCAATGATGTCTAAAACTGATACCAAGCAACTTCTCTGTGGGCCTGAAACCAACCTTTCTGTTTTTTTGTTTTGTTTTTGGTTGTTGTTGTTGTTTTTAACCAGAAAAAGAGATACTGACCCAAAGCAATACCGTTAGATTGTCCTGTGAGTTGTCCCTGCTCCTACTGCATATCCTTACATTATTCCCTGAACCTCAGATCCCAGTAAAGGAGACAGCATAGAAAGAAAGAAGAAAGAGATATGAAAGCAGAAGTAGAGAATTGTTGACGTGGAGAATTGGAAGGCATTGAAGGTTCTCCTGAACAACCATCCCACAGTCAATTAAGAGTGGTAACAGTGATGTCAAGAAGGGACTGGAAAGAAGTGAAGGGAGGAAAGACAGGATAAAGGCTGCAGTGGAAGCTTTGCTTCTATTTACAGGGTTAACAACTGATCAGTGTTATATTGGGCTAGAGGCCCAGTGCACAAAATTCTAACAGTGATCAAGAAGGGACTGGAAAGAAGTGAAGGGAGGAAAGACAGGATAAAGGCTGCAGTGGAAGCTTTGCTTCTATTTACAGGGTTAACAACTGATCAGTGTTATATTGGGCTAGAGGCCCAGTGCACAAAATTCATGCACTTGGGGCGGGCGTCCCTCAACCTGGCCTGCACCCTCTCGCAGTCCAGGAGCCCTCAGGGGATGTCTGACTGACGGCTTAGGGAGCGGGCCTAAGCCGGCAGTCAGATATCCTTAGCACTGCCGCAGAGGCAGGAGAGGCTCCCGCCACTGCTGCTGCACTTGCCAGCTGTGAGCCCGGGCTCGGGGCTTCTGGCTGAGCTATGCTCCCCCAGTGGGAGCACACTGACCACCAGGGGGCAGCTCCTGTGTTAAGTGTCTACCCCCTGGTGATCAGTGCACGTCACAGTGACCGGTCATTCCATCATTTGGTCGATTTGTATATTAGCCTTTTATTATATAGGATAGGCTGAGATCCCTGGGGAGTATACAGATCCTGAAATCTCTGGCTGAGAATCTCTTTTGCAAAGAGGCAGCTATCATCTCCTATAGATAACTTAGGTTACAATAGACTTTTTAACCTTAATTACTCTCGCCCACTTACCTTCCTTAGTATTTGAGGCAGGTTACCATATTTCTTCCTTTACAATCCCTGTCCTTTTTAAATGTCTCTTCATTTTTTTATTCAGAGTATAAACTTTAAAAAAAAGTCCCTTAATTTCTTTCTTCTCTTCCTCTGCCTCTCCAATTCTCCATCTCCTGCCCTTTTGACCTTCTGTTCTTATTTATTATTTTTTCCTTTTCTGTCTTAGTTACTATTCATATTGTTCTAATATTGCATATGAGGTTCTACTCGTATTCAGGTCTACATTTTCAGGCCACAATAACACCATCTCTTCATAAGTAAAAAAAGCTAGAAAAACAAACAAAACAAAACTCGAAAGCTCTGGGTTCTGGCCCTTCCCTAATTATCTGGCTTTTTCCCTCTAAATACTTTCATTTTTAATGTCGGCATTGAAGAGAGAGAATGAACTAGGATACTGCTCAGAAATATGCTCCATGAAGCACCTTTCCACTAAAGGTTAGAAGACGCAGCTTCACCATTTAAGGTGCAAGATGTTTGAGACTGATATTATGCTCTTATAGGACTAAGTATTCTGGCTGAAGCCCAGCCTCTGCTCTTCTATTGCCCACAGGCATTGGGACACCTAGTACGTCTGAGTAGGCTTCTTTTGGAATTATAGAGATTTTGGCAGAAAGGTCCTTCAAAGTCAATGCAGTATATCCAACTACCTGACATCCCTGAATCCAGGGGAGGAAATCTCACTACTTCCCAAGGCAGCCCAATTCATTCCATGGCCAAATAAGAAAGCTGAATTTTCAAAGAAAACATTCCTATGTTTGGTCATGGTGGTTGTTTGCTTAGCAAACTATCTTTCCATGAATGATAGTTATTCTTAATTTTCAGTAGCCACAGGTCATTCCCCTCCTATCAAGGTCTTTGCAAGAGAAAGGCCTTTTATGATCAGAATACTGGGTTACTTGTCTTTTTAAAATTTACAGATGTGGAGGTAAAAATGCGTTTGTAGTGCATAAATCCTTTCTCATTGGCCTCATTGTCATGTATAATAATAGCTAACATTTCTATGGAATTACTATATGCCAGGCATTGTTCTGAGCATTTTGCATATATTAAATCAAGAAAACATGATTTCTCAAAAACAATTTTACTATTTTCTTCTCTATTGGGTTCCAGAATATGATGACATATCAATTAAAGATTGAATCTAGCCCTAACCGGTTTGGCTCAGTGGATAGAGCGTCAGCCTGCGGACTAAAGGGTCCCAGGTTCGATTCCGGACAAGGGCATGTACCTTGGTTGCGGGCACATCCCCAGTGGGGAGTGTGCAGGAGGCAGCTGATCGATGTTTCTCTCTCATCGATGTTTCTAACTCTCTATTCCTCTCCCTTCCTCTCTGTAAAAAATCAATAACATATATTAAAAAAAAAAGATTGAATCTAGTCATCTAGTCCAATCCCCAACTTTCCAGATAAGTTCCAGAGAGGGTATATGCCTTACCTAGGTCACACAGTTAGTAGGGTGGGAATTAAAATGTCTTAATAACAACAGGATCATCATTCATAGCCAGGATCAAGTAAGTTATTTCAGGAACTTGAAATTTTTTTTTGTAAGAATCTGCTTCGTTTTGCTCCATAGGTGGTTAATGCTCTGCCACAAGTTGCCAAAATCACCTATTTCTTCTTCTCCTCCTTCTCCTTCTCCTTCTCCTTTTCGTTCTCCTTCTCCTTCTTCTTCTTTTTTTGTTAATCCTCACCAGAGGATACTTTTTAAAAAAATATTTTTTTATTGATTTCAGAGAAGAAGGGAGAGGGGGAGAGAGAGAGAGAAACATCAATGATGAGAGAGAATCATTGATCGGCTGCCTCCTGCCTGTTCCCTGAGCAAGAATTGAAATTGAATCTAGTCATCTAGTCCAATCCCCAACTTTCCAGATAAGTTCCAGAGAGGGTATATGCCTTACCTAGGTCACACAGTTAGTAGGGTGGGAATTAAAATGTCTTAATAACAACAGGATCATCATTCATAGCCAGGATCAAGTAAGTTATTTCAGGAACTTGAAATTTTTTTTTGTAAGAATCTGCTTCGTTTTGCTCCATAGGTGGTTAATGCTCTGCCACAAGTTGCCAAAATCACCTATTTCTTCTTCTCCTCCTTCTCCTTCTCCTTCTCCTTTTCGTTCTCCTTCTCCTTCTTCTTCTTTTTTTGTTAATCCTCACCAGAGGATACTTTTTAAAAAAATATTTTTTTATTGATTTCAGAGAAGAAGGGAGAGGGGGAGAGAGAGAGAGAAACATCAATGATGAGAGAGAATCATTGATCGGCTGCCTCCTGCCTGTTCCCTGAGCAAGAATTGAATTAGTGACCTCCTGGTTCATATATTGATATCCAACTACCGAGCCACACCAGATGGGCATCAAGGATACTTTTCTATTGATTTTTGGAGAGTGGAAGGGAGAGAGACAGAGAGAAACATCGATGTGTCCTGACCAGGGTGGGAAATTGAACCTGCAACCAAGGTACGTGCCCTTGACCGGAACCGAACCCAGGACCCTTCAGTCCTCAGGCTGATGCTCTATCCACTGAGCCAAACCAGAACCTGGTTATGTGTCTTGACCAGGACCATAGATCTCCAGGTTCATGGGTCAATGGTTAACCACTGAGCACACTAGCTGGGTTATTATTTTTCCTATCTTTTAAAAATAAGTCTTTTTTTTTTTTTACTTTCTTCCCAAGCACTTGTGTCATCTCTCCCTCCACTTTCCAATATATTTTAAAACTTTTCTAATATAGACAAGTGAATTTTTCTCCAAGTTAGAGTGAGATTTCTGGATCAGAACAAAACAATCATTTTAACTTCTCTGCTGTTGACTCTCTTATCAGAACAACTGACAAACACAGTTCAGTTGACTTAGTAAAGATCTGTCCAGTCTTTCTCTTGCATGGCCTATCGTGAAGGATGTAAAAAGCAGTGGGTGGTGGGGGGCAGGGGCTGGATGGAGGTGGGTAAAGGAGCAGGGAGAAATGCAGGACATCTGTAATAATGTCAACAACAAATTAAGACAATTAAATTAAATTAAGTTAACCCTAAAAATAGAGGAGGTATCAGGGAGAGGTAGACCCTGAGCAGAACAAAGGGCTGGCTGCATGTTGAAGAGAACACCTCTCTGGCAGAAGAGAAGGGAGCTGTCTGGCTGGCTGTTTGTTTCCATGGAAATCCACCTGAATTCTGCCCCTGGGACAGCCCAGGAACATGACAGGGAAACTCTTTCCCAATTCTGGTTGCGAACATTTCTTCCCAAGGACTCTGTCTGTGCGCTCTCCATATTCAGAACCAGGTCTGGCAGGATCAGTAGAGAAAAGACTTTTATCCTCTCAGAACACAGGAATAGTCTAAGTCAGGAGCTGTCTTTTGTTTTGTTTTTTTCCTCAGTATCAGTGTGGGGCTACGTAGAATATTTTAAAGTCATATTTACCTTCAAGCAATGACAGCTTTACAAATAGTATGGACATGGACATGAAGTAGTCCAATTCAATTTATAACTAATGCTAAGTCAATTCCTAAACTATTTTATTGTATACTAGAGTCCTGGTGCACAAAATTCGTGCACTTGGGAGGGGGTCCCTCAGCCCAGCCTGCATCCTCTCGCAGTCTGCGAGCCCTCGGGAGATGTCCAACTGATGGGGAGCAGGCCTAAGCTGGCAGTCAGACATCCTTACACTGCTGCGGAGGTGGGAGAGGCTCCTGCCACCGCTGTTGCATTCGCCAGTCGTGAGCCTGGCTTCTGGCTGAGCGGCGCTCCCCCTGTGGGAGCACACTGACCACCAGGGGCACCTCCTGTGTTGAGCAGGATGGGGCAGAAACCGGCTCTCCGACATCCCCCAAAGGGTCCCAGATTGTGAGAGGGTGTAGGCCAGGCTGAAGGACCCCACCAGTGCACCATCAGGGCCTGGGAGGTTGGCCAGCCAGGGAGGGACCGCAGGAGGGCTCCAGGGTGTGTCCGGCCCATCTCACTCAGTCCTGATCAGCCGGATCCCAGCAGCAAGCTAACTTACCGGTTAGAGTGTCTGCCCCCTGGTGGTCAGTGCATGTCATAGCGACTGGTCAACTGGTCAACTGGTCGACTGTCTGCCCAGTGCACGTTATAGCGAGCAGTTGAGTGGCCTTAGCATATCATTAGCATATTACACTTTGATTGGTTGAAAGGACAACCAGACACATAGTATATGAGGCTTTTATTTTATAGGATAATATTGTTCAAAATTTGTTTGTTGGGTTTTAGCTGCTTTAAAAAACAAACAACCACAGATATTATAGTTGAATTGATTGGTAAAAAAGTACTGAAGAGACACTGGTTGAATATTAGTTAGATTTTCGGCAAAAGGGTATTTTCCCTAATTGTTTGAACGTTTCTCCTCTTCAGTAACTAGAAAGATGAAATTTGTTTGGATTTTAGGGTCACACACACCTGGGGCTCAATCTTCGTTCACCACTTAGAATCCTGAAAACTTGTGTATGTGACTTAACCCTGGGTCTCCACTTCCTTTCTTGGGATAGCACTTATCTCACAAGCCAATGTGGATTTCAAACAAGGTATTTGCAAAGCACATGGAATATGTTTGCATAGTGCTAGGTATATAGCCCCTCAGCAAATGTTAGTTTCTGTGTGTGTATATGTCTATAAGTGTGTGTGTTTGGAGTGAAGAGGAAGGACTTAATTGATGAGTATGAATTGGAGGACCATTCTAGAAATAAAGAATCTGTAAACAAACAAAAATCAAACACAAAACAGAAAGGAACAAAGGTGAGAAACAGAAAACAAGAAGCTTAGAAAAGTGCTATTAACAAGTATTTAATAAGCACCTCATATTTAAATGTTTAGGTCCTCCACCAGGTAACCAATGAATGGCATTCATGCACAGTTCTTATTCTCAAAGAGCCTACAATACTTTTGAGGAGACCCCACTGGTGCAGATAAGAGCTATTCATTTGTAAAAGAGATCATTAAAAGGCAAAAGAGTTGTTACTCTTGGAGTTGAAAGAAGAAAGCTATCTCTGCATTTATGGTTCTTTAGAGGCCAGACAGAAGTTCAGTGTTGCCATGGGAGAGAGGCAAGGACAGATGAGAAAATCTTCAAATGACCAGCCATTTGATCTGATGACTAAGGTTTGGGAATGGCTTAACAAGGGGAGACTGCTGGGTTTTTGTTTTTTTAACAGCAGTGGTGAAAACTGATTTTCATATTCTTTGGAACAACAGAAATTCCCAAAACAAACCTAAATGGGGCCTGATAGTCTCATAGCATTTATGCTGAGGAGGAGGGCTTGAGGGACAAACTGAAACCTCCAGTGCACACTCCTGGTTTCCTTATTGGGCTTGGGAGACACCCATACCCTTTGCTGAGTTACTTATCCAGATCCTCTTTAAGCTCCATTTCTTTCTTTTTCCAGCGGATCCCTGGAGAGATGCCCTTTCAACCCTCCATCTCTGCTAAATGCCTTTTGGATCCCAGCAGTGGAGCCCATTGGATGGTTGGATTGACTCAGAGCAGACTGTTAACTGAGGCCTGTTAGGATTGGTACAAAGAATTGTAGCCAAATCTTCCAGGTTAGGAGAGAAATGGCAGCTCCTCCCCACTGTGTGCCCGTGACAAAGCACAGCAACCATCTTTGAAAGGGTTAATACTCCCCCCCCCCACTCCTGCCCCCCAACTTGCTGCCAGAGATCAGCTAATCTGATAATTATGGCAACAAACACAGTTTAGACAAACAAGACCTGACCCTGAGGGTTTGGAATGAAAACATTTACTCTCTCCCTCCCCGGAGAGCCGGAGAGTCGGTGCCTGGAGCATACACACAGAGAGACTGGGAAAATACCCTTGTGCTGGAGCGACAGGGTGAAAACATCTGTGTTCCTGAGCTGCTTAAGGAGATAAAGTTAATGGGGAGAAGGGATGGGGTGGGGAGGTAGGAGGAGCGGGGAATGGTGCTGTCGAAGGGTGCGCATGTTTGAAGCAGATGGAAAATGTACCCATAACTGGAGATGTAAGCCAATTGTAATTGATTTTACAACAGACGCAGGGTGACAGGGGAGGTGCAAAGGGGACTCGATGATGCAGAATTCCCGTGAAGAGCCTGGAGAGTAGCTAGAGGAGGAACATCTTGAAACACCTAAGTGGGATTTACTCCTGAGAGCTAGAGCGGACGGATATTCATAGTCCGTGGTTCTCAGTGAATCTGGTATCTGCCAGGGAGTGGGGTTCACAGACTAGGTTGGCTGGTCATCCTTTTCTCACCTCCAGTTTTGCTTGTAAACTGAGCAACTTGCCCCTTACCCCTCCTTGCCTGCCTCCAAACCTGCCAAGCTACTTTCCCCGCTTTCAGTTCTAAAATGCTGCTTCCTAGAACTCTTTCTGGGTTGCTTAAACTGGAGGTTCTGACCTTGGCTTGCTTCAACCTGGAATTCCAACATTTTCTCCTTTTGTTTCTCCTTTTTCAAGTTTTGCACTATGTATCCAAGACCTGGTGCCAAATGTCATTTATTTTTTGTACATGGCTGGTGGTATATTGGCTGGTAAACATCCTTGCCCTTTGGAACTCTCCAAATTATCTCTAAGCATCCAAATCCCTGGAGGATTGCAGATCATATATATGGATGACACGAAGCTAAGAGGAATAACTGCTGTGATTGATGATAGGATCGAGGTTTAAAATGAATTCCGTGAGGTGAAAGATGGTCTAAAATCAATAAGATGGGCTGCGCCAGGAATGTGAAGCACTGCATTTAGGTCCAATAATCAACTGTACAAGCATAGGATGGAAAGATCTACCAAACAAGTTTATGTAGAAAAACCAAACCAAACCATACCAAATATTTTTCAGTCAACTGATTCAATGTGAGACAACAATGAACCCATCTGCTTAAATAATAAATACAAGTATAGTAGGTGTTAATAAAAGTATTGTGATAACACTAACATTTTACTACGATCTTTTTTTTTATTTTTTGTCCTCACCCAAGGACAATATATATATATATAGAGAGAGAGAGGGAGAGAGAGAGAAATATAGGTCAGTTGCCTTTGGTACATGCTCCAACCGGTGATCCAACCCATAACCCAGGTATGTGCCCTGATTGGTGATCAAACTGGCAACCAACTGAGCCACTCTGGCCAGGCATTGTTCTTAACAAAGAAAGGACAAGATAAATCAGTCTTCTTTATTTTATTTTAATATAACTATTTGCTGACCAAGCACAAAGTCCAGATGGCTGTACATAACAATTCTGTCTTACTTGTCTGGGCTTTAGCTTATATTGCACTCCATACAGGGTTCACCTTGGCAATTGTCAGGGGCTCCCATTCCCTAATTTTAGCTGGTTCTACCTGCCCCTGTGTTTTGAATCTCACAAAGGCCCAATTAGCTGCCCCTCTGGTAGTCTGTTGGAGAGTCCCCCATTTCTCGAGGAGAGACACTTCTTTTCAAAGAGGCCAGTCTTCTCACTATTCCTCACACACCCCATGATCATTTGTTCATTGGTTCATTGATTCATTGATATATCCATTGACCACTGACTATGTACCAGGACCTGGGGAGTCAGTAGTCAACAAGCCTTCATGAAGCTTATGTTCTCATGGGGGTAGGCAGACCCTAAATAAAAACTAAAAATGTCAGATAATAAAAAGGCCTGAAAAGTTACCAGGTACTTGAAAAAACTTCCACCTTCTGCCTACCTGGTAGACTTTTCAAATTTTACCTCCTGCTTCCTAACCCAGCTCAAGTTCCACCTTCTCCTTGGAGGCACGCACTGCCTCCAAGGCCTCTCTTCCCTGAGCTCCTGGTGCCCAGGGCTTGTAACACATAATTTAGCACTCAGCTGCTCTCTAATTGTTTCCCTAATGCTAATTTTGCCTCCCACCAGACTGTAGGAGACAGTAAACTTTTAAGTTATAGGACATGCCTTCTACTTAAATATATTCAGTCAATCTCTAGCTAGGATGCTCTTTAAAAGGAGATGGAAAACACAGCTCAAACATGGTGAGGTTTTTAAGCTGATTCCCAGATAACAAGGGAACTTCTTCCAGTGCCTCTGAAATGCTCTAGAATAAGAATGTAAAGTTAGGACAATAGTTTGTTTATTTGTTGAACTTACCTCCTCCAAAGAATCCTAGACTCTGTAAGGAGATCTTTAAAGCAACAAACATACCTTAAACTGACTAGTGGCAAGATTAGAGCGAACAGCAGGAAGAGACATCCAACAATCTCAAAATGGGAGGAAAGGTAAGGACAGAAAAGGCCCAGTCCCAAACTGAGTCCAAGCAACATGCTTCTGGATCCCTTACACTCTGTAGAATAAGAGTGCCCCCCTCCCAAAATAGCCCAGAAACAATACCAATGGACTGGTTAGAGGACTGTTAAATAATCGTACCTTCATATAGTGGACTGGTATGTGGAAAGAATAACACAGCTAAAACTATACACTGACATAAAGAGATGGCCACTACATAGTTTAAGAAGAGAGTCTCATAATAGTACAGATAATATGATCCTTTTCATTAAAAATCTATATTTATATGTGTATAGAAAAATGCATGTAAGGATATATACAAAATTGTATATATTACAATTTGGGAAATACTATTTGGAGTTATGGGCAATAGGGTCGGGGAGACAGAATAATTTAATAGTTTATTTTTACTTGGTAACTTCCAAACTGTTATATATCCTGCACTTAATTATATACATATACATATACATATACATATACATATACATTTACAACAAGCATTTCTTGCTTTAATAAAACAACAAATAGGTAACAAAAGCAGCCATAGTTTTCACTAATCTGTCTTTTGGAAAAGACACACATGCTATATGGAAAAAGATCATTACTAATGTTTGGGTTGCTTCTTGGAGAATTATGGACACATAGAGTGGTTCCTGGATTTGTATAAGTGCCCTTGGGCCACATGGGAGAACTTCTGAAGAGAAATTCCACGACTTTTCCAATGGACTGTGTATGGGGACAGCTCTGTCTTAGGAGACACTCTTCAGTAGAACAAGCATATTTAAACCAAAGATATGGCAGGATGCAGAAGGAAAGAGATGAGGAGGCAGCTAGAAGCATGTTTCATGAGCTTGCTTCCTTAATGCAACTCAAGGGTGCATTGAACAAATTCCTTGACAAAATTTTGTTGTATACCGTAAATGAGCTCCTGAAAAAAATATCTCTAAATACAATTTTTATATCAACCATAATTTTAGGCAGTAAGGGAAAACAATAAGAGCTGTTGAAGTTAAGTGACTTTGGAATGATAGACACATTTTGAATTCAAAGTTTGTCACTAGCTTTGCAATCTTGAGCAAATTACAGCAGATCCTCAAATAATGTGGCTTCATTCAGAAGAAAAAAAACCCAACTCCTTTTTATATCGACTAGCTTATGGTAAAATCAGTTTCATTACATGTTGTTTCACTTAAAGTCGTGGAACCTATCAAAAACCTTAAGTAAGGACTTACTATATGTCACCTTTAATTTTTCCTCCTACCTCTTGTCTCTTTTGGGGGCTCCTCTTTCTCTTTCCAACCCTGAAATGTTGATGTTCCCAAGGCTGCTGAGGGCCCTCTTCTCCTTCCTTGGGTAATATTTTCTTTTCATGGTTTCAGTGACCACCAATGCCCATGACATACAAGCCAATGGATCAGGCCAATCTCTCTCCTCAGCTACGTGCTCTGCCTAATGTCTTTTAATGGATCTCCATTTACCAAATGCTAAAACCCTATAACATGTTTTACATGGTTCTTTAAATCTGGTTGTAGTTCATCTTTCTGATCCCATCACTCACACATTTCCTTTTCTCTTTCTGCTCCAGGCTACCAAATCATTTTTCATTTCTTTAACTGTGTTATGTGCTCTCTGAACTCTGGGCCTTTACCGTATAACTACCATCTCCTTAGCCTTCAACTCCTTTCTCCTTCTCTTCTCCTTCTCAGACTTCTTGGTTAACTCACACTCATCCTTAGATCTCATCTTACACCTCAGTTTTTCTGAGAAACCCTCCTTGCTCCTCCTGGTTTGGTACTGTACTCCTCACTGCATTGAATGACTTGTTTACACATTTGGATTGCTCACTAGATCATGAGCCCTATGAAAGCAGGGAGCCTATTTGTCCTGTTTGTCTCTGTATACTTAGAACAGAATCCCCAATACTGGCACTTAATAGCCTTAGATATTTGTTGAATAAAGCACTATTGTTTGTTATTAATATGAGTGAGGTGACATAATGGTTAAGAATTGGACTCTACTGCTTAACATTCATGCAACTTTTGGCAAGTAAATTAACTTATTTATGCCTCAGTTTCCTTATCTATTATCTAAAATGTGTAGAGGAAGTGAAGGACTAACTGAAATAATCTTTTTCATTACAATGCAAGTGCTCAATAAATATCAACTATTTTAACACAAAAATGCTTAGAGCAGCACCTGGCACATAATAAGAACATAGTAAATATTTATTATTGCTTTAATTTTTTTGCGCTGATAAAAAATCTCTAATTTTAAAAGTTTAGACTTCTGAATATAGATTTTATTAAACCACAGAATAGCTGTACTTAGTAAGTTAGCTAGTCTAGTAGCTTTTCCCTCTAGGAACGTATTTGAGCACTTGGGTGGAGACTTATTAGGGACAGTAAGATTTCAGTTTTTGCAATACTGTAGTTGGACTTTAAAGTGTTTCTATGACTGTTGCTTTTGTTCTAGATGGTAAGTTCTCAAACTTTGGTGTGCATCGGCATCGTCTGGTAGCTTGTTAAACTACTGATCAACTGCCTCTATATCTAGGTGGTTCTGGGATGGGGCCTAGGTCCATGGACTTTATCAAGCTCCCCTGGTGATTCTGATGCATACCAAGGTTTAAGAACCTGTGATCTAATAAAAAAGAAAGTGGTTAAAATCAACAGCTACTATGACCATGTAGCAGCATTGGGCTCAGCAGGACTATGTTGGAGTTGCCTTCTAGAAAGGGCTCTGAGATACTGGTCTCTGGGAGATGCCTCTGCTGCTGCAAGTAGCCTCTGAGACAATTGTGACCTCCAGGACAATCCTAGAGACTCTTAACAGGAACAGCTGCTGAGAACTGGTCCGGGGCTTGTTGAGGGAACTCTTGCTAAGGGATATGCTGTAAGTGCCATTAAGAGTCTTTGCTGGAGGCCCTGCCCCAAGCAGCAGCAGGTAGCAGCAGTGCTTCTCAAAGTGGGTGGGATCACCTACTTCCAAAAATCACGTACAGTTTGTTAAAATGCAGAGTCCTCGCTCCTACTCCAGACCTACTGAATCAGAATCCGCATTCTGAACAAGCTTCACAGCCTTTTCTGTGGTATGCTAAAATCAGAGCGCCAGGGACAGACTGTTGAGATACCAGTGTGTCCCAGCTGCCATCTGGGGTGGAGGGGTGTTTTTGTGTTGTTTTGTCACACTCCCCTTCCTAGCACTCTGGTCAGGTTGGAGGCCCAGACATTCTGCATGGAACCTCAGACTGGTTTCTCAGATTTTAGATGGTCACCAGCTGTCAAAGACCAGGTGGAGACTATAACCCAAAAGAGACTTTTGAAAATCAAAGCGTAACTTTGAGCTATTAGATGTTAGGCACTTTTCTGAGGACACCTACAGTGGGCATTTGGCTTTCACATTGTCTGCTTAAAATGATTTTCTTTTGAGAGATATCTTAATTGTGGTTGGTGGGCTTTGTCTGGATTCCTCTTGTAAGGTCCTGTAGGCGACAGGGCTGTCCTGGTACACTTGGCTCAGGTAAGTGAAGCATTTTGTAGGTGACATCTACTCTTCTTATCTGTCAAACAAAGATAGATGAGCAGGGACTTGGTTGCCGCGGGGGATGTTATTGCCTTGGTTCTCCCATCAAACTCTGTCAGGCTTTGTAACTTGAAGAAATGAAAGGAGGAGCAGGAGAGGGACAGTTTCTAACGAGCTGTCAGTAGGGCCCCACCACGGGTTGGAAGCCTCCCTCTTTGTCGGCCTGCCTCAGCCCTGACTTTGTTCCAATGCTATTAGGGTAAAATCCTTGAGTTTCTCTCAGAGAAAGAGAAGTGGCCTGGGGCTGAGAGGCACAGATTCATAAGTAATTTATCTCATTATACACTTCCAGTGCTTAACCACCATTTCAAAGAGGAAGAGCCAACACAGCAGACTTTGAGAATTTTGCCCTGGAAAGGACGCACATCCTTCGTACTACAGCTTAATCAGTGTGCTTTTCTTAATTGCTTAAAATGCGGGAGACCTGGCTCTCAGCAAGGCTGAGTTGTAGGAGGCCTTCTGTTCCAAGTGATTTTTAGGGGTCGAACAAGGGAGAATTTACAAAGTGCTAATGTAGAGATCCTTCTAGAGGTGGGATCTGCTTGCAAGGGTGAATTATCAGAGGAACCAGAGAGACTGTTAGAGTTGATGCCAAGTATAATCTCCAGGTGGGAGAGTATCTGGAGACGTCAGAGCAACTCAATTTCAGTAATCCCAGCATTGAAAAGTGACAGGTTTAATAAAGAAAACCCTGGGTGTCAGTTTTTGTTTTGTGTAGGTATTATAGATTTGTTTTATTTTTGTCAGCCACTATACTATTTATCATAAAATTATTCATTCAAGATTATAATATTAAAATAATAATTAGTTTAAATAGTCTATAATCCAGGATTACAGATGGTATGACAGCCAACAGTCCTGGAATGTGTTTTGGATAGTTATACAAATAGTGCGTGGATACATTTTTGCTGTAAAATATTTAGAAGTTTACACAGCAAAAAAGTCCCTCTCTCATTTCTTTTTCCAGAGGTAACCATTGTCAATAGTTTGATGAATACTCTTCAGTCATCTATCTATCTATCTATCTATCTATCTATCTAGAGAGGCCCAGTGCACAACATGATCCCTCAGCCCGGCCTGCGCCCTCTCGCAGTCCAGGACCCCTTGTTCCTTAACCACTACCTGCTTGCTGCTCCTTACTGCTCAGTGCCCTGCTCCTTAGCGCCGCCACAGAGGCAGGAGAGGCTCCTGCCACCTCTACTGCGCTCGCTAGCTGTGAGCCCAGCTTCTGGCTGAGTGGTGCTTCCCCTGTGGGAGTGCACTGACCACCAGAGGGCAGCTCCTGTGTTGAGTGTCTGCCCCCTGGTGGTCAGTGCACATTATAGCGACTGGTCATTCTGCCTTAATGGTTGCTTAGGCTTTTATTATGTAGACTAGAGGCCCGGTGCACAAAAATTTGTGCACTTGGAAGGGTCCCTCAGCCCGGCCTGTGCCCTCTCGCAGTCTGGGACCCCTTGGAGGATGACCACCTGCTGGCTTAGGTCCGCTCCCCGGGGGATTGGGCCTAAGATGGCAGTCAGACATCCCTCTGGCAGCCTGGGAGCCCTTGGGGGATGTCCACTTGCCAGCGGGGAGCAGGCCTAGCTGCAGTTGGACATCCTTAACGCTGCTGAGGAGGCGGGAGAGGCTCCCTGCATTGAGCTTCTGCCCCCTGGTGGTCAGTGTGTGTCATAGTGACCAGTCATTCCCAGTCGCTCTGCTGTTAGGGTCAATTTGCATATTACCCTTTTATTATATAGGATACTTATCTTTTCACATGAGATTATATATCACATATTGTTATGTAAGTTTTAAAAACTTAATAGTATATATTTTGGATATATTTTCATGGCAGTAGATGTGTCTTCCTCATTCATTTTAACATTAGTACAGTATTGAATTATAGGGGTGAAACACTCACTAATTGGTGCTATTAAAATTGTTTCCAAAATATTTGTTATTACAAACAATGTTGCAATGAGCCTCTGTGCACATACATCTTTGTACACATATTCTTATAGGACAGATTCCTGAATGCAAAATTTCAAGATCAAAGGCAAAGCTCAAGCCATTTTTTGGTTTTATTGTCACTTCTACATTTGTTTATTGTATAGTATGTCTAATTCTGTTCATCTCTCAATTCAGCTCTCTCAATGGTTCTCAACTCCAGCAGAACATTAGAATCACCCAAGGAACTTTAAAAAATTACATATGTCCAAGCTGCACCCTAAACCTCCTGAATCAGAATCTTTGGGAAAGGGTTTAGGCTTCGGTTGTCAGAAAAAAATCTGAAAATTCTAATGTGCAGCAAAGATTCAGAATCATTGATTTATACATTAAACAAAACAGAACAGAGCTTTAGAGCATTTTAGATAGTACAACAATTATAGACTGAGTCAGTTAAACAGTCACTGATTGTCTACTCTGAAAATAGCTTAAGTAAATCAAGTTGCCCAGGTAAAAAGAAATTTGATGTTTAATAGTTGTGTAGCAATTTTCTCTATTGAAAATGCTTTCCTTTTAAAAAAATCGCAGGGCATCTTAAAAGCTCTGAGCAAGTTGAGTCAGAAATGACCTTATCTATTTTACAATCTCAGAAGCCGATGGGGGCAAAATGATGCTTCTCAATTTTAATGTGCTTAGGAAAAATCTGGGGACCTCCTTTAAATGCAGATGCTGACTTAGTAGGCCTAGGGTGGAAGCTGAAATTTTGTACTTCTAACAAGCACATAGGTGATACTGATGCTGTTGGTCTGAAGACCATGCTCTGATTAGCAAGCACCTGGATAAAAGATAGTGAACTAAATACAACGAAGAACCCACTCCAATGGAAGAAACTGGACATCATAGGGGTGCATCCTGCATATGTCTCTAGAAGGATTCTAAGCCTATTGGCTGTCACACTATCTGTAATTCTGGAGCTTGCCCAATACTGTTTCTTGTCTCTGACTATACCAGTAACTTTGCCTTTGGAGGAATCCTGATGGGAGCTTATGGGGCCTTTAGTGCTCATTCCACTGAGGCCTTTCATGCCTCAGTTACAGCCCAATCCTCCTCCGGGGAACCAGAAGACCCAACTCTGAACTTGACTTGTCTCTGCCTACCGTTTACTCTCTTGGGTCAATGGTCTTCTAGAGGAGACTTTGCAGCCCTGCACTGGTTCTTGTGTCCATCAGACATAAGATGCTGTAAATCTCTTGGCAATATCTATTCACCCTGTATAACAGGGCTGTTCTCCTTGGACAGTGCCTGTCGTCAGTTTTCTTTTTAGCCTTTAGAGATTTTTGTCCTATGTAGGATAGGAATAATAAATATATAAATAAATGTTTCTGATCCTCCCTTCTCTTGATACTTGTTTCTTTAACTTAATAAACCTATTACTCTCAAGAGTAAATTTCTTACTTGCTTCACGTTTCTCAACTGAATCACAAAGATAAAAATACTTATATTTTACTAATGGAAATTAGACTTTTAAAAACAATGTTTTTGCTTTTATTTTTTAGAAAAAAAGAGCTAGAAGCAATAATACAATAATAAAGGCATTATTTTTAACTAGAGGAACGGTGTACGAAATTTGTGCACTCGGGGTGGGGGGGTCCCTCAGCCTGGCCTGCAGTCCGGGAGTCCCGCGATCCATTGCCCCATAGAGGGAGGCCCTGCCCACCTGCCGCAGCCCGCCGGTCAGTGGCCTGGGCCTCCCTCTTTGGGGCGATCACGGAGCCCCCCGATTGATTGCCCTGCCAGCTGGTGGCCTGGGCCTCCTTCTGTAGGGCGATCATGGGGTGATGGTGGGGCCCCCCCACCAGTCACATCACACCCGCCTTGGCTGGCCTGGCACCAGTGCGTGTCATAGTGTGGTCCTCTGGACGGTCGTTCTGCTGTTCAGTTGATTTGCATATTATGCTTTTATTATTATAGAAGATGGGATGTTTTCTCTCGAAAACATTGGTTGCCAATATGGATTCCAGAAATTGAAAATATGTGCAAGGTGTAGGATCTAAGATGTGCTGCTGGAGTAGGAATTAGATGTGAAAGATATGGAGCACTTACCATGGCTGTAATTTTAGTAATTCTGCTTATTCAATGCTCTTACTGTCATCCTCATTAATCGTGAGGATAAGGACTTTTTCTTTTTGTTCACCATGTTATCCTTAACTCCTAGTGCAATGCCTGGCACATAGTAAATTGTCAATAAATATTAATCAAATGAATGAATAAATCATGAAGAAAAAGAAACACTAGTTTTTTGTTATAAGATGAAGTTAAACTAAGGTTAGAACTAAAATTAAAACAAAAACTAAAAAATAACTCAAGAAGTCTACAAAGCTTAGCTTACATTAGAAAGATCCCTGGTTGGAAAAGTTAGAGATTCACTGCTTTAGTCATGTGGAAGATTAAAGCCATACTCAATACCTTACCCCATTCAATAATTTTGACATTGTTTTGTAATTCCCTGTAAGCCCTTATGCCTCTTCTACTTCTAGAGCAGGATGTTTCTCTGTTCAGAACTTGGAACTGTTGTATGGAAATTAATACGATGTCAGAAAGCAAATACAGTGACTTCATCACAGGAACAAGTACCTCTCTTGATCTTTTTTTTTTTTTAAACATGATTAACTAACTAGTAATACATTTAAAATGTTTAAAAAATATGCCCTACTCCGAAAGGAAAGTTGTGATTTTTAGCTATGATTTAAAAGAAAATATTCTGAGTTCTCTGGGGGGGGGGAAAAAAAATCACAATATGAAAACAATAAAATCTCATCCATTCTTTCATTCAATACATTTTTGTCACAGTAGAGGCAACATGGCACAGTGGAGCAAGGATCACCATTGTCTAGCTGTGCCATCTCAGACAACTTGCTTTTACCTCAATTGCCTCATCTGTTAAGTGGGATAAGAAGACCATGTACTTCCATGGTGATTATAATTTGAATGATTTGCTGTTTATAAAGCACTTAGAACAGTACCTGTAATAAGCACAATGTATATAACATGGTTTTAAATAAACAAACTCCTATAATGTGGTAGACAGGCTCCCAGGAAAGTAGTGAATTACTGAACATTTGCTATGCATCAAGTGCTAATATTCAGGCAGTTTTGCATCAATTTTTATAACAAACCAGATCAAGATATCATCTTCATTTATTTTTTCAGCCAATATTTATTGAGATTTACTAGATATCAGAAACTGTTTTAGATTCTGGATACAGTGTCTTAGAATTTATATTTAAAAAAAATCACTATTTTGTTATCAAGTAATTTTCAATAGGTCCCTCAATTTCGACATCTGTTCTAAACTGTAGCACACTACATTATTCTTTATCAAAATAGTTTCTCATGACTTCTGGAGTTTTAAAGTACTACATCTGTAGTGCTTTGAAGAACTACTTTCCCCCTCTACTCCACATAATTATAATTGTTAGACTGTCTCAATTTTGTATTCTTGTGAAGGTTCTTTCAAATCTGTTATTTTTCAATAAAAACTTGAGTTTAGGTTATAAATAACACATCTGTTGGAAAGTATGTCATTGTTTATTATTTTTCTACTAAAGCAATGCTGCAAAGCATAACTGTATTAACTCTATATCTATCTTTTTCTGTAAACTTGTATAAATTTCTTTAGGATAAATCCCTGGAGGAGAGATTGGCTGGTATCTGCACTTTTTGGCTGATATTGCCAAAATGCGCTCTGAAAAGGTTTTATCAATTGACATCTCACCAACAGTGCATGAAACTGCCTTTCCCCCTGCATTCTCAATAACATTAATTTATCAATATTTTTAATTTTTGTCAATCTTATGAGCAAAATGGATAAATTAATGTGGATTTAATTTAATAATGAGGATGAATTTTAATATGTTTATTGACCACTTGTATTTATTCTTTCCTGATTTCTTCATGTCCTTAGATCATCTTTCTATCAATAAAATGCTCTGAATATATAATAGACTAGAGGCCCAGTGCATGAAATTTGTGCACTTGGAGAGGAACCCCTCAGCCCAGCCTGTGCCCTCTCACAGTCCGGAGCTCTCGGGGGATGTCCAACTGCCGTGGAAGCGGGAGAGGCTTCTGCCACCACCATTGCGTTTGCCAGCTGTGAGCCCGGCTACTTGCTGAGCAGCGCTCCCCCTGTGGGAGCACACTAACCACCAGGGGGCAGCTCCTGCATTGAGCATCTGCCCCCTGGTGGCCACTGCATGTCATAGCAACCAGTCATTCCACTGTTCGGTCGACTTGCATATTAGCCTTTTATTATATAGGATTATTATATAGGATGTGTCTGAGAAGTATGCTGTAAATATCTTTTCCAAGTCATCATATTTTTATTTATGGTGTGTATCACCATACAAAGTCATTTAAAAAAATATTTTATTGATTTTTTTACAGAGAGGAAGGAAGAGGGATAGAGGGTTAGAAACATCGATGAAAGAGAAACACCGATCAGCTGTCTCCTGTACACCTCCCACTGGGGATGTGTCCGCAACCAAGGTACCTGCCCTTGACCGGAATCGAACCTGGGACCCTTTCAGTCCGCAGGCTGACGCTCTAACTGGAATCAAACCTGGGACCCTTTCAGTCCGCAGGCTGACGCCCTATCCACTGAGCCAAACCAGGTAGGGCTCATTTTTTTTCTTTATGGCTTTTGAGATTGTGTCATGATTGGGAGAGTCTATTTTAGTAATATTTCAAAATCTCCTTTATTTTCCCTATTTTGTTTGTAGTTTAAAATATTTACATCTTAAATCTATCTAGAGTTTCTTTTTAGGTTTGATACAAAGAAGAAAATCAAATTTCTTATCCCAAATAAATTTGACATAATTGACAATCACAACATTAGATGAAATTCTGTGCTAGAAAGGGTACACTGTTTCTAAAAGCACATTTGTGAGTTAAATATGGTCATGCTATCCTGAGAGAGTTCCAGAAGCACATGTATCTATAGCTAAAGCAAGGTCTTCTCCTGGGAGTTTCCTTCCATATACCAGTCCCAGTCCTCACACATACCAGCTAAATAAAAATGCTATTATTATAGCAATAATAATTAAAGAGTACTTATCTTCAGTAAACAAAATTCTGAAAATCAAATTGGCAAGTGAGTTTATATTTTAACATGACAGTTTCCTTCATGTAAATGTTTAATTATATGCTAGACATAAATAATTCATTGAAAGCACTTTATGGAGGCACCTTCTTTCTGGTATATATTCCCAGGTTTATAGAAAATGGCTGATTTACAGGTTAGAGAGAGACTAGGGCAGAATCTCTTTAAAAGGGGGTAGAATTTAGAATAGAATGGAAATCTTTGATGACCTTGTTCCAGACAACCCTAGCTACAGAGTGAAAGTCCTATATCTTTTTCCTGTTTGTGCCCAATCAATACAATAAATGCTTTGGAAATGGTGATGCAGAAGATAGTTAAGAATTAATTACAGATGACAAAGTTCTAGAGATCATTGTACAACAATGTTCATATAGTTATTACTTCTGTGCTATACACTTTATAATGTTTATGATAGCAATTTTTTATTTTTTTACCATAATTAAATAAAAAAGTTAATTCTGCATGGGAATATCTTGTTGCTGTGAAAGATACCAGGAAATATAATTGATGGTTTCAGTTCACAAGGAACAAACAATAAAGTCTATGGCAAAAGTTCAGAACACATGGAAATGAACAATCTCAGGCAATATAATGATACTAAATGAGAAGAAGAAACACAAAGTCTTATGGGTTAGGCAGGCATTTCTGAGCTACAGTGATAGAAATATGTTAGGTACTTACATGGCTTTTAAGGCATTTTAATATATGTTTTCCAAATTGACCTTTTCTAGATGTGGGAGGTGTTATCTATATTTAGGAGAGAGAAAACAAAGGCTCAGTGGTTGTAATTTTTCCAAGTTCACAAGGCAGAGCTGGGAACTAGACTCAAGTGTCTTCCAGCTCTTACTCCTGGTGGGATTTATTTAGATGGACACTGAAGAAGTGTTGCCAAAAACGTTTTGAGGGTTAGAGCAGAGTCCAAATGTACTAGGGATACTGTGTGCTAGATTAGGATTATTCTCTCTTCTCAGTCATCCTGCTCAAGAGCATCATGTAACTTTTAGTACAAAATAACAGATTTGTTCTTGCTTCTTACTGGATAGAGAAATCGTACAGCAATAGCATGAGGATTAGCATACAAGGTTTCAATTTCACCTGTGTATATATACACACAGCCATTCAGCCGACTGCAATCCCATGAAAGACATTCCTACCCATCATGTCTGACATTATTCTTAAAGTAATAAGACATGTGGTATCGTGAAGATAGGTCTGATCGGACTCAGGTGTTGAGAGGAAAACTAACACAGACAACACAATAGTCAGTGAATTTTGATTTAAAAGCAGTTATCAGCGCTCACACCACATGAGTTATACACATTTTTAAACCACATCCTGCTAGTTCAGTAGACTGACTCCTACCCAGAAAGCACAGGAGCATTTGGTCTGTTCATAACAATAACCCTATCTGATTGTCCAGGGTCAAGCTACTGTTTATCTTTGCCAGACGGAACCCATATCCTGAGCAGAGAACCTAAAACCTTCTGCGTTTTCCACCAGTTACTTCAAGGCTATACAGGCTCTGACATTCTTTCTATGTAATCACCTAAACAATAAGAAAAATACTTTGGCCCTGGCCGAATAGCTCAGTTGGTTAGAGTGTCATCCTGTTACACCAAGGTTTTGAGTTCAATACAAGAATCAACCAATGAATGCATAAATAAGTGGAACAACAAACCTCTTGCTTTCTCCTCCCTTTCTCTCTCTCTAAAACCAATAAATCAATAAATTAATAAAAGAGAAAAATACCTTTTTAAAAGTATTAGGTAAAAGTAAACACAGATACAATGACCAGAGCTTTGCTTTTATTTTCCTTCTCATGAGCACTCAATACATGTTGAGGCAAAAGTAGGCTTATGAAACACAGAATTTACTCTTCTATTATTACTTATTAATTCATTATATTATTTTCCAAAGAAGAACTGTAAAGTCACTTTTGCCATACCCTGTATTTTGCAAAAGATGGGCAGTGCTGCCCTCTACTGTTGGATGTTGAAATGTTAACAATGCACTTCTATTTTCCTGCTAGCTATGTGGAATAGATTAAGACAAATCTATTATAGTATATTGCTTTAGTCTAAAATAAACATGTTCTTAGCAAACACATTGAATTTATTTCCTTCATTATCTTTTCATCTACGTTCATCTCGTATAAAAGCGTATGGCTCAATAAAAAGGACATCACAATTTGGGGGAAAATGCTAACACATTACTCCAGAAGTAAGAGGCTGTATTAGTGGTGCATTTAGGGAGAAACAGGACAAGGAGAGGAAATTTTCCTCTGACTTTAATTAAGGTCTGTAGCTTTGAAGTTCTTTTGTCATTTGAATGTCTTCATTTGCTTTCTGTTAAGTCAATCCAGTTTCTTTTTGTTTCAACTGCACATAATGACAGTCACCTAGGAATGTTGAAAGAATAGAGGAATAGTGTTTCTAAAACACTTTCTATTCTTCAAAAAAGGTAATATAGAAATACAAAGTTATTATTAACATTGCTTAAACTTATTAAATATGTTGTCTTACTACCTTTAAATTGCTTTGAGATTTTTACTGCTCACTACAAGATTCTTAAAGAACTCGAAATATTTTTAAAATTATTTCCTGCTTTCTTTTTCATTTTTAAAAAATTTCAGAGTATATGCCTGCAAGAGAGAGGCCAGAGCAAAAAGACTTCAAAGAGAGTTAGCTAAATCATTATCCTACAGCTATTCAGGGACTAAAGTGTATCATATGGCAATGATAATTTCCAAAACTGTGTTCAAGGCGTATGTATGTCAACACTAAGCAAAATCTTTTTGCCCCAATTTATTTAAGAATATTAAAATTCAGACACATTAAGTAATTGACTCAAAGTTTCAAAACTAGTAAGAGGCAAAACAAGGATTTCATTGTTCTGCTATGCAGCTCATCATTCAATGAACAAAGTAAATAAATCTCAAAGGCAAATGCCACCCTTTGGGATCTTGGCTTGACCTCCTTAGGCTTGGGAGACTTAACAGCCTTGGCACATGCATTCATGGTCTTGGCGTTGTTGGCCTGCATCTTCTTCAGGCTCTTCTTATTGTGCTTCTTGGTGAAGCACATGTTCCTCAGGAACTTGGGGTCTACCCTCAGGAGATTCGTCTTTGTGATTGGGGTTTCTTTTTTTTTTTTAAATATATTTTATTGATTTTTTACAGAGAGGAAGGGAGAGGGATAAGAGAGTTAGAAACATCGATGAGAGAGAAACATCGATCAGCTGCCTCCTGCACACTCCCCACTGGGGATGTGCCCGCAACCAAGGTACATGCCCTTGACCGGAATCGAACCTGGGACCCTTGAGTCCGCAGGCCGACGCTCTATCCACTGAGCCAAACCGGTTAGGGCAATTGGGGTTTCTTGATGGCATTTCTGTGCCATTTTTGGGACTAGTTGTGTGTGGTGTGGTTCTGGGACTTGGCCATATTTGCACGAAGCACCTGGGACCAGAAGCTACAGTTTTGGTTTGTAAAGAAATAAGCGTTCAGCACACAGCTCAGCTGCTAAATAATACCCCACTCTCAGTGACAGCATATACCCAAATATGACCATTTCAAACCACTTTGTAACTGAATGTAAAATGTGACTAACTCCTCCTTCCCCTGACTTGTTTCTAAACTTAGACCTCTGGGCATCAGGGGCAAGATTGAATACAATAAGCAGGTGTGGAGTTTGCTTAGAGGTCCATGCAGTACTCACTGCTGCCCTGGCCTCGCCAGCCTCTTATGCTCTGGGCCCTGAACGCTTCAGATTTCCAAGAGAGTATATTCTAAAGGGATTCATTCCAGATGAAGCTGTTCCCAGATCTTCTCTTACAATTCTGAAACTAGGGGCTGAAGGGATGGGGAAGCAGAAGGGGATGGTAGGGAGGTTGCTTAAATGCTTAAGAATCATTGATTTAGAGGTATGATATTCACAGTGTTGGCCAACAATATGGTCACTCCTTATATCATTCCCTGTGGGAAGAACAACCTCAGGTTAGCTAAACATCTTTCTTTTGACCTTCATTGCCCTTTCCCTGGATACTCACTTTACCTGGCTGCCTACTTGTCTGGGCAGTGTTGGCCTCTCAAGAGTCTTTGACTTGAATTATCCATTCAGCAGCCAGGCAGTGTTGCATCAATTCTAAGTCAAAGTGTTATAATTAGCAATGGCCTGGAAAGCATTTTGTTTATTCCAAGATTGGCATTTTACTTAGAGGGGCAGCCTGCAGGGCTCAGGGCAGAAGGGCACTGAACTTAATGTCCAAGAACCTCATATTCCTAAGGAAAAATGTTTGATACTTGGATCCCACATATGTTGTCTCCAGCCCCTCTCCCCCCACCCACCCACCTAGTAACTGCTTGCCCTTTCTGAAAATTCACAAATGAGATCGTGCAGACATGAGAAAAACTGCATGCCTATGGCACTTTCTTTGCCCCTATCAGCACGGACTTGGTTATGGAACTGCTTAGGTTATCGATAAATATTTATTTGGACTTAGCTACGCTGATAGTGTTTAGCTAACCCCAGGTTGTTCTTCCCCTAGGGAATGACGTACGGAGTGACCATATTGTTGGCCAACACTGTGAAGATCATGCCTCTAATGGGCCTCTGGGGAGGCCGGGCCATAAAACACGCCTCTCGGCAGCTGCCTTCTGCCAGTGCCTTTGGCAGCACCGAAAGTTCATTGTCATTTCACCTTTAAACTTGCAACCTGAGAGGAAGGTGTTGTTCATGAGACACTGTGTGCGGTTACCTTTAAAACCAAAGGCAGTGTTTCTGAAAAGAAGCAGAGGCCACCCAAGGTTGGCAAGTGTTGCTCCAGGTTCTCTTGGCTTGTGTTCATTACTTTGAGTGGGAAATTCATTTGGAGACGTGTTGTATCACTCAATGAACAGAGGCTGAGGTACGGTTTTCGTCGGACCCATGAAGAGAACGGTGGCCTCCTTCCACCCTTTACTGCACACCGACTAAGTGCAAGAAACGGAGGGCGACTTACACAGGATGAGCTCTCTGGCCAAAGAAGCCACCCACCTACACGGGGTGTGGCAGATGAGCAATGACAACAAAAGCTAACACGTAGGGAGTGCTCACTAGATGCAAAAAACCCCCACCCACTTCGTAAGTATGAACTCACATAATCCCCGGGGGAAAATACTATCACCTCCCCTTTACCGAGCAAGAACAGAGAGGTCGAGTAACTTGCCTAATCCTGCACAAGTTAGCAAGTGGCAGGACCGGAATCTAAGCTACGACGTGGGTTCTTAACGAGGGCATTTTCTAAAATGGTAATACTGCTCACAAGGTACGTCAGACGCAAAGGAAAGAGGCGGATTTGACTAGAGTGAGGATTAAGGGAAGACTTTCTGGAGGAGGCATTTACTCCGGGTCTTGAAGGTCACCAGGTTGGGGGTGGCGGGGGGAGGAGGAATACTCAGGGAAGGAAGAGCCTGCCTGAGAGAAGAGGCAGCCTGGGGGCCAGCCAGCGGAGGACACAAGATCGGGCTGAGTCCGTGCCGGGGAGGAAAGCAGGACAGGAGCGGCGCCCAGACCCCGAAGGTCCTTTAGGACCAGGCTTCTCTGCAAGGAAAGGGAAACAACCATCTCCAATTGCAAGAGCGGCAGAAAGGAACTCCCGGTCTCTCCCCCTCTCTCTCTTAGTAGGATGTCCCCGGCCTGAGACCAAGGCGCGCGGCCCACCCCCATTTCCCTCTGGAGATGGTCAAGGTCGCCCGCGCGGGTTCTGGAGCTGCACGTCCTGGCCCGAGGACTGGCGTCCCGAGCGCAGACCCGGGGACTTGGCTACCAGTCGGGGCCAGGTCAGGCCGGGTCAGGAACGTGCGTGTACCGGTACCGGAAGGCCCCTCCGCCGTAACTCCCGCCGGCCACCGATCAGATACCTGGTGATCCCCCGAAGGTCGATGACGAAGCCTCCGGGACACTCTGGTCGCTCGGCTCCGCCCCACCGTCCTCGGACGCCCGGAAAATGGCCTCAGCGATAGGACCACGCTCTGCCAATCAATATACGCCACGCCCCCAGCTCAGACGTAGTCCATTGCATTGGTGGTATTATGCCGCCTATCAGATTCTCTTCTTGGATTGGCTGATAACGTCTTGTGCGTCAGAAGCTGGCGATTGGCTAACCGCGTTGCCAAGCTCCGGACGCGGCTCGACCATTGGAGGTCGCGGGCCCGCCCCGCTGGCTAGTTGAAGGTGAGAGTCTCCTCCAGCCGGCGCGGCTGAACCAGACCGAGCGGCTCCAGCCTCACGGACTCCAGCTCTCTCGCCATGGCGCCTCCGTCAGTGTTTGCCGAAGTTCCGCAGGCCCCGCCGGTCCTGGTCTTTAAGCTCACTGCCGACTTCCGGGAGGATCCGGACCCCCGCAAGGTCAACCTGGGAGTGGGAGGTAAAGATGCCGTGCCCAGGCGCGTGAGTTGCCCGGGGAGCGGAGCGGACCTAACCGGGGCTGTGGGGACTGTGGGAGGGAAGGGCGGAGGCCAGCTTGGCACTGGGGTAGGGGCCGCGGAGGGGCAAGATCATGGAGGCTTAGTTCAACCTGCTTATTTTACACATGGGTATAGGAGCCCCTGGCAAAGGGAGATGTGTCTGTCCAAGGTCACACAGAATAGATGTAGCGGCCAGGACACTAGCGCAGTTGTCCCAATCCCCGTTCCGTGTTCTTTAAAAAAAAAAAAAAAAAAAAAAAGGAGAGGGAGAGAGAGATAGGAACATCAATGATGAGAGAGAATCACCGATCGGCTGCCTCCTGCACGCCCCCTACTGGGGATCGAGCCCGCAACCCAGGCATGTGCCCCTGGCCAGAATCGAACCCGGGACCCTTCAGTCCGCAGGCTGAGGCTCCATCCATTGAGCCAAATCAGCTAGGGCCGTTCCGTGTTCTTTATACTACATTCTTCACTTCGTAAGAAGTGGGCGGCCAGAGATTGTAGGGAGAGAGGGTAAGATAGGAAGCCTGCTAGGCTTGGAGTCCTGTAGATGGGAAATGGACAAGGGAGAACTCAGCCCTGGGGAGCTTTGTTCTGAGCCGGTAAATATGTGAGTGGCTACCAGGTATCAGTCAGGTACTTTCCCAAGCCGTGTGTGTGTGTGTGTGTGTGTGTGTGTGTGTGTGTGTGTGTGTAGGGGGTGTTGAAGACGGGCTTTGTTTTGCCTTCAAGAAGTAGGTGTTAAGTGAGATAAAAGAGATGGGAAATGCTTCTGTGGCAGGTTAATGCTCCCTGGGGGGACCTGGGAAGAATGTTCCAGCCGTTTAGAAGTGGTAGGAAAGGAGTAGAGAGGGTGGAAAGGCATTAGAAACTCATTTTCTACACATCCTTGCCTTCCTTTCTTGCTTGTATTTCTTGGACCTTGAACAGTTTAGAGCATGGGCCTCAGTTTTCTTCTTCTGCCAAGAAAAAGATTTGGACTTTAAGTGCCTCTTAAATTCCTTTAACTTTAATCTTCTCTGGTGAAATTTTTATTTCTATCAACTGTCGTTTGGATGTTTGAAACTCCACACACTTTCTGGACCACATACAGAGTCCAGCCAGGAAGAAGAAAATGAATAGGGTGATGTTCTATGCTAGGGAACAGACTTTACTAAAAGGAGTAAAATTTATATATATATATTTCAGAGAGGAAGGGAGAAGGGAGAGGGAGAGATGGAAACATCAAAGGTGAGAGAGAATCATTGATCGGCTGCCTCTAGCAGGCCCCCCTCTGGGGTGGAACCCACAACCTGGGCATGTACTCTGACTGTTAGGTCCTGAAGGAGGAACACAGGAGGTCAGAGTGGTAAGGGATTATGAATTTATTCATTTATTCAGTCATCCTCACACCAGGTGGCTGAGCCTGGATGCCTCCACCACCCAGTGACAGAGTCAGCAGCTTTTAAAGGGGCTTTTTCTGGGTGGAGACCTCTTTATGCATACCCGGAGGGGGATAATGGAATGTGGTCACCGCAAGTGAAATGTCTTCAGCAAAGGGACTGTCCATAGTGCAATGATCTGAAATGCCAGTTCCTGGGGGAGGGGTATCAATTCAATTGCTCAATCAAACCTAACACTGACCATGCGTGGGAATCAAACCGTGACCTCCTGGTTCATAGGTTGATGCTCAACCACTGAGCCACACCGGGTGGGCAAAGGAGTAAAACTTTTAGAAACAGACAGTTGGACTGTTTTGTAGCAGAGGGTGGCAGGAAGGCGGTTCAGAATCAGGCTTCCCATTGTGACTGTTTATGTCTGTGCATATGACCTGTTAAAAAGACTTCACCAAAGATTATGGGGGAGGGTAAGAAAAAGCCATTAAAAAGTGAGGGTTTGTTGAAGCTGGTAATTTGTTGAAGCTGGGAAATGGGTACATGGGCATCCATTATGTTATTCTTGAATTTTTGTATATGTTTGACATTTTTCATAAGAAAGCATTTTTAAATCAATACTACGTAGTT
The DNA here is from genome assembly GCF_000412655.1 of Myotis brandtii. NCBI lineage: Eukaryota > Metazoa > Chordata > Mammalia > Chiroptera > Vespertilionidae > Myotis > Myotis brandtii. Next base: position 1,225,972 of record NW_005371709.1, read on the forward strand.
TCATCCACAAAATGAAAAGTGATATTTCTAGCAGGCAGCAGAGTGGGAGAAACATCGAAAGATTGCCTTGAATTGAATTAAAGTGGGTACCATTCACCCTCTTATTTAAATCCAATCCAAACTTCCAAGTATTTCTTAGGGCCAGATATATGGTGATGAACTAATATTGATGTTGATCTAAATATATATTTTAAAACCTCAGATTTTATTGATTCAGTTACCTTTGAATTGTCTTACAGGGTTTTTATGAGGATTACATACATCTAAAGTACACAGAACAGTTTCTGGCACATAAGTAGGAGTTATGTAAGGATTAGCTATTGCTGTTATTGTTTTGGCATTTCTTTGGGTGGGTCACAAAAAATGTTGAATAAAAATGTTCAGTTCAAGAACTGCAAAATGCAAGTTCCTGGCATTGGTTCAGAAGTAAAGTGCTCGTGCAGAGAAAAAGCACCCTCCCAGCCCAGACCAGTTGTGATTAGCTCAGATGCATAGTCTGCAGCTCAGAAGTTCACTTCAACTGTGACAGTGCCTTTGTCATGTTTTCCAGGAACCCAGGAACTTCACCTCCTTATTATGAGCAAACTAGAGGCCCAGTGCACGAAAAAGTGCACGGGTAGGGTCCCTAGACCTAGCCTGTGATGAGGGCCATCTTCCACCTGCTCACCAGTCCCCAGTCCCACCCCACCGCCGCCACCCACCTGGTTCCCCTCACCAGTCCTCAGTCCCACCCTGCTGCAACCTACCACGGTTCCCCGTTCGCCATCCAGCAATCATTCGCCATCCAGCAATCGTTCGCCATCCAGCAATCGGAGCCTGTGGGCCGGGGGTGGGGCGGGGAGGGACCGAGAGGTGGTCAGTGCACCTCATAGCTACTGGTCGAGTGGTTGTTCTGGTTTTACGCCGTTATGGTCACTGGGCTTTTATTATATAGGATGATTTTTGCATTTAATCTAATTTCATGCTTACAATGACTCTGGAGGGTCGTTACTATTACTGATGAAGCAGGCAAGTTATATGGCCATTGGTGGTGTGGAGCTGGGATTCTAGGCCAGGTCTCTCACACTCCTGGGTCTCTGCTCCTTCCTCTGTTTTGGGTACTTTCAGGTGCTCCAGAGGCAGTCAGTGCACTGTAGTGGGAAGAGCCAGGAGACTTGGGTACGGATTCAGTGGCATGACCTTGGATGGGTTATTTAACAGACTTAGTTGGTGAAATGAGGAGGCAGGGCAGAATGCCCTTTCTCTAAAATTCTACTCTTAAGATTCACTAGCACATTTCCTGACTATAGGTTAGGATAATAATGTTACTGGCCTCTTCCATTGACTGAGGATTAAATGAATAACGATGAAATGTGATATGTAAATAAAGTGTTATATAAATGTTATTTTTGATGATTACTGTGACCTGTCTTTTTTGTGGATGACAGGTGTGGATGATAAGGGTCTAAATAAAGTAAAGTAGAATAAGAAGTCTCTTTTCAGCCTTTGTATGTCCTAGCTGTATACTCATCCCACAATATCTTCTTTGTGAAGGAAATGTAATTAGTCACTGATTTTGAGTCACTTAACTCTTTTTCCTCCAAGTTAAGCTAAAGCCCAATGGTGGTTATCCAGCTCAAGTTCTAGTAATGTTGGACATGTTTTGAATAAATTGCAACCATAATCTCATTAGCTAGTTGCTACTTGCAGATTATTTCTCCAGAGAGTTTCTTTTTGCTATGACAATTTGCATAATTTCCTTATAGTTAGAGCATTTTCCACTGATCAGTATGATGCTTTCTGAGTTGACAGTTTTACTGCTTCTCAAGGTTTCAGACAAATGGCTTTAGGCTGCGGAGACATGGGTCCAGCCTGAAGCAAGACATTTCTTCATGGACTCCATTCCGTTTGTCATGTAAACTTAGCTTTCTTTTGTTCCAAACTGTACTGACTTTAATATTTGTTGTCATTTTTAATGTGGGTTCTGGCATCTTCAGATAAAATTATTGGACAGATGTGCTATATTAGGTGTTTCTGAGTACCCCTGGCCCTTTCCCCAGAACCTTTGTGGGAGAAGGGCCTTAGAGGCATATCTGCATCGGCTCTTGAGTGGAAATGGGTAAAGGAAGTGGAAATCTTAGGAGGAGGAGAGGTGATGGTTTCATCTTTTAGTTCTCTATTTTGTTCCTTTTCATCTGGAAAGCAAGACTGCTGGACTCACCTGAAACCTGTGTGACTCCTCTAAAAGGGTTTCTACCCAGGGATAACAGCAATGCTGCATGGAAGTGGGAGCATGCTGATAAAAAGGCCACTCGCACAGTCCTCTGGGACCTGCTTGCTTTGGGCTTTTTCTATACATCTGTTATTCTTAAAAAAGACACATGGATTAAGTATGACAGTCTGGTTCTTACAGACCTTGTGATCTTGGAAAATTTATTTAGCTTTTCTGGTCTCAGTTTCTAGACCCCTAAAATAGGGATCACAGTATCTATATTGTGAGTTGTTACAAGAATTGAGAGTAAAAAGAAGTAAAGCATTTAGCATGGTCCCTCGTATGTGCTAAGTATTCAGTAGGTCCTTGTTATTACAATGGCTTTGGCTTCTTTATATCCTGAACTTCCCTGAAAACCAGACCCACATTTGCTATAGTTTGCTGAGTCTATCCTACAACCACCTCAAATGCAACATGTTTAAAACACAACTCATCATTTTCACCTTCCCCTCAACCTTTTCTTTTTTTTCTTCCCCATATGTTCTATATCTTGGTCAACTCCACCAGATAATAGATTCAATCATTATCCCTAGAGAGAGACTTTGGAGTCATCAGGGACCCTTTCCTGGATCCTATATCTATTTACTTGGTTACTGTAAATATTTCTCTTTTCTCCACGTCCAGCATGGCTAGAGAGCGGTCTGGTTCCTGAGTAGGGGCTGCTGGGGATTGAGAAAATGAAAGAAAGAGACAGACACAGAGATGGAAGGAAAAAGCTGGGGCCGGTGGGACCCCTGTCCTCTGATGGAGAGACAGGGACCCAGAGCCAATACAGCGTGTTTATTTTATACAGCAAAAACCAGGAAGTTTTACTAAAAGTTAAGACAAAGGAGATTATGTTCATTCTTGGATGGGCCCGAGTAGTATTCATTCCTGGTGCTTGGCTGGATTTAAATAACAAAACCCACCCCCTGGCACCTGGGCTGAAGGTCAAGCTGACAACACTCCTGCCTCTGGCAAAGCATGTTTCCAGGACGTGGCTTTGCCAACACCACTGGATTCAGCTGACAATAATTAAAGAAATGCCCATGTGCCTTCCCAGGCTCGCTCTCTACAGGTTGTTACCTTCTGTCTTTTTTACCTCATAAATCTTTTTTTAATTATCTCTCCTTTTCTTTATCCCTTCTGCTGCTCCTTAATTCAAGACCTCATTATTTTCCTTTGGGATTATTGCAGTAACCTCCTGGCTTGATTATCTGCCTCCATCCTCCTCTCCAGTTATTTTCTATCATGTCAGTCAAATGATCCTATTACAGCTGTCCATGTCACTCTCTCTCTGTCTCTCTCTTTTTTAAAAATATATTTTTATTAATTTCAGAGAGGAAGGGAGAGGGAGAGAGAGAGAGAGAGAGAAACATCAGTGATGAGAGAGAATCATTAATGGGCTGCCTCCTGCATGTCCCATACCGGGGACCAAGCCCACAACCTGGGCATGTGCCCCCTTGACCGGGACCGAACCTGGGACCCCTCAGTCCGCAGGCTGATGCTACAACCACTGAGCCAAACCAGCTAGGGCTCCATGTCACTCTCTTGCTTAAATGCTTTCAGTGGTTTGCCCAGTGAAATGAAGTTCCTTCTAGAAGAGACTCCAAGACTCTTTGAACCACTCGTTGGTATCCCTCCATGGATCCTCCATTCCAATCATGAAAATGCAGATCCTCCAAAACATCTCTCCAAGCCTTTTGGACTTTGCCAGTGTTCTCTCTGTGCGGAATGCTTGTCTTTCTTTATCTTTTACACCCTTTCATACCTCATTGTCTGCACAATCTCCCCTGACCCCTCACAGGAGAATTAATGGCTCTATGCTCTATGTTTTCTAGAGAGCAGTGTTTTATTTTATCTTATCCATCTTTGTGTAGCTACTTCTAGTCAATGCCTGGTCCATGATAGATTCAGTACATCCTTGTAAGATGAATGAGAGAATAAAAAAATGGGTGAGAAACTTATTAGTCCAGAAACAGGAATAAAATCCCTTGGGCAGCAGGAACAGTGGTTGTTGATAATGCTCCAATCACCCAAGAGGAATCTGCAGTTCTGCCTCATTAGGCCATTTAGGTGAGACATTGGGAATACATCTGGAACTGAACCTGGGGAAACAGCAATGAAGAAGGAAAGGGAGGTTTAAATTGGCCAATTTCTCTTTTGTCACAATATAGACACACTACCTCCCTGACACCAGTTGCATTAAGTATTTCTTAAGAGTTGCACAGAGTATACAATACTGGTAAGAGCAATAGTACTGTGGCTTTTTCTTTATCTCATTTTATTTATTTAAAACATACAATTTACAAATATTGTCTAGCCACTAAAATTGTGCTGTAAATTGCTCATATATATTTGAAAAATGCCCACTTGCCTTTATAATAAGAGATATGCAAATTAAAACTACTCTGAGATTCTATTTGCATTCTCACATTGGCAAAAAAAAACACACCACTCGGTGAGGCTGTGTGGGGAAGCAGACAGTCTTATATGTTGATGGTAGGAATGTAAACTGATGACATTCTGATGGAGGACAATTTGGACATGCCTGTCAAAAACAACAAATGCACATATTTCTCAGCCCACTTTACCATTTCAACCTTGCATCTAACAGATATATTTGCACACGTGTAAGATGACGTATGTACAAGGTTGTTCACTGAAGTTTTGTAATAGCCAAAGATTGGAAACAACTCAAATGTTCATCAACAAGAGACCGGCAAAACAAATTATGGTACACTCATCAGTTTTGTGCTGTAGAAAAGAACAAAAACATTGTATGCACAGGTATAAAAAGATCTTCAAGTGGAAAAAGCAAGAAACAAAACTGTATATTATGGTATATGTTACCTTTTGTGTGAAAAGAGGGGGGACATAGCTGTATTTCCTTGTGTGTGCATAGGGAAGTTCTGGAAAAAAGAAACTTTTTTTTCTTTTCTACAAAAAGAAATTAAGAACAGTTTATTCATGGAGTGAGAGTATTTGGAACTAGGTTAAATGGAGGATAAAGATGGGATGAGGGCATGTGAATATATCACCTATTAGAAGAATAGTTAATGACAATTAGTTTTTTGATAAGTGGAAAAAAGCACATTGAAAATTCTATATACAATCTGATTCATGTTTTATAAAAGAATATAATCATGTAAAATAAAGCTTATAAGGTTGTATACCAAAATTTTCATACTCCTTATCTTTGAGTGCTGGGATTACATGTTAATCATAATGTTTATTATTTACTTTCTGGGCTTTTCTAAATTTTCTACAATCAACATGTGTTGTTCAGTAAATAATATCAACCACCCCACAAAGTGATTTTTAAAAAAAGTTAGGGATTAATATTGGGCAGAAATCAACCAAGTTAATCAGAACTACTCTAAAATTTTCAGTTTCAAAATCACTTGCAAAAGTATAGGCTTGTTGGAGACCTAAACATTCAAGCAGAGAGGCAAATGGCCCCAGCAGGAATCCTACTCAGAGAGATCACTGGCTTGGGTGCAAGCCAGAACAGCTGCCCTCTAAAGCCATAATCCCCAAATAAGCATAGGGTAGTATAAAAGGGGGGGAGGGGATCAGTTATAGGATAACTCAAAGTGGACAAAAAATACTTTTAGTGTAGAAGTGCTTAGAAATTTGATTGTAAGCAAGATTAAAGGTTATGAAATAGATGCATTTAGATCAATAAAAGTGTGAAGCACATGAAGTGGGAGGGACAGTTAAAATGGTAAACACTGAATGATGTCAGAACACAGAGAGAGGACACAGATGTGTTTCAGTGGGCTGTTGAGTGATTGTGTAACCAGTTTTTGGAATCTTCAGTCACAGGGCATTTGCTTGTCATTTGTCCCATTTCTGTTCATATGGGACAAGAGGAGGAGGTGGGTCTCCTTTCACACCCCTCTCTCTGCATGTTTATGTTTGAAGGTGCAGCTTTCATCTGAAGTAGCATCTAGCCTTTTTCTGGAAGTCTCTTGGGGCGATACAGAAGGAAGCAGATTGGTGGGTCAATGGCTATAGAGACCTCAGTGCACTAGTAATACTGACATAGCATTTGTAAGATATATCATTTTAGTTCGCTGAGTGCTTTCACATGCATTCTCTCACTCCATCAGGCTCTGATGTCCCAGTTTTATTTTAACATTCTATTTTTCGGTGATCATAAATTTAAGAACTATAAGTTCTGTAAGGATAGGAACCATGTCTGTCTTTCTATTTGCCCAGCACCTAGCCCAGTGCTTGGCCCAAAGCAGGCAGTCACTTCCTGAACTTTAGTTTGTTTTGATCAAATGGTGATAGAATTTTCCCTGTTCATAGTTCCAAACTCTTATTTGGACAAAGCCTCATATAAGTTCCTTATGTAACTCTTTCCCATGTTCTAGCTTATCGCACGGATGACTCCCAGCCCTGGGTTTTGCCTGTAGTGAGAAAGGTGGAGCAGAAGATTGCTAACGACAGTAACCTAAACCACGAGTATCTGCCAATCCTGGGCCTACCGGAGTTCCGGACCCATGCTTCCTGCCTTGCCCTCGGGGATGACAGCCCAGCAATCCAGGAGAAGCGGGTGAGTTTTTGGATGAGGATATATATTTTCTCTTTAGGAACTGTGAAGGTGAAAAAGAGGTTGAAAATTCAAGTTGTTTTAAAATGTTAGGTGTTATGTCTATTGAACTGTCGATGAATCAGGGTTTAAGTAGTGTGACCTCAGGAACCTGATAGAGCAAATAACGTGCTTTTGTATAAAGCACAGCTTCTTCAATGGTTCACTTTTGCCCAGTTGATTATCACATTTCAGCTACTGGGTTTGAAGCAGTCAGAGGAAATGCTGCAAATAACGTGCTTTTGTATAAAGTACAGCTTCTTCAATGGTTCACTTTTGCCCAATTGATATCAGATTTCAGCTACTGGGTTTGAAGCAGTCAGAGGAAATGCCAAGCTAAGGGAATTTAATGGATTTATCAAAAGACTAGGGTCTGGATCCAGCTCTGCCACTCTTTTTGACCATAGGCAAATCACTTACCCCTCTGGCCCCTATGACTCATCTACGTGTTACCAAAAGACTAGTTTGTGGCTCCTGGTCTCATAAGGCTTTTATCAGATTTTCGAAAGGAGTCTGTGGCCCCCAAAAGTTCAAGAACCACTAGTCTAGATGCACTCTGAAGTTCCTGTCACTTTTACTGTATCCTTTTATTCTTCTAGCCTTGGTCTCAGCTTCTCGCATTTCAGTGCTTCCTGGTACATAGTCTGTGTATAACTAGAGACCCTGGGAAGAGGAGCACATTTGGAAGCAGCCAGTGAGAGAGGCTCTATGTGGCAGGAAGTGGTTTTGTGGAGATTCCCAGTGTTGTAGGGATTCAGAGAAGAAGGAGGCTGGTGATGGCCGAAGATGAGACTTCCACTGAACCTTGGGAAATGAGACTACAACACTGGTTTTCAACACTGGCTACGTTAGTATAACCTGGGGAGTTTTTAAAAATATACTGAGGCTGGACCCAACACCAGGCCAGTTAAATCAGAATCTTGGAGGGTACCACCCTATCCTGCCCTTTTACTACCTTCCCTTCATGGGCATTTAAAACAAATTTAAAAAAAAAATACAGTATATTTTTATTGATTTCAGAGAGGAGAGGGAGAGAGAGATAGAAATATCAATGATGAGAGAGAATCTTCGATCAGCTGCCTCCTGCACATCCCACACTGGGGATTGATCCCGCAACCCAAGCATATGCACTGACCAGTAATTGGACCGTGACTTCCTGGTTCATAGGTTGGTGTTCAACTACTGAGCCATGCCAGCCAGGCAACGGGCATATTTTTAATAGCCCTCTAGGTGATTCCAAAGTACAGCCGGATTGAGAACCACAAGGTACAGAGGGAAGGTATTTGTCTGAAGTAGTGAAAGTTCAGGGCCAGAGGTAAGAGGTAAGCAGGCCTATATGTAAAGAGACCTATCTGATCAGGCAGGCTGGTTTTAGCAGCCCTGGCAGGGGAAGCCACCTGAAGGTTTGAGCAGAGGAGTTACCCAATAAAAGTGTTGGAAGAAGATAAACTTGGCTGGGTGCGTACAAAGGGAAAGAGCTCAGGTTTTTGCAATAGCTCAGTTAGATATTATGCAATTTAAACCAGCGGCCCTTATCGCTCCCCTGGGCCATTGTCTAGTGCGCCCTCATGAGTGGAAGGGACCACATCTTGGAGACACCTGATTTATCCCCACATGCTGTTACCCATATGCTCTGATAAACAGGACTGCAGGGTCTAGTGAAGGTTACACAAGGGCACATTATTATGTGTATCAGAAGGCAGTGAGGCTCCAGGTCGGTGATTAGGCAAGTAATTAACTTAATTAGGGTGACTCACTTCAAGGAACTGAAGGGTAATACGGGTAGAAATGGAAGAGTTTAGAGATTATGGGTGGCATTGAGACACTGCTCTGACAATCCAGTGTTTCCATAGAGGGAGAGGAGTGTCTTGATAAAGTTTGAAAGTGGGGAATTTTGGCAACTGGGAATTCTTTCTGAGGTGCTGTTGATAGTTGGAATTCTGTTAACAAATGAAAGCAGAGATTCTGTGTTGGGGAGTTTCTTCTCCTAAGACTGTACATTCTTACACATTTATTAACTATGTTGGGCAGACACTTGTTCCTTTGCCCAACACTCCCCATTATTGATCACTTAATGCTGTAAGACTTGGGGCTATTACTTGTGGAACATAGCCCTCCGCCTTAGTCTAGTGCATTTCATATTTTCTTTTTTTAAAAAATATTTTTATTGATTTCAGAGAGGAAGGGAGAGAAAGAGAGATAGAAATATCAGTGATGAGAGAGGATCATTGATCGGCTACCTCCTGCACACCCCCTACTGGGGATTGAGCCCACAACCTGGGCATGTGCCCTGACCAGGAATCAAACCGTCAACTCCTGGTTCATAGTTTGATGCTCAACCATGGAGCCACACCAGCTGGGCTTTTTAAACCATTTTATCGTAGAAAATTTCAAATATCTACAACAATAGATAAAACAGTGTAATGAGCAAACCTCCATGCATCCATCACCTAGCTTCAACAATGGTTTGTATTTGGTCAATCTTGTATACCTCCCACTGCCCTGCCAAAGCTGAATTATTTTAGAGCAGATCCTAGACACCACCATATATTTAAAAAAAAATTATTTAAAAATTTTACAAATAATACATGAAGACATTTTTATTTTTAAAAGACAACTTACAGGTTAGGCCACATCCCTTAGACCACTATTCTCCATAGCCGAGGCCCCTCCACAGAGGTTGCCACTGTTTTTAGGTTGATATGTGTCCTTCCTTTTATTTAGATAGGCTTTTCCATGTACTCTTTTCCTTTCTTTCTCCTTAATCCTATAGACATAGTAAGCAACATGTAATTTATAACATTTCTCTACTGAAAGAGTTATGCCAAAACCTTGTTTAAATCATGAAAGGGCAAAATCAAAGATATAGAGGCAGAACAACAATGGCTTAGTGACTAGAGTGAGAAGACCTGGGTTGATGTCCAGCTCTGCTACTCACCACCTGTGTCTTCTTTGGCAAGCCACTTCTCTGAATCAGTTTCCTCATGTAAATTTGGGATCTAGAACTTATTTCATGGGATTGTATAAGGATAAAAAAAAGAACGTATGTGAAGGTATTTGGTAAATGGTAAAACTTAGGACTTTCATTATTGCCCCTGTGAGGTCATTTTAAGATGAGATGAAGCTCAAGGAGAGAAAGTAGTATTCACACGTCACCTTTGTTTCATTAGAATATATGTCTAAGGATTCCTAAGCCTGCATTATGGAAGGAGAAAGCAGTATTCAGATTGATGTCAATGGCAAGCTGGAACATTATTTTCCAGGCTTCTGCTGGAGGGCAGTTTTTATCTTGGGATGGGTATCAAAGGGATTGAGGGTGTGCCCTCCAGGGCACACTCTGATGTGGCCTAGGTATGTTCTCTTCTTCTGTATTCAGAAGGGAAGCTCCCCTCAGAGTCAGACTTCAGACTTCCCTAATGCTCATAGTTGGCCCTAATGCTCATAGTTGGTAACTTTGAGCAATGTGCTTCAGTTCTCAGCCTCCATTTCCACATTTGTAAACATGGGCAAATAACAGTATCTTCTTCATGTAGGTGTGAGGTGTGATGAGACAGTACATTTAAGGGCTTAGCATAGAGCAGGCACACAGTAAATGCTCATCATTACTGTATTTTTCCCGATATTTTCTGACTTCCCCATTGTCAACCAGTGACCCTGCTTCTTCTCTTTCAGGTAGGAGGTGTGCAGTCTTTGGGGGGAACAGGTGCACTTCGAATCGGAGCTGAGTTCTTAGCGCGATGGTACAATGGAACAAACAACAAGGACACGCCTATCTATGTATCCTCACCAACTTGGGGTGAGTTCTTTAGGTGTATTAAGAGGAGAAACAAAGAAACTAGGGGCAATTATCCTCATGATTCTCACTGTTTACCCAGAAAATGTAATCCAGCCCTGGATCAACTGACATTTAGGAATGGCTTCAGCAGTGGATTTTGGCAGGACACGCGTAATATGATGCTTAAATTCACATTAGGAATACTTTTTCCCAAGACTCTTGGTAGACTTATGTTTTCATGTGTGTTAAAACTTCCCAGAGGAGGCATAGAATGTAGCTATATAGGAACCATTAGGATGTAAGTTTAGCATGAAGAAGCCTGGTTGAATTTGTTTTTGGTTACAACCATTCTTAACTCCTCACCTCAATGTCACCCAGTGGACATTCCAGGGCCCTGGAAGTTGACCTGTGTCCTTTACAATTACACCTCCTGTGATTATAAAACCATTTACATTTTTACCCCTTTGCTTGCAGAGAATCATAATGCTGTGTTTACTGCCGCTGGATTTAAAGACATTCGGTCCTATCACTATTGGGATGCAACGAAGAGAGGACTTGACCTCAAGGGTTTCCTGAATGATCTGGAGGTGGGTGATGAGATGATAAAGCAAGCAGAACCATAGGGTGCAGGGAAAAGTTTTTGGATCAGTTGATAAGCAAGAGAGTCCTGCTTGTGTCCAAGCTGATGTAGCTTCCCTTTCCTCAGAATGCTCCTGAGTTCTCCATCTTTGTCCTCCATGCCTGTGCACACAACCCAACTGGAACAGACCCAACTCCAGAGCAGTGGAAGGAGATCGCCTCCGTCATGAAGGTAACTAACTGCCTTTCCAGAGCCTCTCTTAACAAGTAGTCTGTATTAACATTTAATGTGTTCAGAAGCCATGCCTATTTACTGGAGAATATGTAAGTGGAGAAAAGCCTGAAGAAGAAAATAAATATTAACTGTAAATCCTGTTATCCAAAGGAAACCACTGTCAATATTTTGGTGCAGAATGTAAGGTTTTTTTTAGTTTTTTTTTTAGTGTAGTTACACATATAAACATATCTGTTTTACAAAGGCAGGATTATTTTGTCTAGACCATTTTATAACATACTTTGTCTTTGATTTGAACTCCCTTACATGTCATTAAATGTTTTGTAGCATTGTTTTCCATGCATGGACATGTCACATAGGGATTGACTAAATTGGTTGATGGGCATTAAGATCTCAGGTTTCTTGCTCTTATGAACAATTATGCAATAAATCTCCATTGTGTTATTTCTTTGGGGTAACTTTCTAGATTGGAATTTCTAGTTTAAAGTGTACATATGTTCTTTATTAAGGCGTTTAAAAAATACTCACTGGGAAACTTATATGACTGGCAGCATGGGGATATACTAGTGAACAAAGCTGCCCTCAAAGAGCATACACAGCCTGTTTGGGGAAACAGCCACGTGAGACAGTTTTGTTGGTGGGGTTATAGAGAGGCACATAGACCGGACTTTGGGAAGTATGTGTGTGTGTGTGTGTGTGTGTGTGTG